>NC_091320.1:3331138-3481138 GCF_038502225.1 Cherax quadricarinatus
TTGTCATAAAACTCTAGTGGATTTGTGACACAGGGTTTTCCTTCCCTGAAACCGTGCTGGTTGTCAATTATACACTTGTTTCTTTCCAGGTGCTCCACCACTCTCCTCCTGATGATCTTCTCCATGACCTTGCATACTATACACGTTAGTGATACAGGTCTGTAGTTTAGTGCCTCATGTCTGTCTCCCTTTTTAAAAATTGGGACTACATTTGCCATCTTCCATTCCTCAGGGAGTTGCCCAGTTTCAAATGATGTGTTGAAGATCTTTGTTAATGGCACACACAATATCTCTGCTCCCTCTTTAAGGACCCACTGAGAGATGTTGTCTGGTCCCACCGCCTTTGAGGTGTCAAGTTCGCAAAGCAGCTTCTTCACCACCTCCTCCTTGGTTATATGTACCTCATCCAGCACTTGCTGTGTACCTCCCTGTTCTGACTTCCTGGAGTCCTACTGGTTTCCACTGTAAATACTTCTTTAAATCTCGTGTTGAGCTCCTGACATACCTCTCGGTCGTTTCTTGTGAATTCCCCATCACCCTTCCTCAGTCTGATTACCTGGTAGTTGACTGTTGTTTTCCTCCTGATGTGTCTGTACAACAGCTTCGGGTCAGTTTTGACTTTCGATGCTATGTCATTTTCATATTGTCGCTGAGCCTCCCTTCTTATCTGTGCATATTCGTTTCTAGCTCTTCGGCTAATCTCTTTATTTTCCTGAGTTCTCTGTCTTCTGTACCTTTTCCATTCTCTAGTACACCTAGTTTTTGCCTCCCTACACCTTTGGGTGAACCAAGGACTCGTTCTGTTCTTCCCATTATTTTTGTTCCCCTTGGGAACATACCTCTCCTCTGTCTCCTTGCATTTTGTCGCCACATAGTCCATCATTTCTTGTACTGGTTTTCCTGTCAGTTCCCTCTCCCACTGAATGTCTTGAAGGAAGTTCCTCATGCCTGAGTAGTTCCCCCTTTTGTAGTTTGGTTTTTCCCACCCTATTCCTGCTACTCTCTCCACTTGGAGCTCAACTATGTAGTCGAAGCACAGAACCACATGATCACTAGCTCCCAGTGGCCTTTCATAAGAACATAAGAAAGGAGGAACACTGCAGGAGGCCTGTTGGCCCATACTAGGCAGGTCCTTTACAATTCATCCCACTAACAAAACATTTGCCCAACCCAATTTTCAATGCTACCCAGGAAATAAGCTATGATGTGAAAGTCCCACTCAAATCCAACCCCTCCCACTCATGTACTTATCCAACCTAAATTTGAAACTACCCAAAGTCCTAGCCTCAATAACCAAACTAGGTAGATTGTTCCACTCATCAACTACCCTATTTCCAAACCAATACTTTCCTATGTCCTTTCTAAATCTAAACTTATCTAATTTAAATCCATTACTGCGGGTTCTCTCTTGGAGAGAGATCCTCAAGACCTTATTAATATCCCCTTTATTAATACCTATCTTCCACTTATACACTTCGATCAGGTCTCCCCTCATTCTTCGTCTAACAAGTGAATGTAACTTAAGAGCCTTCAATCTTTCTTCATAAGGAAGATTTCTAATGCTATGTATTAATTTAGTCATCCTACGCTGAATGTTTTTCACGAATTTATGTCCAATCTGTAATATGGAGACCAGAATTGAGGTGCATAATCTAGGTGAGGCCTTACTAATGATGTATAAAGCTGCAGTATGACCTCTGGACTTCTGTTGCTTACACTTCTTGATATAAATCCCAGTACTCTATTTGCCTTATTACGTACGCTTAGGCATTGCTGTCTTGGTTTAAGTTTGCTGCTCACCATAACCCCCAAGTCCTTTTCGCAATCTGTATGGCTAAGTTCTACATCATTTAACTTATGAGTACTAGGGTTATGGGCACTCCCGAGCTTCAGAACCTTGGATTTATCTACATTAAACTGCATCTGCCACTTTTCTGACCAAGAATAGAGTTTGTTTAAATCCTCCTGAAGTTCCATAACATCTACGTTTGAATCAATTATCCTACCTATCTTTGTGTCATCGGCGAATTTGCTCATATCACTAGTAATTCCCTCATCAAGATCATTGATATATATTATAAACAACAACGGGCCCAAGACTGATCCCTGTGGAACGCCACTTGTTACAGATCCCCACTCGAATTTAACCCCATTTATGGACACTCTCTGCTTCCTGTCTGTGAGCCATGACTCGATCCACGAGAACACTTTTCCCCCAATGCCATGAGCTGCCACTTTCTTTAACAGTCTATGGTGCGGAACTCTATCAAAAGCCTTACTAAAATCTAAGTAAATAATATCAAATTCTTTATCGTGGTCAACAGCCTCAAAAGCTTTACTGAAGAAAGTTAATAAATTAGTGAGACAAGACCGGCCTCTCGTGAATCCATGCTGAGTATCATTAATCATGCTATGCTTATCGAGATGGCTTCTTATAATCTGAGCTATAATTGACTAGTAATTTGCCTACAATTGAGGTCAGGCTTATTGGGCGGTAATTTGATGGTAACGACTTGTCCCCTGTTTTAAAAATATCCTCGATGTCCGAACTACTCAAGGTGAATACAAGGTCCAGTCTTACTGGTTCATCCTCTCCTCTCTCTCTGGTAGTGTCTCTAACATGCCATGCCAGGGATGGGGTTCACTTATCCAGGGCAGGTGTGGGTTTTCTTGCTAACTCAGTTGAGGGGGTTGTTAGGACTTTAAACTAGGATTAGTTAGAGGTATGGGTTTAGAAATGATAAATAATGAGTACGGATATATTGACTTATGCTCTGATATTAAGAATCTTAATAGTAACTGTCATGGAGTAACTCTGGGTAATGATAATTTCAGAAATTGTGTAAAAACAAAGATGAATAGGAAAAATGTGCAGAAGAAAAACTTATGATGGTATTTTATGCTAACAGTCGAAGTGCAAGAAATAAAATTAATGAACTACGTTTGGTAGCATGTGCTGGGAACTTTGATATTATTGCATTAACTGAAACGTGGTATGATTTAAAGAGTCGGGATATGACTGCTGAGTGTAATATTCAGGGATTTAAGTTGTTCAATGTGGATAGATCTAATGGGAAGGGGGGAGGAGTTGCATTGTATGTTCGAGAAAATATTAATTGTTGCATAAAAAGAGGTATAAAAATAGATGGAGCAGTAACAGAGTCTGTTTGGGTAGAGTTCGTGGAGGGTCAAGAAAAACTAATTCTAGATGTAATATACCGACCTCCAGGCTTGGATCACGATAGAGGGAGACTTCTTTGGGACGAAATTGTTAGGGCTTCTGGACACAGTAACATAGTCATAGTAGGGGACTTTAACTTTAGTCAAATTGACTGGAATTCTTTGACAGGTAATCTAGAGTCCAGTGACTTTATGGAAGCAGTTCAGGACTGTTTTCTGAAACAGAGCGTAACTGAGCCTACCAGGGGTAATAATTTGCTAGACCTAGTCTTGTCAAATAAGGAAACACTCGTGAATAATCTGGAGATCACTGAAGAGCTTGGCGCAAGTGATCACAAATCCATCACTTTTAGCATTAACTGGGAATGCAAGAATAATGATAATACAGTAAAAACCCCTGATTTTCGTTCTGCCGATTATAATGGACTTAGGGAACATCTGTCTAATCTTGATTGGGGTTATCTAGCTAATGATTTTATTGACGATAATCATACTTATGAATATGAAGGGATCTGCTTTTATGATTGTTTTCTTAACAATGTACACACTGCCCAGAGTATATACATTCCCCAGAGAGAAATTAGGTCTAATAATAACGATCCCAAATGGGTTAACAGGAGGCTAAAGCATCTATTAGGGGAGAAAAGGGGAATTTATAGGCGCATCAGAAGAGGAGAGGTTAACCTTACTGACCAATATGTTCAGCTTAAAAGAGAAGTAAAAAAGGCGATTAGAAAGGCTAAACGTGACTATGAAATTAGAGTTGCTAATGAATCAAAGACTAATCCAAAGGGGTTCTTTCAAGTGCATAGGACGAAGGTGAAGGAAAAAGTAAGACCTCTGAAAACTGGGAATGGACAGCTGACGGATAATGAACTGGAAATGAGTTCCTTATTTAATGACTATTTTTTGTCAGTTTTTACACAGGAAGATGTAAATGAGATTCCAGTAATTAACAATTATTTAGTTCCTGATGAATTTAAGTTAACTAATATTACTGTCACGAGGGACATGGTTATTAAACAGATAGACAAACTGAAACAAAATAAGTCCCCGGGACCCGATGAGTTGTTTTCAAGGGTACTTAAGGAATGCAAGATGGAGCTTAGTCAGCCATTAACGAGTGTATTCAATGCGTCCATCCTTACCGGTGTTGTGCCAGAGTTGTGGAAGATGGCTGGCTAATGTGGTTCCTATATTCAAATCAGGGGATAAGTCCACTCCTTCAAATTACCGTCCAATAAGCCTGACATATTGAACATTAAAATGGTATAAAATACCGACAGGTTGTTAGGTAAGACACATATGCAACAGTTAGGTATCTTTATTGTGAAACGTTTCGCCTACACAGTAGGCTTCTTCAGTCAAGTACAGAAAAGTTGATAGAAGCAGAAGATACTTGAAGACGATGTAATCAGTCCATCACCCTTAAAGTTTTGAGGTGGTCAGTCCCTCAGTCTGGAGAAGAGCATTGTTCCATAGTATGAAACAATATGGAGAAGAAGTAAAGCAAAGCAAACAAGTTTAGGTAAGATCCCAATGGGATGAGCGGGGAAGACGGGACAGATGAAGAATAGCTCTGGAGAGGAGTGTTCTTAGTAAGAGAAATAGAGCCAGGGCTTAACCCAGCAGCTAAGGCGATCGTGGGGCAGACTTGAGAACAGGAATAGCAGGGACTGTTGCATTGAACTTGTGGTAGTTGAAGTCTTGAATCTTGAGTAGCTGGCAGCAGGCTAGGTCACATCAGAGGGTAGAACACATATGGGAGTTATAGGAGTAACTGAGGAGGCAGGTTAGCAATGGAGCCATTTTCAAACTTTTTGAAGCTGCTTCTAGATAGGTGGTATAATTTAGCCTTGTTGCTGAAGGTGAAACGTAGAGGCTTGATGAACTCAAGAACTTGGGTGAGTGTGAAGTGAAGCGGTGATTCACATGCATACTTGACTGTTCCAGCACCGAGGCTTTTGTAGAGTTCAGTACAGGTCATGGTGTCAGTATTTGAAGAAGTGTAAAAGGTAAGGTTTTCCCATGAGGGTTTACTGGAGTCGTCATTATCTTCCTCTTCTGGAGTGGATTCACTGGGAGAATCTACAATGGTGGTAGCAGGTGACTGAGGTTCGACAGGAGCAGCTGTGAGGTGTAATGGTTGTGTAACAGCAGGCTGGGAGAGGTGGGAGGCGGTGGTTGAGGCAACTTGATCAACGTTGTCAGCGGTGGAAGTGGTTATAGAAGTTACAGGAGCAGTTGCTTGGGCAGGAGACAGGTCTGCAGGTGCAGTAAAGTTCAGGACGTTGGGAAGGATCTTGAGGATGTCTGCTGAAGGTGTGGAGTCCGGAAAATTGAAGGCAGGCATGTTGTTCAGACGGAATAGTTCGTTAATAGTGGTGTTGAAAGTGCCGGGGTTTGCTGCGTTTGCAAGGTGTGCATACACCATGCAGTACAGCACCTTGGAAGGAGCACCGTCCGGGAGTGGAGAGAGGGAGTTGCTGGGCGATGGTGCCTGTAGATTAGCGTGTAGAGTCTTGATGGTGTCGGTTTGTGGTTTGGTTATTGCAGCGTATGTCGGTGAATTGGAGGTCTTCTTCAGAACTTTACTTTTCTTCAATATGATTTCTTTCCTGAGTGGGCACTTAGCTGCAAGGGTATGATGATTACCCTTGCAGTTAAGACATGTTGGTGTTGTAGTAATGGTGCAGGATCTGAAATCGTGTCCATCATTCCCACATTTTGAACAAAACTTCTTATTCTTGATGGGGCAGTCCTTGGTGGTGTGATTATAGGAGTAGCAGGTCCAGCAGTGGGAGATGTATGTGAAACGTTCTTGTTCTATATGACTTGGGTGAATGTGGTAATATGAGATGGCCAGACCGTCAGAGAGAGCTTGGGCAGCCATGGAGATGTCTGAGAATGTAATCTTTAGCATTGATGTGGCGTTGGGGATCTTTGAGATGCTGTCTACCGAGGCCCACGTGTTTTGTTCCTCAATAGATGTCTTCAGTGCTTCAGTAGAGAGAGAGGTGACGATATTGTCAAGTCTTTTCACAAAGACCGAACGTTTCGACTTCAAGAATGGAGACGGGGATAGAGTGAATTGTTGTGTTTGTAGGGTCCTGATTGAAGAGTCGTCCATTAGTTTTAGTGCTTCCGTGTCATCTGTGCAGACGACAATGAAGGAGTCTTTCAGAGAGTGGATTGCCGTAAATTTGACCTGCAGGCAGGTCCTAACGACGGTAGCTAAAGCTAACTTCGAGGAGTCATTTATTGCACCATTCACAGGCTTGATTTTCACACGATTCGACAGCATTGTGAAAAGGATATCACGTTTGTAGAATATAAATTCTACACCCCGACAGGGTCGAAGAGAGGCTTATTGCGGTGTTGAGCAACTGTATGATCAGACTGTGTGACGAGAAGAAGTGACAGGATGGATCTTTTTATAGCGCCAAGAGGTGAGACGTAGGCCACTAGGAGAGGTAAGAACTCAGATGTTGAGAAGTCAGGTCCCTCTCAAATCCAGCCCCTCTCACTAGTGGAAGTTGTCGAAGTTGATTGCAGGTCTGTACCAAGATACCCTTGTGTTGCAGTGTCTGACAGATTGAACATTAAAATGGTATAAAATACCGACAGGTTGTTAGGTAAGACACATATGCAACAGTTAGGTATCTTTATTGTGAAACGTTTCGCCTACACAGTAGGCTTCTTCATACTATGGAACAATGCTCTTCTCCAGACTGAGGGACTGACCACCTCAAAACTTTAAGGGTGATGGACTGATTACATCGTCTTCAAGTATCTTCTGCTTCTATCAACTTTTCTGTACTTGACTGAAGAAGCCTACTGTGTAGGCGAAACGTTTCACAATAAAGATACCTAACTGTTGCATATGTGTCTTACCTAACAAGCCTGACATCTATAGTGGGCAAGTTATTAGAATCAATTATAGCTGACATTATCAGAAGTCACCTTGAAGAGCATAACTTGATAAATGAATCTCAGCATGGATTCACGAGAGGTCGTTCCTGCCTGACAAACTTACTGACATTCTTCAATAGAACATTTGAGGCAGTTGACAGTGATAAGGAATATGATATTGTTTATTTGGATTTTAGTAAAGCCTTCGACAGAGTACCTCACAAGAGACTCTTAAGAAAAGTGGCAGCTCATGGTATAGGAGGTAAAGTTCTAGCATGGATTGAGGCATGGCTTACCAATAGAAAGCAGAGAGTTACCATTAATGGAGTGAAATCTGAATGGAGATTAGTCACTAGTGGCGTTCCACAAGGATTAGTTTTAGGCCCTCTCCTGTTCATAATTTACATTAATGACCTTGATGAAGGGATTACTAGTGACATGAGTAAGTTTGCTGATGATACAAAAATAGGCCGTATAATTCACTCTGAGGAGGATATCAATGAACTCCAGGACGATTTGAACAAATTAATGTCTTGGTCTGAAAAATGGCAGATGAAGTTTAATGTGGATAAGTGTAAGGTACTTGCCCTTGGTAATGAAAATAACCCTCGAAGCTATAATCTAGGTGAAGTAGAGCTTGGTCATACAGAATGTGAAAAAGACTTGAGAGTCATGGTAAGCAGAAATCTGAATGAACATTAAAATGGTATAAAATACCGACAGATTGTTAGGTAAGACACATATGCAACAGTTAGGTATCTTTATTTTGAAACGTTTCGCCTACACAGTAGGCTTCTTCAGTCGAGTACAGAAAAGTTGATAGAAGCAGAAGATACTTGAAGACGATGTAATCAGTCCATCACCCTTAAAGTTTTGAGGTGGTCAGTCCCTCAGTCTGGAGAAGAGCATTGTTCCGTTGTCTGAAACAATATGAAGTTGAAGTGACAGAATCGGGCCTTATATAGTGCCAGGAGGTGAGACGTAGGTTGATTTGGGAGGGCAGGTCCCTCTCAAATCCAGCCCCTCTCACTAGTGGAAGTTGTCGAAGTTGATTGCAGGTCTGTACCAAGATACCCTTGTGTTGCAGTGTCTGACAGATTGAACATTAAAATGGTATAAAATACCGACAGGTTGTTAGGTAAGACACATATGCAACAGTTAGGTATCTTTATTGTGAAACGTTTCGCCTACACAGTAGGCTTCTTCATACTATGGAACAATGCTCTTCTCCAGACTGAGGGACTGACCACCTCAAAACTTTAAGGGTGATGGACTGATTACATCGTCTTCAAGTATCTTCTGCTTCTATCAACTTTTCTGTACTTGACTGAAGAAGCCTACTGTGTAGGCGAAACGTTTCATAATAAAGATACCTAACTGTTGCATATGTGTCTTACCTAACAAGCCTGACATCTATAGTGGGCAAGTTATTAGAATCAATTATAGCTGACATTATCAGAAGTCACCTTGAAGAGCATAACTTGATAAATGAATCTCAGCATGGATTCACGAGAGGTCGTTCCTGCCTGACAAACTTACTGACATTCTTCAATAGAACATTTGAGGCAGTTGACAGTGATAAGGAATATGATATTGTTTATTTGGATTTTAGTAAAGCCTTCGACAGAGTACCTCACAAGAGACTCTTAAGAAAAGTGGCAGCTCATGGTATAGGAGGTAAAGTTCTAGCATGGATTGAGGCATGGCTTACCAATAGAAAGCAGAGAGTTACCATTAATGGAGTGAAATCTGAATGGAGATTAGTCACTAGTGGCGTTCCACAAGGATTAGTTTTAGGCCCTCTCCTGTTCATAATTTACATTAATGACCTTGATGAAGGGATTACTAGTGACATGAGTAAGTTTGCTGATGATACAAAAATAGGCCGTATAATTCACTCTGAGGAGGATATCAATGAACTCCAGGACGATTTGAACAAATTAATGTCTTGGTCTGAAAAATGGCAGATGAAGTTTAATGTGGATAAGTGTAAGGTACTTGCCCTTGGTAATGAAAATAACCCTCGAAGCTATAATCTAGGTGAAGTAGAGCTTGGTCATACAGAATGTGAAAAAGACTTGAGAGTCATGGTAAGCAGAAATCTGAATGAACATTAAAATGGTATAAAATACCGACAGATTGTTAGGTAAGACACATATGCAACAGTTAGGTATCTTTATTTTGAAACGTTTCGCCTACACAGTAGGCTTCTTCAGTCGAGTACAGAAAAGTTGATAGAAGCAGAAGATACTTGAAGACGATGTAATCAGTCCATCACCCTTAAAGTTTTGAGGTGGTCAGTCCCTCAGTCTGGAGAAGAGCATTGTTCCGTTGTCTGAAACAATATGAAGTTGAAGTGACAGAATCGGGCCTTATATAGTGCCAGGAGGTGAGACGTAGGTTGATTTGGGAGGGCAGGTCCTTCTCAAACCCAGCCGTTCTCACTAGTAGAGGTTGTCGAAGTAGATGGTCTGTACCAAGATACCCTTGTGTTGCAGTGTCTGACAGAATGAACATTAAAATGGTATAAAATACCGACAGATTGTTAGGTAAGACACATATGCAACAGTTAGGTATCTTTATTTTGAAACGTTTCGCCTACACAGTAGGCTTCTTCAGTCGAGTACAGAAAAGTTGATAGAAGCAGAAGATACTTGAAGACGATGTAATCAGTCCATCACCCTTAAAGTTTTGAGGTGGTCATATTGTTTCAGACAACGGAACAATGCTCTTCTCCAGACTGAGGGACTGACCACCTCAAAACTTTAAGGGTGATGGACTGATTACATCGTCTTCAAGTATCTTCTGCTTCTATCAACTTTTCTGTACTCGACTGAAGAAGCCTACTGTGTAGGCGACACGTTCCAAATAAAGATACCTAACTGTTGCATATGTGTCTTACCTAACAAGCAGAAATCTAAAGCCAAGACAGCAGTGCCTTAGTGTGCGCAACAAGGCTAACAGATTACTTGGATTTATCTCAAGAAGTTGGTTTAGAAAGACACGTAAGCAAACACTAACATATTTATTAGAAAACGTTTCGGTCCTGGGACCTTGATCACTTCTAACATACAGAGGTAGAAAGACATTATATATATAGGCGGAGAGTCTTTCTACCTCTGTATGTTAGAAGTGATCAAGGTCTCAGGACCGAAACGTTTTCTAATAAATATGTTATAGTGTTTGCTTACGTGTCTTTCTAAACCAACTTGTCGGTATTTATTACCAAGGTTTATACCACCTCAAGAAGTATAAGTAACAGAAGTCCAAAAGTTATTTTACAGCTCTATACATCACTAGTGAGGCCTCATTTAGATTATGCTGCTCAGTTTTGGTCCCCTTACTACAGGATGGACATAGACTCATTAGAGAACATACAGAGAAGAATGACTAAAATGATTTACTGTGTAAGGAACCTCCCGTATGAAGATAGACTTAAAGCCTTAAATCTCCACTCTCTGTCGAGGCGTAGAATGAGGGGAGATATCATTGAAGTATATAAGTGGATGACGGGCATAAACAAGGGAGACATTAATAAAGTACTGAGGGTGTCGAACCAGGTAAGAACCAGGAATAATGGATTTAAGTTGGATAAATTTAGATTTAGAAAGGACATAGGTAAGTACTGGTTTTTTAACAGAGTTGTAGATGCGTGGAACAATCTTCCCAGTGGGGTGATAGAGGCTAGGACCTTGGGTAGCTTTAAGAAGAGACTGGACAAATATATGAGTGGGAGGGGCTGGGTTTGAGTGGTGTCATGGGGTACGGGAGTTATTTCTTGGGTAGCTTTAGGTAGATGTCGTTTTGATAAGGACCTGCCTCGTATGGGCCAGTAGGCCTTCTGCAGTGTTCCTACATTCTTATGTTCTTAACATGTTGATGCATGAGGTTTTCCAGTACCACATCCATCATCTTAGCTCTCCATGTTTCGGGACCCCCATGGGGCTCCAGGTTTTCCCAGTCAATCTCCTTGTGATTGAAATCACCCATAACTAGTAACTTTGCTCCCCCCATGTGTGCTCTCCTGGCCACCTCGGCTAGTGTGTCGACCATTGCTCTGTTGCTCTCATCGTATTCTTCTCTTGGCCTCCTGCAGTTCTGTGGTGGGTTGTACATTACTGCAATTATCATCATATGTCCGTCAGACTGGATTGTTCCTACTAAGTAGTCCCTTTCGCCCGTGCCATCCATTCCTTCCATTTTCTCAAAACCCCACTGTTTTTTAATGAGCAGTGCAACTCCTCCTCCCCCTCTCCTCCCTCTGTCTTTCCTGAGGATTTGATATCCGGGTGGAAAGATTGAATCTGTTATTATTCTGGTGAGTTTTGTTTCTGTGAGTGCTATTATGTCTGGGGATGTCTCCTTGATTCTTTCGTGCCACTCCTCATACTTATTTGTTATTCCATCTGCATTTGTATACCACACTTTCAACTTCTTCTCTAAGACTGTGGTCTGGGAGGTATATTGGGGTTGGGGAAGTGGGAGACCTGATAAGGAACTATGGGTGGTTGCTGTGGGGGTGGAGTTTGTACTGCAGTGGGTGGGGGCATTGGATGTGGCATGGGTGTTTTGTTAGGTAAGACACATGTGCAACAGTTAGGTATCTTTATTATGAAACGTTTCGCCTACACAGTAGGCTTCTTCAGTCAAGTACAGAAAAGTTGATAGAAGCAGAAGATACTTGAAGACGATGTAATCAGTCCATCACCCTTAAAGTTTTGAGGTGGTCAGTCCCTCAAAACTTTAAGGGTGATGGACTGATTACATCGTCTTCAAGTATCTTCTGCTTCTATCAACTTTTCTGTACTTGACTGAAGAAGCCTACTGTGTAGGCGAAACGTTTCATAATAAAGATACCTAACTGTTGCACATGTGTCTTACCTAACAACCTGTCGGTATTTTATACCATTTTAATGTTCAATGGGTGTTTTGGTTTAGAGTGCTTGGTTGCACTTGGGTTGATCTGGTTGTGTGTGTGTGTGTGTGTGTGTGTGTGTGTGTGTGTGTGTGTGTGTGTGTGCGCGCGCGCGCGCGCGTGCTTACCTATTTCTAGTTGCAGGGGTCGAGTCACAGATCCTCCCTCTGTATTTTGAAGCTATTTGCGTCGATGCTTATTGCTTCGTTCGAATTTGTTTTGGGATTTGCAGATGCCAATTTGCCATTTTTTAAAGAAATTGGAATAATAGTTTTCAACTGATAACTTGTCAATGCCATTTCGGATTGGCTTCATATCCTATGAGCACCAGTTTGGGAATGGAGAATGCCGATAAAAAGTACAATGTTTTTTTTTACCCTGGCAGTGTTTGGCAGTGAATATTTCCCTGTCTTAGAACGTGTGAGAACGTGCAAGAACATGTTAGGAAGTGTTAGGACGTATTAAAACGTGTTAGGGCGAATTAAAACGTGTTAGGACGTGTTAAAACTTATTAGGACCTGTTAGGGCATGCACTACTTGTCAGACGATAGAGTAAACAGATTATCCTACCTAACTAGCTTCAGTATCTCCAATACCATTCCTTTCACGCGCACCGACGTAGAGGATGCTCGGTTTGTAGAACACGGGGAACCTCTTTCGGATCGCGTAGCGTTTGAAATGCGTCTGTTTATCTCCTTCGCACCATATCGTTGCGTGATGGAGTTCTTTGTCTGTTTTTTTTAACATTTATATAGTTACCCAGATGCTGCACGTGTGTTTTATTCATAAGGTATTATGTACTACCTTCCTCGACAAGTGGGTCTCACCCACCTGTAACGATATTTTCAACTGCTGCACCTTTTGTCATGGCTCCAGCGTATACTGTAAGTGTCCGCCCTTCTGCCTCTACTCCAGGTCGATTAATGTTAAGGCGTCTAAACACCGTTTAACATGGTTGTTTACCACCTGAGACAGAGGCCAGGAGCACCACCTGAGAGAGGCCAGGAGCACCACCTGAGAGAGGCCAGGAGCACCACCTGAGAGGCCAGGAGCACCACCTGAGAGAGAGGCCAGGAGCACCACCTAAGAGAGAGGCCAGGAGCACCACCTGAGAGGCCAGGAGCACCACCTAAGAGAGAGGCCAGGAGCACCACCTGAGAGGGAAGCCTGAGGAAGAGTCCCCCCTCCCCACACACACATACACCTGGTCAAACACGTCAAGAAACTGAAGAAAATGCAAAAAGTTTGCAGCAAGACTAGTCCCGGAGCTAAGGGGTACGTCTTATGAGGAGAGGTTAAGGGAACTCAAACTAACGACACTCAAGGGCAGGGAGGATAGGGGGGGGGACATGATAATAACATACAAAATACTGAAAGGAATTGACAAGGTGGACAGGGCCGGAATGTTTCATAGATGGGAATCTATGAGTCATAGGGATGTTAGGAAGTGTTTCTTTAGCTAATCTGAATAGCGATGTAGTGGAGGCAGGATTCATACATAGCTTTAAGAAGAGGTACGATAAGGCTCTTGGAGCATTGAGAGAATGTACTTAATAGCGATCAGCGAAGAGGCGAGGCCAGGAGCTGTAATTCGACCCTTGCAACCATATAAAGGAGAGTATGAACACACACACACACACACACACACACACACACACTTGCATATACACACGTACATGCATGTACGCACTTGCATGTACACACGTACATGTGTACACAAACAGGATGTCTGGCCTGACAAAAAGAGCTCTGAAGTACATTTTTATGCACAGTTAATTTAGCATTTACGTAACACATTTTAGCATATAATTTACATAATAAAAATCAGCTGACTTTGACAGCAAAATATGATCACTACAACAATAACATGATCCTGGGTATCAAGTCGCCTTATTATCATGTTATTATCATGTTATTCAAAGCTTTTTATCTGAACTTTGTAACCAAGTTTAATAAATATAATGTTGGTGTCGGCAAAATCATTTATTTTTGATAAATAATTAACTGCAATGACAGGAGAGCAGACTTTCTCACTCAGAAAAATAAGAATATTTGTTAATTTGAAGGAAAGGAGGAGTAGGGGTCGTCCCAGGAGAGGCTGGAGGGAGTGGGTACAGGAGGTTTTGAATGGTATGGGATTGAGCATCCAACAGGCTTGTGTGATGACGTTAGATGGAAGTAGAGATAAGTGGCTTTTACGAATGAAGGTGCTGTTGGAGTGTGAGCAAGGCAAGATTAATGAAGGGATTCAAGGAAACCGGTAAGCAAGGCTTGAGTCCTGGAGGGTGGCGATGTTGCAATTAGGAGGGTTTCTGAAAAGTGATAACACCACTTGTGTGGCAATATATCTGTTGAATGAATGACGGTGAATGTTTTCTCTTTTTTTTTTTTAGATCATTCTCTGTGGGAGATAGAAACTCTAATAATAATAAACATGCTACGTCTATTACTACTACTACGACTACAACTACTACTACGACTACTACTACTACTACCGCTAATAATAATAATTAGTATCTTTATTTCTACATGTACAAGGTATACATACCATATCTGACATCAGTAACATACTACTATATAGACAGCCGCTTGTTATGCACAGCATTTCAGGCAAATTAGGTCAATTTTGTCCCAGGATGCAACCCTCACCAGTCGACTAACACCCAGGTACCTATTTTAGTGCTAGGTGAACAGGGACAGCAGGTGTTTTAAGGAAACACGTCCTAATTCTTCCACCCGCACTGGGGATCGATCCCCGGACCTCAACGGTGTCTTGTGTCACCCAGAGCAAAATTACTGAATACTTTTTATTAGCCCATAACACCTCTATGTACTCAAAACACTGAGAAAAGAATTTTATATTACAATTGATTCAAAGTATATCTTTCAAATTTCAAATCATTGTTTTTACGTTATCCTGGTTTAAAAATATTGTTTTTCATACGAAGTAATGAAATTTTTATATATATCCATAACATCTGTTGCCCTTAAAATGCTCTGTACAAGAAGGTTTGATAATTCAATTGATTCGAAATATTTCCTCTCAATCCCTTTGTATTTTATTCCTGGGTTGTACTGGGTTAATATTATACTTATTCTGTATTACAACCCAGGAGTCCAAATGGCCTGTTATCCCGGGTGTAATGGGAGCAAAATAAACACATCAGAAAAGTTTTGACTTATATTATCCTTCACCAATTTAGAACAGCAGTATGTACACTATATACACTATGTACAGTGATAGGTATTAGTGCACTCCACGGTAAGCGAGGCAGAATAGAAGCCACTAGAGAGCAGACCGTGCTTCAACCAGCTCTAGAATGGGAATGACAAGGGCAGACAGGAGAGTGGTACCCACATAACCTCTGCGATTGCCAAAACCATCTTCTTATTGGCTGGAACCTGGTTACTGGTTGAACGACGGGGCCCCATCGTCAACCCTCAGTTACCTGGTTCGCTGGTTGGGGGAGATAGCCTGTGAATGAGGGTGTGTACATGCGCCGAGTAAAGGTTACGTACTCTTTGCATGCCACATTCTGTAATGAATTTTTGTGTCTGTAACATCTGTGTATCCTCAAGAATATTGTAAAAAAATATTTTTTTTATTAACGCATCGACCGTCTCCCACCAAGGTAGGGAGACTCGAAAAAGAAGAAAAACTTTCACCATCATTCCCTCAATCACTGTCTTGCCAGAGGCGCACCCCTCCTTCAGACTGTACTTCCCATCTCCATGACTCAAGGCCGGCCTGCCGGTTTCCCTGAATCCCATCATATGTTACCTTACACTCCAACAGCACGTCAAGTCCTAAAAACCTAACACGCTCACGCACGCTTGCTGGAAGTTACTCCACAAGCACCATGAACGCTCCACAAGCACAATGAACGCTCCACAAGCACCATGAAGGCTCCACAAGCACCAAGAACGCTCCACAAGCACCATGAACGCTCCACAAGCAGCAGCAACGAACCACAAGCACTATCAAAGCTCCAAATGCACCATCAACGCTCCACAAGCAATAACAACGCTCCACAAGCACCACCAACGAACCACAAGCACCATCAACGCTCCACAAGCAATAACAACGCTCCACAAGCACCATCAACGCTCCACAAGCACCATCAACACTCCACAAGCACCATCAACACTCCACAAGCACCATCAACACTCCACAAGCACCATCAACACTCCACAAGCACCATCAACACTCCACAAGCACCATGAACGCTGCACAAGCACCATCAACACTCCACAAGCACCATGAACGCTGCACAAGCACCATCAACACTCCACAAGCACCATGAACGCTGCACAAGCACCATCAACACTCCACAAGCACCATGAACGCTGCACAAGCACCATCAACGCTCCACAAACCGATGGGGAGAAAAATTGGAATGGTGAGAGACGAGATTTACTGCAAGACTTTTATGGCAATAAATCACAAGATGAACATATGTGTTTAGTGTCACCCTGTTGTTGGTGGTAGTGTTGGTGATGGTGTTGGTGATGGTGGTGTTGGTGATGGTGTTGGTGGTGTTGGTGGTGGTGGTGATGGTGATGGTGGTGTTGGTGATGGTGATGGTGATGGTGGTGGTGGTGTTGGTGATGGTGTTGGTGGTGGTGGTGTTGGTGATGGTGGTGTTGGTGGTGGTGTTGGTGATGGTGGTGTTGGTGGTGTTGGTGATGGTGATGATGGTGTTGGTGATGGTGGTGATGGTGATGGTGGTGGTGTTGGTGATGGTGATGGTGGTGATGGTGGTGGTGGTGTTGGTGATGATGGTGTTGGTGATGATGGTGTTGGTGATGATGGTGATGGTGTTGGTGGTGGTGTTGATGATGGTGTTGGTGATGGTGTTGGTGATAGTGGTGATGGTGATGATGGTGTTGGTGATGATGGTGATGGTGGTGTTGGTGTTGTGGGTGGTGGTGTTGGTGTTGGTGGTGTTGGTGGTGATGGTGGTGGTGTTGGTAATGGTGGTGATGGTGGTGGTGATGATGGTGGTGATGGTGTTGGTGTTGTGGGTGGTGGTGTTGGTGTTGGTGGTGGTGTTGGTGGTGGTGCTGGTGTTGGTGGTAGTGGTAGTGGTGGTGGTGATGGTGCTAGTGGTGGTGATGGTGCTAGTGGTGGTGGTGGTGGTGATGGTGCTAGTGGTGGTGGTGGTGGTGGTGGTGATGGTGGTGGTGGTGATGATAGTGATGGTAGTGGCGATGGTGTTGGTAGTGGTGATGGTGTTGGTAGTGGTAGTGGTGGTGGTGGTGGTGGTGGTGGTGGTGGTGGTGGTGGGGGTGGTGGTAGTGGGGGTGGTGGTGGTAGTGGGGGTGGTGGTGGTAGTGGGGGTGGTGGTGGTAGTGGTGGTTGGGGTGGTGGTGGTAGTGGTGGTGGGGGTGGTGGTGGGGGTGGTGGGGGTGGTGGTGGGGGTGGGGGTGGGGGTGGGGGTGATGGTGGTGGTAGTGGTGGTGGTAGTAGTGGTGGTAGTAGTGGTGGTGGTAGTAGTGGTGGTAGTAGTGGTGGTGGTGGTGGTGGTAGTGGTGGTGGTAGTGGTGGTGGTAGTGGTGGTGGTAGTGGTGGTGGTAGTGGTGGTGGTAGTGGTGGTGGTAGTAGTGTTGTCGTTGTAATGGTGGTGTTAGGATAGTGTAGACTACAATATTGAACACCATCGGTAAGCTGGTGTTTGCACCCCACTGTATAGTATGTGTCCAGAATACTGACACAGCCATCTAAATTGATCAACCAGATGCATTTCTCTTGATACGTTGTCCGAGACTAAGGTATCCTGGTATCGGACAACCTCAGTTCCTCGGATCTCAGTACACTCCAAAGGAACAGTGCAGTGTGTGGCATAAGTTTTTAATACTGTTCAATATCGGTGTTGTGGTTTTGAAGTGAACAGGAAGAGATATTCACAAGTTATTACACAGACACTAATTTCTCATTTTAATAATAATAACTATTTACTACAAGTACATGTACAAGGTATACAGACCATAGCTGACATCAATGACATACTACTATATAGAAAGCCCCTTGTTATGCAGAACATTTCGAGCAAAATAGGTCAGTTTTTGTCCCAGACGCTACCCACACCAGTCTACTAACTCCCAGGTACCCATTTTACTGATGGGTGAACATAGCCGGTGCAAAGAAACACGCCCAGTGTTTCTATCCTCGTTGCGAAACGAACCCAGACCCTCACCATGTGAAGAGAGAGCTTTAGCCACCAGGCCACGGAAAATTGGGCAAACACAAACCTACTTTCACTTGCAAGTCCCGCCAAGCATCGACAGTGTCTTAGTCTGCTACACCTTATTTGACGCTAGTATATAAGCACCATTCTTCTTGCTTGTGCTTCAGTGTCTTCCGGACTACGGTGGTCATCATCTGCTCCTAGGCTGAGGGACTCATTACCTCGTCTTCCTCTGCCTTCTGTCTGTATTTCTACAGTCTTCAGATTATGTTCTTGTATTGATAAATTGACTTGAAGGCGAAATAACTACAAGGTAAAGATTTCCAGATGTTTCAGAAGTGTCTAATTTAACGTGAATAAATTTTGTTGGGGTAACCAAAACATAACATAGATCAGAATAAAATATACTAGTCGTATAACATTACAATCATCACCAATCATACTCTGGGTAGCACCAGACCACCAGTCATATTGGGTAGCATCAGACCACCAACACCACCAGTCATACTGGGTAGCACCAGACCACCAACACCACCAGTCATACTGGGTAGCATCAGACCACCAACACCACCAGTCATACTGGGTAGCATCAGACCAACACCACCAGTCATACTGGGTAGCATCAGACCACCAACACCACCAGTCATACTGGGTAGCACCAGACCACCAACACCACTAGTCATACTGGGTAGCATCAGACCACCAACACCACCAGTCATACTGGGTAGCATCAGACCACCAACACCACCAGTCATACTGGGTAGCATCAGACCACCAACACCACCAGTCATACTGGGTAGCACCAGACCACCAACACCACCAGTCATACTGGGTAGCACCAGACCACAAACACCACCAGTCATACTGGGTAGCACCAGACGACCAACACCACCAGTCATACTGGGTAGCATCAGACCACCAACACCACCAGTCATACTGGGTAGCACCAGACCACCAACACCACCAGTCATACTGGGTAGCACCAGACCACCAACACCACCAGTCATATTGGGTAGCATCAGACCACCAACACCACCAGTCATACTGGGTAGCACCAGACCACCAACACCACCAGTCATACTGGGTAGCACCAGACCACCAACACCACCAGTCATACTGGGTAGCATCAGACCACCAACACCACCAGTCATACTGGGTAGCATCAGACCACCAACACCACCAATCATACTGGGTAGCATCAGACCACCAACACCACCAGTCATACTGGGTAGCACCAGACCACCAACACCACCAATCATACTGGGTAGCACCAGACCACCAACACCTCCAATCATACTGGGTAGCACCAGACCACCAACACCACCAGTCGTACTGGGTAGCATCAGACCACCAACACCACCAGTCATACTGGGTAGCATCAGACCACCAACATCACCAGTCATACTGGGTAGCATCAGACCACCAACACCACCAGTCGTACTGGGTAGCATCAGACCACCAACACCACCAGTCATACTGGGTAGCATCAGACCACCAACATCACCAGTCATACTGGGGTAGCATCAGACTACTAGACTACTAACACCAGCTACATTGTAGTAATAAGCATCTGGGCCGGACAGAACAAGAACACTAAGCACATCAGAATTAGTGGGAATAATATTAGACTAACCAAGAATGTCGCCAAAATTAAAATCCCTCATAAAATCATTAATGAAAAGCAACACAAATTGAATAAATGCTTTTATCTCTTCAAATATTCAAAGCATAAAAGCAAGGATGGAAAATAAACTATCGTATGTTAATGGAAGTTTGAGGCCTTCACAGTGACCCATAATTATTATTTAGGGAGTTAAAGAAAGATTGAAAATAAAATTAAATCATGCAAAAGATACTTAAACTCCAAGAATGAGAGGGTTTATACATAAAAGATCTTATATACACTAAATTGATAAAATTTATTAACCCTTAAACTATCTAAACGTAGATCTACGTTCTCGTGCATAACGCTCCGACCTTTATTTTCTCCATTTGAAAGCATGTAAAAAAAACGTAGATCTACGTTCGGAGCGCTACGCACGTAAACGTAGATCTACGTTCGGAGCGCTACGCACGTAAACGTAGATCTACGTTCGGAGCGCTACGCACGTAAACGTAGATCTACGTTCGGAGCGCTACGCACGTAAACGTAGATCTACGTTCGGAGCGCTACGCACGTAAACGTAGATCTACGTTCGGAGCGCTACGCACGTAAACGTAGATCTACGTTCGGAGCGCTACGCACGTAAACGTAGATCTACGTTCGGAGCGCTACGCACGTAAACGTAGATCTACGTTTACCTGCGTAGTACTTGAATTAAAATTGTGTACTAAAATCCTGGTAATTATCCTCATATACAAGTCATTGTAACAATATCAGAATTCACTGAACAGATATGGAAGATTGACACATGCCTAGTTATTACCTTTGGATTCTAAAGCTGAAGGACAAAAATCTATTACACGAAGTCAAGTAGGTTTCAAAGATGTGCTAAATACACCTGATACACCCAACGCTGTGGTATTTTTCTCGATATGTTACTTGAAGTTGTGATAGCATCATGTGAAGAACCCAAACCATACATTAACGTTTTTTGAAGACTAACTTCACGAATGAAAAATGGAAGAGGAATGCCAACAAAATCTGTACTATTAAATACTCTAGAAATACACAAATAACCCGCTCATAGAAGAGGAGCTTACGACGACGTTTCGGTCCGACTTGGACCATTTACAAATACTCAATTATGAGGCCTGGTCACAGACCGGGCCGCGGGGGCGTTGACCTCCGGAACCCTCTCCAGGTATACTCTCCAGATCAACATGCTCACTACAGAAAACTTTCAAAACTGTAAGAACACACAACAGTCTACTAAAAATTAAAATACACTAGATTTTATTATTACAAACAATGGGGAAGTGATCAGAAACCCAAGGTCCAATAAAATACATACAGATCAAAATTTCGCTGAAGTCCAAACAAGCATACATTAATACACAAATAACCCGCACATAGCATACAGTAAATACATGATTAAAGATCCTAAGAAACCGACAAGGTGAATGAGTACTTAATAAGTTAAACTTTAACAACCAGAGGTTTGACTGTGACCGCATAAATTGGGATCTATTAAGCATTTAAGGGAAACTGTCCCAAGTCCTCTAAATCCAAGTTAATGGATATTTATCTCCACTAAGAAAAAACTCAGAAAGGTATCACATAATGGGTTAGATAGAGTAAAACTTTAGAGAAGAAGGAAGAAGACTGATGAATTACTTGGCAAACAGCAAATATTACAATTTAGGAAAGAAAATGTCGAGAAATCACAGAAATAATAAAATCTAAAGCATGTACAACAAACATGAGAAACACAAAATGAAAGATAAAAACAGTTCAGGAAACTAGAAACTCTCCCAAAATTTATTTGCCTGTGCAAAAAAACATGTGGAGAACCTCTTAAAGTACTGGTCATCTTCTTTAAGGAAATTCATAGACAAAGGGAAGCAAAGAAATAAGTCATGAGAGTTGAAGATCCAAATAGTTCCTCCAAGAATTCTGCCTACTCTGTTTATTAGATATTTGGCATTAGCATAAACATTTTAGTTCTCAAAAGTGAAGGAGATAACCTGCTCACCCGCGCAGCACCTGCGTCTTATTCCTGGAATGCAGCGCTGATGAATAAATTCAGAGACCCATTAGGAAGAGTACTCAAGAGTTAATTGGTGAAAAAACAAATGCACACAAATAGATCATCTTCACAAAGGATAAGCAGAAAAACAACCAAGGTTTATTGACAGCTCTCTTCACTGACAGCTCATCTCACAAAAATATTAGTCTTCCAAAGGTCAAAAGAAAATAACATCTTGTTGAGTGGTGAAATTTAAAAAAACTTAGGCATGAGAAGAATGAAGAAGTCAAAATGAATACAGTATACAGAATGCAGGCAGACCAGACCATAAAATATATGAAACCGGTAAAAACTTAGGACATCATTCTGTCAGTGGATCTTTCATTTGGAGAACACAGCAAGGAAAAACAAACAAAAACCAGGAAAATGACGTAGTGGATAAAGAGAACTTGCGAAACAAGAGATGTAGTACCTATGAAGACACTTCTATCAGTTGGTAGGTAAGACACACAGGCAACAGTTTAGGCAACTTTATTCCAAAACGTTTCGCCTACACAGGAGGCTTCTTCAGTCGAATACAGAAAGTAGGCAGGACCAGTAGAGATGTGAAGACGATGTAATCAGTCCATCACTCTTGAAGTAGTAGAATTTGAGGTTGTCAGTCCCTCAGCCTGGAGAAGTTCAGTTCCATAGTGATGGACTGATTACATCGTCTTCACATCTCTACTGGTCCTGCCTACTTTCTGTATTCGACTGAAGAAGCCTACTGTG
Organism: Cherax quadricarinatus; assembly: GCF_038502225.1. NCBI lineage: Eukaryota > Metazoa > Arthropoda > Malacostraca > Decapoda > Parastacidae > Cherax > Cherax quadricarinatus. The sequence goes on from NC_091320.1 coordinate 3,353,734, forward strand.
TAGGCGAAACGTTTCGGAATAAAGTTGCCTAAACTGTTGCCTATGTGTCTTACCTACCAACCTGTCGGTATTGTATGCCATTTTGATGTTCACTTTTATCAGTTGTCTTGTCACAACCTGAATTTCGTTCGGTGCAAACAGTGCCTTTCGAGGCAGGAGAATACAACAGAGCTGGAAGAAATGCATATGTTGCATACTGCCGGAACAGAATCGACAAAATATGTTACACATGGGGGATGCCTCAAAGTATTTGGACTGTTCTTTCTGGAAAGGAGAAGGAAGTCCTGATAGCATATACTTAGAAGAAACTCAAGTGCCCGATTCTTAACCTAAACTCTGCAATAACAACTTGAGTGAACGACCAGTGAGAGTCCTGATCACAATTAGAAAGCACTGTGTCAACATCTTAGATTCATCTTATTTCCAGCAAATATCACAAATACTACTGGAACAAAGACAGAAGGCTTCACTGTTGACCGCCTGGTTGACCAGGCAGTAAATTGGAAAGCCTGGTCTCCGGCTGGGCTGCATGGGAAAAAATTCTCTTGAAACTAGTGACAGAGGTAGGTAATGAAAGATTTGTTTTTAGATTGGAGGAAAGAGAAAATGAAAGAAGTGAATTAATTTTGATATTTCGGAGCGAATGTGTCAGCAGATGGGACTTGGAGATGAGATGAATCACAGAACAGATGAGGGGAATGTGAGGGGAAACCTTCACATGTATATACGTGGAAATCACCACAGGGGGCAAACTAAATAACTAGCTTGTCATTCAATTCCTCCTCCCCTCCTTCCTCGTGGTGATTTCCAAATTTAATCGTTCGGTTGCGGTTATTGCATTGATATACGTAAGAGTGTGTGCATGTGAGGGTGACTGTGGTGTAGCTTGTTTGAGGGCGAAAGTGTTTGTTTCAGAAGTATACCGACTTCAGATCCATCTACCTGCCTTTCCTCTCGTTACAATCTACGTTAGTGGGTGAAATGTTAAACAACAAGTTCAAATGAAGTCACTAGACTCCTTGATTCTTTGACAGACGTGAGTAATCATTCCTCTGTAAATTTTTTTTTTGCTCAGTTATTAAGTTTGTCTATTTTCCTTGCTTTTGATACCTGTCGTGATTCTGTAATTCTTCAGCTTTTGACGTAAAGTTAAAGTTTATTTCTCTTACGCTTATTTTTTGTGGCTTTATGCCTATCGAGTCTCTCTCCCCCAACTCGAGTGATTTAAGTGGGCCAGCAGAGCTTTTAGCATCTTGATGGGTTGCTTAGATCTACTGTGTCAAGCTGAGAATTCATTTACTTCACTTAACTCTGTCTGTGGGAGCCATTTTCACTTAATTTTACTACTGTCATTCTGGGAGTGGTGCTTCATCTGTCAGCTCAACACCTCCGTGAATCACAGATCTCAGTCTGTTGGGCCCTTCCTACCAGGCTCTGACCTGGGTCACCCAGGTCTGAGCCTGTGTTCCGCACTCCACCTTGTGTTGACATGTGCTCCTCATTAAGGTTGATGCCTATTCTTCCACAGCTGTAACTATCTCCGTAGTCAATACCAGGTTCTCAAATCTTTTGTATCCTCGCAACACTACCAGTGGTACTCAACTCTCCAGGGCTCAATATCATGGGATGCACTATACCTCATACTGGAAGAACTGATGTACTCGTGTTCAAGTCTTAACTTGAATTCACGTTTCCAGTTTATTTTACTTTTTCATTCCTAGATTCATTTAGAAAACAGTTCATGTTCGTATATTTTACGTTTGAGTAAACCTATAAAATTTAGACAATTACTTTAAGTTTCCGTTTGTTTATATTTGTTTATACTTCCTCGTTATTGTAAGTTATCCATTTTCCTTTTAATGAAAATGAGGGAATTGTCTCTGAAACACTGAGAGGCTCATGTGGAAACCTACGTGGAGAGTGAAGGCAACTGTAGATAGACAGACGATCATCGCCGGGGACAGAGGAGGGAACCAACACATTGTGGTACAAACATATGTACGAGTGACTCACGAAATCGTAATAACACAGTTGCAAACAAACCACGCAACAGGTGGGGCTTGAACCCATGACAAGTGCGTCCTAAAACTCACAAGCCAGTACACTAACCACGCACCTAGTTGGGCGAATCTTTTTAGAGTCACCTGGCTTAGTGGTTAACGCACTTACCTATGAGTTTTACAACTCGTTATGGGTTCAAGACACAGCCATTTCGTGATTTTGATTTATATGAGTGTGAGGCGTGACCCTCATGTTGTAGCAAGGAGGAGCCTGAAACCGGCTGAGATATGTTGTTTGGGATCACTGTGTGTCGAAAATATTATACTAAAAATTGCAGGGGCATATATTACATAATATAGGGCTCCAAAAGGTGTAATTCAGAGGGCAGAGGAAAGAGTTTTCAAATATTATTGATAATATAAAAGGATGGGGCACAAAAGAATAACCAAGAGGGTATTTAAATCTGGCGTGGATAGGCAAGGGATTTAGGTTATTCCAGGAAGGAAGGGAGGAAGGATGTGAGGTATAAGAACACATGTGCAACTATTGTGACTGTGTTGTGGCAACATTTCGCTCTCCAGAAGCTTTGTGAAGCTGGAGAGCGAAACGTTGCCACAATTAAATGTCACATTAGTTGCACTTGTGTCCTTATACTTGACATGTTGTCGGTAATTCTACCGATATTATTACGAGATGATCATCAAGCAGGCATGTCTGAGCATGTCAGTGTCAAGCAACTGGATATCTGTTCACTTTAACATTTGAAGTGCTGTTGAAGTGTGAGGAAGATAAACAAACCATACCACGGGCGGGGATTGAACTCGTAGCGACTCACCCGCCACGAGTTCAACACCCACCCGTGATATTTTTTTTTTTTTTTTTTGGCAATCGTGTCATTACGATTTCGTGAGTCGTGAGTAAAGTAAGTTTTATGAAGGAATTACGGGAAATCATTTAGCGGGATGTGAGTCCTGTTGGGGAGAGTACAATGTAATGTTCTCTGACTTATAACAACACAGCTATTGAACGAATGATGGTGAAGGTGTTCTGTGAGACGCCAGGTGCGATAAAAAAAATAATTTTAGACCACAATAGCGCAGAAAATAGTAAAAAATAGTCGAGAAACAGCGGAGAAGAAAAGGAATTAGGTTACATCTGGCAGAAGTGAAAGAAAATTAACTAGAATTCAAGATTAAAACTTAGAGAGGGAGAGTGAAGGAGGCGGCGGCGAGTAATGACCTGGTCTGGTGATTTATCAGGTCAAGACCTGATCCCAGTCTTGCACCAAGAGTTATGGAAAGAATATAAAAACGAAGTAAAAATTACGTGTAAGACCTTAGTTAAAAATTATAAACAATATTATTAGTACTGTCTTCTCTTCAAGAGTGGATGATGATGATAATAATAATAAAATAATAATAATTAATAATAGTAATGCTACTATAATTACTGCTGCTACTACTACTATTACAGTGCGACTACTCATACTACACTCCTATTCCTACTGCTAATACTATTACTACAGTGTACTACTACTAATATTACCGTTGAATCTGCTACTGCTGCTGCTGCTGCTACTGCTGCTACTGCTGCTGCTGCTACTGCTGCTACTGCTGCTACTTGTTACGAGCATAGTCAGTTGGTCCCTGGGTTATAGTGCTTTTCGTAACAAAATAAACTTAGTGCGTCTAGGTCTTCACTCGTAGAGAAAAGGGAATTTTCTTAGTTTCTATTTAACTTATTAATAATCACAATCACTTAAATCCACCTTCTCATATTTTGCACTATGAGTGGAATACTTTTCCCATTTCTCATTAAAACATCACAGTACTAGGTCAAGTATTTACAAATGGCTCTGAGTGAGTCACGAAATATTAGTATATGTACATGCACATGCGTTGCCTAAAAACTCAAACACATTAGTAGATTTCTTACAATAGGGTTCACTTTACAATAAACCCTCTTACACTACAGAGGCTTGCTCACTTGGCTTCACTTTCTCTAAGAGCTTCTTAACCGCCTTCTCCAACCGAGATAAGTCTTAGCAATGAGTTCCCGAAAATTCCTGAGATTTTCTAGGGAGGCGAATAGTGGTTTTAGAGGTGGATACTCCCATAGACCCTTCCTGGTCCAGAGGAAGTTATGAACTGAATTCAGTGAGGCTTTACGAGCCCACTTTGACTCGGTCGGAGCAGGGGTTGAGCAGCTCAAAACACCTACTGGTGCTTGACCAGGTCGCACCAGCAGTTGACACTAATTAAACAACCTACCTATGTACAATGCTAAGTAATACGACCAGATAATATTATAAAGTCGAGTAAATCCAATTTAGCTACTAATGGAATTACTCCTGAATATAATATTAAGTGAAACAAAAATGACATGTAAAAATATACCATTGTGATAGTAACAAGTAGAAACAGTCTACTTAAACTGAACAAAAGGGTGTAACACTGCTGCTGCTACTGCTGCTACTGCTGCTGCTGCTGCTGCTACTATTGCTGCTGCTGCTACTATTGCTGCTGCTGCTACTATTGCTGCTGCTACTACTGCTGTTGCTGCTGCTGATAAATAATGATAACATTCCCATCTCGTAAAAATAAGATAAACGCGAAAAATTATCGAAATCGATATTTAGGAAAGTTCTCAGTAATTTCCGAGAAGATAACGTGTTTTATTTCCCTGTAGAGTCATGCAACTCACGGGAGCCATATTGATATATACAGTGCATGAGAAGTTATCATGCTCGAGCCTAGAAAGTGAGGATATATAAAACATAAGCTTACCAGCTTTAAGGCACTAAAAGTGATAGGCAAATGTGCTTGAAAGATTCACCTCTGATTTATGATTCCAAGTTACTCGAAACAGTAATTTTTTAAAGAGAGCAATCTGGAAAACAACCACGTCTCTTACAAATAAAAATGACACGCCATTTTATGTTTAAAAAATAAAGCAGTCGGAAGAACCAACCAAGTCTCTTGAAAATAAAGAGAACAGTAGTCCCATTGGGTTACTCGTTTATGTAAGAATATCGTTCAAATAATACACGACCGTGTTTATGACACCATTTTGTCTGGCGGTGGGAATTCAAAATGGAAGAGATTTTCTATTGATTTTCCCTAGTTCCCTGGACATTTCCCAAGACCATAAAGGTATTTAGTGTAGTGTTTCGCTACACGTTCTTCAGCAGCAGCAGGTGTGTGTGTGTGTGTCGTGCCGAATAGGTAAAACTTGCTGTTTTGGCTTAAATAGCAACGCTCTTCTTGCCGAATAAGGCAAGCAAAATCTCGTGTATGCAATAATTTTGCGAAAATCATTCTGAACCTAACGAAAAAAATATATTTCATTGTGTTTGTTATTATTAAATTATTGTAAGCTTATCTAAAACATATTTAGTTGGATTAGGCTAAATTAATGGAGCTTGTTATAATAGATGTAGGGAAGTTTTTAAGATTCTTTTGGTACAAAATTATTAATTATTACATTAACATAAACGAAAAAATATATCTTTAAACGTATAAGAAAAAAATTAAGAAAGGACTTAATTTTAAATGAGTTCTTGCTAATTGACCAGCTTTACCTATTCGGCACAAATATATATATATATATATATATATATATATATATATATATATATATATATATATATATATATATATATATATATATATATATATATATATATAATGTCGTGCCGAATATGTAAAACTGGTCAATTAGCAAGAACTCATTTAAAATTAAGTCCTTTCTAAAATTTTCTCTTATACGTTTAAAGATATATTTTTTCATTAATGTTAATGTAATTTTTTTTTTATTTTGCACCAAAAGAATCTTAGAAAACTTACCTAACCTTATTATAACAAGAGCAATTTATTTTAGCCTAACCAAACTAAATATATTTTAGATTTGTTTACAATAATTTAATACTAAACAAACACAGTGAAATATATTTTTCTCGTTAGGTTCAGAATGATTTTGGAGAAATTACTGCATACACAAATTTTCGCTTGTCATATATGGCAAGATGAGCTTTGCTATTTAAGCCAAGATCGCAAGTTCTGCCTATTCGGCACGACATTATATATATATATATATATATATATATATATATATATATATATATATATATATATATATATATATATATATATATATATATATATATATATATATATGCAAAACAACCACTCTGAAAGAATAGAGAAATTCCAAGCGCTTTCGTGACTACTCACATTATCAAGGAACTACGAAAGTAAAGCATCCAAGGAAGCTATATAAGGGGTCTGGCCAACACCTCACTATCAGATCCCACAACGGTTAAACACCTGACGTGCGCCGACCCAACTGGACTGGTCCTTTGCACAACTCACCCACAAACTCTTCTACCCAAGAAAATTTAAAAATTATTATTTGTCCAGTGTATTATTAAATTCTTCCCAAATTCTATTAATTATAAATGGATCTAATTTATATAAACCAAAGGAAATATTCATATTATTGTCAAAACTTCTTTTTATGAAACAAGATTCAATTATATTCCTGTCGACCATGGACTTGCTTGATACTACTTTCTCAACTTTTTGAAAATCAATTGGATGGTTAAAATCTCTTACATGAATAAATAGAGCATTGGAATCTTGTCCAGTTCTAATGCTATATTTATGTTGTTTTAATCTTAGTTCGAGATTTTTACCAGTTTGACCGTAATAAACTTTATCGCAAATTTTACAAGGAATCTTATAGACACATCCATCAGCATTTTGGGGGGAAATCTTTATCAAAAGTTTTTTTTACTGTATCAAGATTTTTGAATACAACTTTAATATTAAAAGTCTTAAGAAGAGAAGGCATATCAACCAAGTTTTCATAGTAAGGGAGAACCAACATATTTTTAGTTGAATAAGGCTGGTTGCCCCTTTTTGGATTGTAAAAAGTATTTCTAGCAACTTTAAAAGATTTATCAATTACATTTCTTGGGTATTTTAAATCATTACCTATTTCATAAATTTTGGACATTTCCTCATCTATGAACTCAGGACTACAAATTCGTAAAGCTCTCAAAAACATTGATGAGAAAACAGACAGTTTGACTATCTTGATATGCCTTCTCTTCTTAAGACTTTTAATATTTAAATTGTATTCAAAAATCTTGATACAGTAAAAAAAACTTTTGATAAAGAATTCCCCCCAAAATGCTGATGGATGTGTCTATAAGATTCCTTGTAAAATTTGCGATAAAGTTTATTACGGTCAAACTGGTAAAAATCTCGAACTAAGATTAAAACAACATAAATATAGCATTAGAACTGGACAAGATTCCAATGCTCTATTTATTCATGTAAGAGATTTTAACCATCCAATTGATTTTCAAAAAGTTGAGAAAGTAGTATCAAGCAAGTCCATGGTCGACAGGAATATAATTGAATCTTGTTTCATAGAAAGCATTTTTGACAATACGAATATTTCCTTTGGTTTATATAAATTAGATCCATTTATAATTAATAGAATTTGGGAAGAATTTAATAATACACTGGACAAATAATAATTTTTAAATTTTCTTGGGTAGAATAGTTTGTGGGCGAGTTGTGCAAAGGACCTGTCCAGTTGGGTCGGCGCGCGTCAGGTGTTTAACCGTTGTGGGATCTGATAGTGAGGTGCTGGCCAGACCCCTTATATAGCTTCCTTGGATGCTTTACTTTCATAGTTCCTTGATACTGTGAGTAGTCACGAAAGCGCTTGGAATTTCTCTATTCTTTCAGAGTGGTTGTTTTGCATATTCTGAAATCACCTGTTTACTGTGTTCTTATTGCATATATATATATATATATATATATATATATATATATATATATATATATATATATATATATATATATATATATATATCCGGTGCAACCTATCGCTGTCATAGTCTTCCTTGTACCCAGGGGCAGATTTTTATCTATATGGCATTATAAAAGCTGAAAGGAGGTTGGCAGACGGGGCTGCATTTTTTGAGGAGACGTTACGTTGAATGACATATTTTTCCCCTCGCACAATGTTGAGTAGCGCATCGCATTAAATCTCTTTGTATACTGATATTAAAAAACAAACACCCTCGTTGTTTCTAAAATTTGTGTGTATGAAATATTTCGTGGCAATTTTTGGAACAGTTTGTTTTAATAAAAAAATACAGTCTAACTAATTTTAATTTCGTTCTTTCTTAAAAGCTAAAATATAGACACACGAAACACGTGATAAGGTGAATATTTGGTGTCAGTCTCCCACATCTGCCTCCTGACAAGACAGGTATGGGGGCATGAGTCCCCCACACCTGCCTCCTGACAAGACAGGTATGGGGGCATGAGTCCCACACACCTGCCTCCTGACAAGACAGGTATGGGGGCATGAGTCCCCATACCTGCCTCCTGACAAGACAGCTATGGGGGCATGAGTCCCCTACACCTGCCTCCTGACAAGACAGGTATGGGGACATGAGTCCTCCACAACTACTTCTGGAAAAGCGGGTGATGAGATGTTAGAGTCATGAATGACCCACACCTGGTCCTGAAAGTGAGTGTGGAGGCATGAATGACCCACACGTGGTCCTGAAAGGTGAGTGTGGAAGCATGAATGACCCACACGCGGTCCTGAAAGGTGATTGCAGAGTCATGAATGATCCACACCTGGTCCTGAAAGGTGATTGCGGAGTCATGAATGATCCACACCTGGTCCTGAAAGGTGATTGCGGAGTCATGAATGATCCACACCTGGTCCTGACAGGTGAATGTGGAGTCACGAATGATCCACACCTGGTCCTGACAGGTGAGTGTGGAGTCATGAATGATCCACACCTGGTCCTGACAGGCGAGTGTGGAGTCATGAATGATCCACACCTGGTCCTGACAGGCGAGTGTGGAGTCATGAATGATCCACACCTGGTCCTGACAGGCGAGTGTGGAGTCATGAATGATCCACACCTGGTCCTGACAGGCGAGTGTGGAGTCATGAATGATCCACACCTGGTCCTGACAGGTGAGTGTGGAGTCATGAATGATCCACACCTGGTCCTGACAGGTGAGTGTGGAGTCATGAATGATCCACACCTGGTCCTGACAGGCGAGTGTGGAGTCATGAATGATCCACACCTGGTCCTGACAGGTGAGTGTGGAGTCACGAATGATCCACACCTGGTCCTGACAGATGAGTGTGGAGTCATGAATGATCCACACCTGGTCCTGACAGGTGAGTGTGGAGTCATGAATGATCCACACCTGGTCCTGACAGGCGAGTGTGGAGTCATGAATGATCCACACCTGGTCCTGACAGGTGAGTGTGGAGTCATGAATGATCCACACCTGGTCCTGACAGGCGAGTGTGGAGTCATGAATGATCCACACCTGGTCCTGACAGGCGAGTGTGGAGTCATGAATGATCCACACCTGGTCCTGACAGGTGAGTGTGGAGTCATGAATGATCCACACCTGGTCCTGACAGGCGAGTGTGGAGTCATGAATGATCCACACCTGGTCCTGACAGGCGAGTGTGGAGTCATGAATGATCCACACCTGGTCCTGAGAGGTGAGTGTGGAGTCATGAATGATCCACACCTGGTCCTGACAGGTGAGTGTGGAGTCATGAATGATCCACACCTGGTCCTGACAGGTGAGTGTGGAGTCATGAATGATCCACACCTGGTCGTGACAGGTGAGTGTGGAATCATGAATGACCCACACCTGGTCCTGAAAGGCGAGTGTGGGGTCATGAATGATCCACACCTGGTCGTGAAAGGCGAGTGTGGAGGTGGCAGTCCTCCCATATCTTCCTCCTGACAATCTGTTCTCCCGGACACTGCTGCACTAGCTTGAGTCCTGTCACCTGACTCCTGGTAAGAAGAGAGCCCTGCCACCTAACTCCTGGTAAGAAGAGTCCTGCCACCTGACTCCTGGTAAGAAGAGAGTCCTGCCACCTGACTCCTGGTAAGAAGAGAGCCCTGCCACCTGACTCCTGGTAAGAAGAGAGTCCTGCCACCTGACTCCTGGTAAGAAGAGAGTCCTGCCACCTGACTCCTGGTAAGAAGAGAGTCCTGCCACCTGACTCCTGGTAAGAAGAGTCCTGCCGCCTGACTCCTGGTAAGAAGAGTCCACGAGTCCCACATTCCATCCTTCTGACAAATCAGGCTACTAAAATTTTAAAAGATTTCATTAAAGGTTTTCCAACGGGCCTATGGTGGGGGGCGTTGATCCCCGAAACTCCTCTAGGTATACTCCAGGTATACTCCAGGTATACTCCAGGTATACTCCAGGTATACTCCAGGTATACTCCAGGTATACTCCAGGTATACTCCAGGTATACTCCAGGTAGGTATACAAAATAGAGGCAGACGTTGCTGGATGATGCTTGTTTACCTGGAGTTTACCTGGAGAGAGTTCCGGGGGTCAACGCCCCCGCGGCCCGGTCTGTGACCAGGCCTCCTGGTCACAGTAATGGGTTGAATATTCAAATAAGCTGCACATAGGAGAAAGGATCTCATATCGACGTTTCGGTCCAAAGTTATACACTGAGTGAGACGTTAATGGTCCATGTCAGACCGAAACGTCAGCACAAGTTTCTTTCACCTTTGAGCGGTTTGTTTTTCCATTGTATCAGTCACGGTATTGTGAGTTAATAGAACGAGAAAAAAAATGTCCCCCCCTTTGTTCCATAGACCCATCTGTCTTGTATCTTTACACCACTGTAATCTTAATTTTTCAAGGGGTGGACCGGGAAGCCAGCGGAAGGCCTCGGCCAGATGACCAAAAACTCCAGTGGCGGGTCGTTCATATAGACTAGACCCGCGTCAGGAAACACTTTGTCCTGTTTCCCGACCAATCTTAGCAACCAGCAGGGACACCACTAACTTGTTTTCCTTATAGATCAGCCTTCTTCCTCGCACAGCAAATGATGGAATATTCACCTAATTCCTTCCTTTTTTCCTGTAGGATTGTTTCCCCTTTTTTTAGTGACCATCAAGAATACCAGTTTGATTTTCTCAATTGTAAAATAAATGTTGTTAGTGAACCTTGTGTGAACTATATAGAAATAAACAGGTGAACAGACTGAGAAAAGAATGTGAAGAAATCTTAAGAAAGTAAGTCATTGGAAAGCAGAAATACTGATTAATACTACCGGGATCAACCCATACCACGGGTGGGGTTTGAACCCGCGGTCAGAGAGTCTCAAAACTCCAGTCCGTCGCGTGAGTCATGCTACCAGTATCGTTCTTTCTTCTAGTCTGTGAAAGTTTGAGTGTGTAGGTTTGTGGGTTTTCCTCTAACTCAGTCTCCGTAACGCAGTCAGATGCTGTTTCAGGCTTTCTTGTGCCCAGGAGCAAATTTTAGACTAATCAACATTCCAAAATTTTAAAGGGGAGGGTGAGTTCCCTGAGGGGGGGGGGACGACGGGCACCTTTTCGGTTGCACTACATTGCGCGATACGTCATTTGATGTTTTATATAGTACTTTCTGAAAAATATTCGACTTTCTAGAACAATAATTAGAGATATTGCCCCTTGTATAGGATTTTTTTTTTAAACACTATGTTGAATAGCACGTCATTATAAAACTCTTTTATGCTAATTTAAAAAAATATGTATTGTGTTCCCAGATTTTTATTTATTGCGGTGCCCCGTGGGAGCATTTTTGGATGCGTTAGTTTTAATTAAAAATCTCAGCCCTTCGAAATCAGCCATGCTATTTCTCAGTACCTAAATTTAAAATACACACATTTCCGCTTCATAATATGGTGGATGTGAGGACATGATAAGACTGGCATGACGGTACGAGTCCCTCAAACCTACCTCTTGCCGAGGTAGATGCGGGGGTATGAGACCTCCACATCTGCCTCCTGACAGGGTCATGGTCTCCCCCAGAATCCCGTTACACCAACATCCTCATTAAACAAGTGTGGGCAAGTAACTTCTTAATGTCATCCGAAGAACTAATAAAGTAAGAATAACTGTTATAACCTTTTTTCACATTTAAACTTTGTCTTACGAGACACTGAATAAGACTGTGCAGCGAAGGTTTATTTGCTAATATTTGCGCATATATCAACAGATTCACAGGAGATTCATTGATCTATATATTTCGACTCCCATCTGGGATACTCTTCAGTTGAAGAGGATCTCAGAAAGGGTCGAAATATACAGATAAATCAATCTTTTGTGGGTTTTGTGTACATGTGGGTTATTTTTAAGCATTGACAAGTGTTCACTACACTTTAGTTATCCATATATACACATTGTAAACAATCGCAGACCTGCGATCTTAAGTATACAAGACTATGAAAGTTTTCCACTTCCCGTGGCTTGTCTTGCATGACTCACGAAATCGTAATGACACGATTGTAAACAAACCATACCCCGTCCGTGGTATGGTTTGTCTTGCATATTATACACACGAATAGACTGCAGGTTGGACAGGCACCCAGACCGTTGTTCACGCAAGTAGCAGGACCGACACTGTGTCAGCTTCCAGAGTTATATTAGGAAGATTTTACAATCAGCAGTTTTGTGACATAGTTGTATCAGTCGCCACCAGATGCGCTGCTAATGTCTTATCCCACACCCCAGAGCTTTCATGGCAAATCTGTTCTCATAATCCTCAAAGCCCTGTAGTCTGCGAACCCAAGATAAGTGTGGTATGACTGTCATTGAATAAACAGTATAATGGACAGGGTCACGAACCATTGTATACATGCAAAGAGCTGCCCCAACACTACACAAGACAGACATGATGGTTGTACTGTTATAATCTGACAACCAGCAATTATGTTACAAGGTTGAATCAGCAGTCACCAACTGTGACACATTACAGTTGGTGGTGAGTTAGACACCTGTACAGCATTTGGGTATCTTTATCGCAGAAACTCTTCGCCACAGTGGTTTCATCAATTGGACTGGCGAAACCACTGTGTGGCGAAACGTTTCCACACTAAAAATACCCTAAGTGTTGCATGTTGCAAATTGTTAGTTCTCTGAACTGTTTATCTACACAGAAAATGGCGACTGAACCTGATAAAACATTTCTCCAGACCATGAAATGTTTTATGGATCAAGTTGTTTTACGTACAGCTCAAAATGTCACCTGATCTTTATTTCTTAGTGTGGAACAACAAGGTCGTCAAAAAGCCTGACTTCTCGCTATAGTGCCGCTATTGTCCGCTCAGCCACAGCCTCCAGTGTAGTGCAGTGGAGAGCGTCGCTTTCTCACTCCAGAGTGATGTAGTGGGTCACCCTTAAGGTCAGTCTGGAGAGTCTCCCTCAAGGTCAGCCTAGAAGGTCACCCTCAAGGTCAGTCTGGAGGGTGGCCCTCAATGTCAGTCTGAAGCAGCCAGCTGGTTCCTGTGTTGGAGGCTGGCCCTCAATGTCAGTCTGAAGCAGCCAGCTGGTTCCTGTGTTGGAGGCTGGCCCTCAATGTCAGTCTGAAGCAGCCAGCTGGTTCCTGTGTTGGAGGCTGGCCCTCAATGTCAGTCTGAAGCAGCCAGCTGGTTCCTGTGTTGGAGGCTGGCCACGTGAGGCGGCAGACAGATGGCTGCAATAAGCCCTCCAGCCTGGGATCATACTTCCTAGAATGCCCCAGATTTATAGCACAAGTTTAGGAATAATCCCTTCCTGTTCCATCATATTCTTGCTATAGCCCATCATCCCGCCCTTCTTTGCTCCTCAGCTGCGATGAGACTTGATGAAAAATGCTGGTGTATTTGTAAATACATATTTATAAAACGTGCTTCTGGAAAGCCTCTGTGTAATGGACGGAAAATATAACACAGAGTGCGCCGTGAATGCTAAGTTTCTCGTGTGTACACCTCAAAGCATCTAGAAATGGAGGACTTAAGGCACCTAGAGTGAAAATACAGTCATTTACAAGCTGCCAAAATGTTGTTTAATAAGGTCAAGTTTAAGTTTTATATTTATAGCGCGGGGATGATGGGTAGAAGATCTCTTCATAGATAGAGGATCCGTTCACAGATATAAGGGTGACGAAGCAAGAAGAGAGTGTATCCGTAACCGGCCAGTTTAGAGGCAGGACAAGGTCCTGCCTCTAAAGAATATAGAGTATTCTGGTACATACACACAGTGAAGAGGCAGGGCCAGGAGCTGTGAATCGACCCTTGCAACCACATCTAGGTGAGCACACACACACACACACACACACACGTTAAGAGAACTCAATTTGACAACACTGGAGGACAGGAGGGATAGGGAAGACATGATTCGACATATAAAATACTGACAGGAATTGATAGGGTGGACAGAGACATGATGTTTCAAAGATAGGACACAGCAACAACGGGTCACAATTGGAAGTTGAAGACTCACAGGGATGTTAGGAAGTATTTCTTCAGTTATAGAGTTGTCAGGAAGTGGAATAGTCTGCAAAGTGATGTAGTGGAGGCAGGATCCATACATAGCCCAATGGCCTGGCAGGAAAGCTCTCGCTTCACACGGTGAGGAACCGGGTTTGATTCCCGGCACCTGTTGTCCTGTTCACCTAGCAAGTAGGTACCTGGGTGTTAGTCGACTGGTGTGGGTCGTATCCTGGGGTTATCCTGGGTGACTAACCCTCCGGGGTTAAAAACCCCAACAAAATCTTATGTTAACTTATCTAGCTTGAAGAAGAGGTATGATAAAGTTCTGGCAGTAGGGACAGAGTGGACCAGAGCGACCAGTGAAGAGGCGAGGCCAGGAGCTATGTATCGAGCCCTGCAACCACAATTAGGTGAGTACACACACACACACCCACACACACACACCTACACACACAAAGAAGGCCGCAGACGGAGTACAGTCTAGGGGGTCAGAGACTACAAACCTCACTCAAGGAAAAAGATCTTGGGGTGAGTATAACACCAGGCACATCTCCTGAAGCGCACATCAACCAAATAACTGCTGCAGCATATGGGCGCCTAGCAAACCTCAGAACAGCATTCCGACATCTTAATAAGGAATCATTCAGGACCCTGTACACCGTGTACGTTAGGCCCATATTGGAGTATGCGGCACCAGTTTGGAACCCACACCTAGCCAAGCACGTGAAGAAACTAGAGAAAGTGCAAAGCTTTGCAACAAGACTAGTCCCAGAGCTAAGAGGTATGTCCTACGAGGAGAGGTTAAGGGAAATCAACCTGACGACACTGGAGGACAGGAGAGATAGGGGGGACATGATAACGACATACAAAATACTGAGAGGAATTGACAAGGTGGACAAAGACAGGATGTTCCAGAGATTGGACACAGTAACAAGGGGACACAGTTGGAAGCTGAAGACACAGATGAATCACAGGGATGTTAGGAAGTATTTCTTCAGCCACAGAGTAGTCAGTAAGTGGAATAGTTTGGGAAGCGATGTAGTGGAGGCAGGATCCATACATAGCTTTAAGCAGAGGTATGATAAAGCTCACGGCTCAGGGAGAGTGACCTAGTAGCGATCAGTGAAGAGGCGGGGCCAGGAGCTCGGACTCGACCCCCGCAACCTCAACTAGGTGAGTACAACTAGGTGAGTACACCTACACACACACACCTACACACATACACCCCCCCACACACACATACACCCCCCCACACACATACACCCCCCCACACACATACACCCCCCCACACACACATACACCCCCCCACACACACATACACCCCCCACACACATACACCCCCCCACACACATACACCCCCCCACACACATACACCCCCCCACACACATACACCCCCCCACACACATACACCCCCCACACACATACACCCCCCCACACACATACACCCCCCCACACACACATACACCCCCCACACACATACACCCCCCACACACATACACCCCCCCACACACATACACCCCCTCACACACATACACCCCCCCACACACATACACCCCCCCACACACACATACACCCCCCCCACACACATACACCCCCCCACACACACATACACCCCCCCACACACACATACACCCCCCCACACACACACATACACACATCAAAAGGAATACGTTAATAAATGAATATTTATCTCAAAAAGTCATAAATCCTTTTGATAAAGAGTGCATTAACATAACTACAGAACTCTTTAAAAATATTCATATATATATATATATATATATATATATATATATATATATATATATATATATATATATATATATATATATATATAGATATATATATATATATATATATATATATATATATGCATCCAAGAGATATTTATGTTTTACACTGTTTTTCCCGCTTTATTTATTCTTTGCGTAAATAAATTTGGTAATAATTTCGTAGAGTGTCTAGTTCCAAAATAAACTTTAATCTTCGTTGACTGTCTTACCAACAACTATTTTATTATGAATAAAATTGACGAGAGGACGTTATGTCTGTCTGTCGATTACTGACGAAAGACGGCCTCTTCATCTCGCCTTGCGATGGTTGACTTACGTAAGTTTTACGCATCGCATAAATATTAAAAAATGGAAATTGGCGATATACCGGCAGGAGCATTCTCCTAACAGCCTGAATAATTCAACGGTAACTCCAGGAAGTAACCTGCCCAAGCTAAACTCTAGTCCATTAGCTTTCCAGGATCTATCGTGGTCTAAGCCTGGCTCCGGGCATGTCTTCTTGTCTATCGGGATCCTCTAGTCTGAGTCTGGTCCCTGACTAGTCTTGTCAGCATACAACGCCGCCTCTGCTCTGAGTGGGGTAAGTTTATTCAGCTGTATACAAATACAGTTACACAGATTATCATACGTAGCAGCATATGTATAGAGAATCCAGGATAATCCAAAAAAGTCTAAGTGACTTATTTCCAATGGTCATAACAGACTTATCAATACAAAGAGTCTCTTGTGTCTCGACTCCAAACAGCACCTTCCCTGGTCCTGAGTCAAGTCCCTGGCCTGCCTTGTCACCATCCTTTGTCTGTTTTGGCCTTAGTGTGGTCCCATATCGTGTTTATCACTTTTAAACGTCTTTCCTGGTCTTAGTGTGGTCTCTGACCAGACTTGCCATTACACAAAGTCTTCCCTGGTCTTAGTGTGGTCCCTGACCAGACTTGCCATTACACAACGTCTTCCCTGGTCTTGGTGTGGTCCCTGACCAGACTTGCCATTATAAAAATTCTTCCCTGGTCTTAGTGTGGTCCCTGACCAGACTTGCCATTACACAACTTCTTGGATACATTGGATTACAGATTTTTCCTTGAACTTTCGTGTCACTACATCATTCGTGCAGTTGACAAGCGTCTAAACCGCTGATATATCATCTGTGATTTAATTTCGTGATGCCATAATGGGCTCATGATCCAAGGGATTGTACCTATCCTCCTAATCCTTGGATAAGAACTAATTTCCTCCCATTTCCCCAGGTGCTATATGACCCCCCATAAGTACCTAGATGCATTTCTATCATTGTGAGATCCAAAAAAAAATTAATCCCTGTATTTCGTAACCCCAGCCTCACTCTACGTCAATGCACACGAAAGGAATAGTTTAGAGTGCAGTATAAGTTTCAAAAGCAGTTGAATATTAGCAATGAAGATTTAAAGTGAACCAGAAAGAAGGTATTTACAAGTTATCACATGGTCACTAATATTTGCAAGTTATCACATGGTCACTAATATTTACAAGTTATCACATGGTCACTAATATTTACAGGTTATCACATGGTCACTAATATTTACAAGTTATCACATGGTCACTAATATTTACAAGTTATCACATGGTCACTATCCCAATATCTTCCATAAAAACAGACGAATTTGGAACATATATCACCCTAACCTATATTAAACCTTCCACTTAGAAACACCAGTTTTGTAGCCAAACTGAAGAGGAATGTTGTTCTTATCTCAGAGTGATCAATATCCTGAGATACACCAACGCATAAAGTTTGAAGCCGCTCGGAATTTGCATTACCAAGTTATCAGCATTGAGGCGTGAAGGCCCCTTAATGAGGCGCTCAAAAGTTAGCGCATGCAAATCAAAACGTCAATTTTGTCATTTTCGCCCATAAAAAAAATGGAATCAACTAAGGAGAAAATAAATCCGATTTTCAATGTAAGATTTACCAGCTTTTAAGATACAAGTATATACGCATGTAAGAAAATTTTTTTTTTTTTTTTTAAATAAGCATTAATTAGATTTAACCCAGAATAACCCAGTCCAGAAATAAATATCTGCGGCCTACGGGAAGTTTGCATAGATAATCAGGGTTTTAAGAAACAAACAATGAATCGTTTAAAAGTACATGATATTTGTTTAAGCAATTTTCCAATACATAGTGAGAAATCTTGACAACAAATGTAATATTTAAATATCCAGAAGATACGAAAGTTTTCCTCTTCTCATATTATTGAAACTGAATAATGGAGTCCGCGTACAGGAATTCATCATAAATTAAAAAATAGTATAATCGTTACCATTTTTTGTAAGGGGTGGAGGGGTAAGCCAGTGGAAGACCTCGAACATATGTCCAAAAGCTGCAGATACGAGTCATCATATGACTAAAACCTGCGTCAAGACACACTTGTCCTGTTTCCTGGCAAATCTAACCTAATAGAGAGTAATAAGAGAATTTGTCTTATGGAGCATCAGATCAGCGGGAGTACACATGAATACTGAACACAGAGATAATTCATAAAAACATAGGAATTAATTTAACAGTCTTATTAATACAGAAATGGAACAGCAATGATGAACGCAGCAGAAGTCTAAAAAGAGGCCAGTGATTCAAGTTAAAAATACCACAGATCAAAACATTACAACTGAGAAATGGTAGTGTGATACCAACCAGATGTGGAAAATGACGCTTATGTATATTTTTATAGGAAACGTTTCGCCACTCGTGGCGAAACGTTTCATATAATAAATGTCCTGAGCTATACATAAATATGTTTTTCCACAAAACTATACAAGAGAACAAAAGCTGAAGGCAATAAAATCTTTTAGTGGAATAGGCAATAGGTCTATAACATAACACAAGAATCGCTTCTTAATATCTGAGAAAAAAATCTGATAAGCCGACCATGATGGTATATGCTAACAGTGAACATGGGGGGAATATACCAGCTGTGTGGCTAGTGCTTTGTTATAGTGAAGGAAGCCATTTGGGAGGAACCCTGGATAACCCGAGCTTCGTGCTCGGCATCTCCTCGTCTACTCTCTCATATTATACGTCTTGAGACGTATGCCAGAGCTTTTCTTGACTCTGGCAGTGTGTTGCTACTTCGCCGGGTCACCTTCTGGACTAGACTCGGGCTGGAACACTACCTGTCAACCACATCAAGTCTGCTGATACTTTTCATTATATGTTTATTTAGTACAGTTATCATACATAGTTTAACGTGTGTAAATTTCTCAGGATAATCCAGAAAAGTCGGCTAAAGTGATTTATTTCTCCCGGAGTCCTTGTGATATCTTATTATGATAGATATAATGGATGACAACACAGTGTACCGCTTTCTTACATTACCGTAGCCGCGATATGCGGAATATCCCCATGATGTTGCTACAGAACATTACATGATAGATTTCGAAATGTCCGCATTGCACTGCTACCCTACTGTTCCTGAGCAGTTATGTTCAGGAACAAAAGTAGCAGTGTTACCCTTGTTATTCCATCACGAAGAATGAAGAACACGAGGTGAGAGACCTCAGGCTATGAGGATATCGACAATAATTCAGCATACGTAAAGTAGCTGTGTGTTTGGCCCATTGGGAGGAGAGAACACCTGTTAAAATATACCCAGATCGATGACTTACTGTAGCCAGCTTTCCCAGCCGTTAACCCCTCGGTATGGAGTTTTGTGACTCTCGGATCGCGGGTTCTAACCCCACCCGTGGTATGGTTTGTCCTAGTGTTATATGATAACCCATGTTTCCAGGCTTTCATGGAATTGAGTCGTGTTCGTATTGCTGACTGTGGTAGGAAGACAGTGCAGAGCGAACCTTCGTTAAGGAAGACTCTTCGCTCTGGATAACGCTTCTTCGAGTCAATGTTTAGTTCTGAATGCCAGTGCAGAAGATAAGCTACTTGCTCATCCACTGACAACAGGTACTACCCGACGTTACCAGCTACCAACCCACTCCACTTGCCACCACTATCACCCCCTTCCCTACCCCCAACACAACAACTATCGCCCTCATCACCACCACAACCACTATCACCCTCTTCCCTACCCCCAACACAACAACTATCGCCCTCATCACCACCACAACCACTATCACCCTCACCACCACCACAACCACTATCACCCTCACCACCACCATAACCACTATCACCCTCACCACCACCACAACCACTATCACCCTCACCACCACCACCACTATCACCCTCACCACAACCACTATCACTGCCATCACTACCACAACCAATTTAATTTTATTTAGGGTGTTATCTTAGGTGATTCACACATATGTCACTATGTATGATGTACCTAAATAAACTTACTAACCATCCTCTATTGTCTTCACCATCGTCGCCACCACAACCACCACTATTATCTCCACCACAACTACCACTATTATCTCCATCACAACAACTATTATCTCCACCACAACCACCACTATTATCTCTACCACAACCACCACTATTAACTCCACCATATCAACCATTATCTTCACCACAACCACCACTATTATCTTCACCACATCAACCAATACCCCTACCATCACTTCTGCCATCAACTCCCACAACCACCACCATTCCGCCTTCCTCCCCACTAAAGAATGTCCCTGAGTGACATCATTAACAAAAGTCTTCAGTTTATGTTAGTTAAATTGGTCACAGGCTTCCTCACTTCACTGAACTCCATTACCTTACATCACTGGACTGGGTTCCAATGCTTCTTACAGTTTCAATACATTCGCTTGAGTTATTGCTCCTTTAATCAAGGGTATTATTTCAGTACTGTTTTTCTCTGCTTCCACAGCAAGGTCACCTTTGATAGTATAAACCATACCACGGGTGGGGTTAGAACCCGCGATCAGAGAGTCACAAAACTCCAGACCGTCGCGTTTTGTGACTCTCTGATCGCGGGTTCTAACCCTACCCGTAGTATGGTTTGTTTGCATTCGTGTCATTACGATTTCGTGAGTCAGTTTGATGGTATCTAAATTTCAATACTGTTGCTTCAGCTTCACATTGTTCGAGACTATGGAGCAAAACTTCTCCAGGCTGAGGGACTGACCACCTCAAATCTACGTCTTCGAGGGTGATGGACTGATTATATCTATACATCTCTACTGCTTCTGCTGCGTCCTGTGAATTCGACTGAAGAATGTAGGCAACTGGTTGTGAGAATCGACCAGTTGATTGAGAGACTTGTACAAGACCCTTGTACAACACACTTGTACAAGACACTTGTACAACACACTTGTACAACACACTTGTACAACACACTTGTACAACACACTTGTACAACACTTGCACAACACTTGAGTATATTCTGGATACGTTTCGACAACAAAGATACATAAGTGTTGCACAAGTGTTTCGCCTACTCTGTAGGCGAAACACTTCGAAATAAAGTTTCCTAAGTGTTGCATATGTGTCTCATCAAATTGTTGGTATTGTATCTTATCATATACACAAGCATATTCATATATGATCCACTTAAGTAAGTTTTTCTTATTCAACATGAGCGAAACATCTCTCACTGTACCATACAGTGTTAGGTAAGACACACATGCCGCAGTTAGGTATCTTATTTTCGAAATAAAATACCTAACTGTTGCCTACGTGTCTTACCTAACAACCTGTCGGAATTTTACACCATTTAAATATTCAGTTTTAGTAGTAATATTCTAACTTTTGTATATTATTTAAAATTAAAAAAAAAGTCATTCGGAATTAGGAGTACATTTATCTATCTATTTATAGTTGCAATATATCATGTACAACCCACCTACCACACTGGTAGGTGGGTTCTAAATTAATCTGTATTTTACCCCCCCATTTTTCTCCAAAATCACATTAACCGTTTCAAAGTATTAGGAAGAACAGCCTGGTTTTAATTGTAAGAAAGTATAGGTGAAATTTTCTTGGCTGAAAGTAACGCCTTCTCAAAGAAATTCTTGGGATGTCTTTGTGGCAATATTAAAACTGAAAACAGGTATGGAGATACCAACAAGATGTGGAAAAGGAGACTTAGGACTGAATAAACCACTCCTGGCGAAACGTTTGGTCTATATTAAGAATATATTACATTTTATTCGGCGTATGTCACACCCTTATAGCCATGTCTCTCAGCCAGTGAAACAGGTGCTAAGGATTTAACGGGAAGGGTGGGTCCCATCGTTATACCAGTACTTTGGTTCAACAGCCAATCACAAGGAAGCCCGCTCAAGTTGTGAAGCGATGTGGTACACTCGCGAATCATCATTAGCAGACTTACCTTCAGGTCACGTCACTACAGTTCTCACAGTTTCTTGTGCTTACATTTACTTTACTGGTATGTAGTTGTATATATTGTACATTATATATATATAGGAGAAACTTTTAGAGAGGGTGTGGTAGGTAAGTTTGGGGTGCCAGGTGTAAATGATAATGGGAGCCCTTTGATTGAACTTTGTATAGAAAGGGGTTTAGTTATAGGTAATACATATTTTAAGAAAAAGAGGATAAATAAGTATACACGATATGATGTAGGGCGAAATGACAGTAGTTTGTTGGATTATGTATTGGTAGATAAAAGACTGTTGAGTAGACTTCAGGATGTACATGTTTATAGAGGGGCCACAGATATATCAGATCACTTTCTAGTTGTAGCTACACTGAGAGTAAAAGGTAGATGGGATACAAGGAGAATAGAAGCATCAGGGAAGAGAGAGGTGAAGGTTTATAAACTAAAAGAGGAGGCAGTTAGGGTAAGATATAAACAGCTATTGGAGGATAGATGGGCTAATGAGAGCATAGGCAATGGGGTCGAAGAGGTATGGGGTAGGTTTAAAAATGTAGTGTTAGAGTGTTCAGCAGAAGTTTGTGGTTACAGGAAAGTGGGTGCAGGAGGGAAGAGGAGCGATTGGTGGAATGATGATGTAAAGAGAGTAGTAAGGGAGAAAAAGTTAGCATATGAGAAGTTTTTACAAAGTAGAAGTGATGCAAGGAGGGAAGAGTATATGGAGAAAAAGAGAGAAGTTAAGAGAGTGGTGAAGCAATGTAAAAAGAGAGCAAATGAGAGAGTGGGTGAGATGTTATCAACAAATTTTGTTGAAAATAAGAAAAAGTTTTGGAGTGAGATTAACAAGTTAAGAAAGCCTAGAGAACAAATGGATTTGTCAGTTAAAAATAGGAGAGGAGAGTTATTAAATGGAGAGTTAGAGGTATTGGGAAGATGGAAGGAATATTTTGAGGAATTGTTAAATGTTGATGAAGATAGGGAAGCTGTGATTTCGTGTATAGGGCAAGGAGGAATAACATCTTGTAGGAGTGAGGAAGAGCCAGTTGTGAGTGTGGGGGAAGTTCGTGAGGCAGTAGGTAAAATGAAAGGGGGTAAGGCAGCCGGGATTGATGGGATAAAGATAGAAATGTTAAAAGCAGGTGGGGATATAGTTTTGGAGTGGTTGGTGCAATTATTTAATAAATGTATGGAAGAGGGTAAGGTACCTAGGGATTGGCAGAGAGCATGCATAGTTCCTTTGTATAAAGGCAAAGGGGATAAAAGAGAGTGCAAAAATTATAGGGGGATAAGTCTGTTGAGTGTACCTGGTAAAGTGTATGGTAGAGTTATAATTGAAAGAATTAAGAGTAAGACGGAGAATAGGATAGCAGATGAACAAGGAGGCTTTAGGAAAGGTAGGGGGTGTGTGGACCAGGTGTTTACAGTGAAACATATAAGTGAACAGTATTTAGATAAGGCTAAAGAGGTCTTTGTGGCATTTATGGATTTGGAAAAGGCGTATGACAGGGTGGATAGGGGGGCAATGTGGCAGATGTTGCAAGTGTATGGTGTAGGAGGTAGGTTACTGAAAGCAGTGAAGAGTTTTTACGAGGATAGTGAGGCTCAAGTTAGAGTATGTAGGAAAGAGGGAAATTTTTTCCCAGTAAAAGTAGGCCTTAGACAAGGATGTGTGATGTCACCGTGGTTGTTTAATATATTTATAGATGGGGTTGTAAGAGAAGTAAATGCGAGGGTCTTGGCAAGAGGCGTGGAGTTAAAAGATAAAGAATCACACACAAAGTGGGAGTTGTCACAGCTGCTCTTTGCTGATGACACTGTGCTCTTGGGAGATTCTGAAGAGAAGTTGCAGAGATTGGTGGATGAATTTGGTAGGGTGTGCAAAAGAAGAAAATTAAAGGTGAATACAGGAAAGAGTAAGGTTATGAGGATAACAAAAAGATTAGGTGATGAAAGATTGAATATCAGATTGGAGGGAGAGAGTATGGAGGAGGTGAACGTATTCAGATATTTGGGAGTGGACGTGTCAGCGGATGGGTCTATGAAAGATGAGGTGAATCATAGAATTGATGAGGGAAAAAGAGTGAGTGGTGCACTTAGGAGTCTGTGGAGACAAAGAACTTTGTCCTTGGAGGCAAAGAGGGGAATGTATGAGAGTATAGTTTTACCAACGCTCTTATATGGGTGTGAAGCGTGGGTGATGAATGTTGCAGCGAGGAGAAGGCTGGAGGCAGTGGAGATGTCATGTCTGAGGGCAATGTGTGGTGTGAATATAATGCAGAGAATTCGTAGTTTGGAAGTTAGGAGGAGGTGCGGGATTACCAAAACTGTTGTCCAGAGGGCTGAGGAAGGGTTGTTGAGGTGGTTCGGACATGTAGAGAGAATGGAGCGAAACAGAATGACTTCAAGAGTGTATCAGTCTGTAGTGGAAGGAAGGCGGGGTAGGGGTCGGCCTAGGAAGGGTTGGAGGGAGGGGGTAAAGGAGGTTTTGTGTGCGAGGGGCTTGGACTTCCAGCAGGCATGCGTGAGCGTGTTTGATAGGAGTGAATGGAGACAAATGGTTTTTAATACTTGACGTGCTGTTGGAGTGTGAGCAAAGTAACATTTATGAAGGGATTCAGGGAAACCGGCAGGCCGGACTTGAGTCCTGGAGATGGGAAGTACAGTGCCTGCACTCTGAAGGAGGGGTGTTAATGTTGCAGTTTAAAAACTGTAGTGTAAAGCACCCTTCTGGCAAGACAGTGATGGAGTGAATGATGGTGAAAGTTTTTCTTTTTCGGGCCACCCTGCCTTGGTGGGAATCGGCCGGTGTGATAATAAAATAAAAAATATATATATATATATATATACATATATATATATATAATATATATACATAATATATATATATATATATATATATATATATATATATATATATATATATATATATATATATATATATATATATATATATATATATATATATATATATATGGTGAAAATGCGAACAATTACTCTGTGGTTATGGTTCTACAGCCAGGTGTGCAGGCCAGTAGACTACACTTGTGTTCAAAATAAATGTCCTGAGCTATAAATGTCTTTTCCAATATAAAAAATCCTACCGATTCCCTCACGTAAAAAAAACTCAAGACTTCAAATATGCCATATGTAGATTAAAAAAAATCGGTAAAATGTTTCATAATACTACAAAACTAAGACCTCCAAGGATTTTGTTGAGTTACTTTCAGCCAAGAAAACAGTTTATTGGGCAGTACCTAAGGTACCAGCCTCTAGGAAAAATATACTTGAACTACCTTACAGTAGGAACTTGCCTGTTCTTCTCTATACTCTGAAATGGTTAATGGTATTTAAAGTGAACAGGAACGATAGAACATTGGTTAATTAAGAATTCACTTATCACTGAAGTAGTTGGGGCGTACAAGATACACAAATAACCTGGACATATGAGAGTGAAACTTATGACGAAGTTGAGGCTGACCTGGACCATTAACTAGTGACACACTAGCACGAAGGGTTGATTGATTGATCCGTCAGGAACTGCCTCCTGACACGGGGCTAAATGTGAATGTGAATTTGATGGTAAACAATACCGATAAGTTGATAAGATATATGTTAGGTATCTTTATTCTGAAACGCTTCACCTAAGTAGTAGATTTCTTCAGTCGAATAGAAGCAACATTACAGATGTGAAGACGATGTATTCAGTCCATCACTGTGGAGGTTGTCAGTCCCTCAGCCTGGAGAAGAGTTCTGTTCCATAGTCTGGAACAATGTGAAGCTGAAGCAAAAAAATGGAAACTTATATACTATCAAAGGAGAGGCGCAGAAAACCTTGACGACAGACGAGGTGCAAAGTCGCTCCACACCACGTTCGTCGGGTGCTGGGGGTGGTATGGAGCGACTTTGCCACAAGAGAGTCTTTGCAGGCCAGGAATGCCACCCCGCAGCTGAACGTTTTCTGGAAAGGACTCAGTGACAGGCAGACAGACTAAAATCCTACCAAGACTCAACGATAAGACGTAACGATGAGAAGGCCACACAACTCTCTAAACCTATTTCAATCTTTGTATAATCCTGCTGCTCCTTTTTATTCCTAACCTCTAATCTCAACTTTCTGCCCTGCCCTCTGCAGGGGTGGACCTTTGAAGACATCAGTTTTTTACACAGCCAATTTTCCATATTCCTCTCTCCATTCATTAAAATAGCATTGAGAAACAGTCAACAGCAACCCCACACACGACACACAGGCGTCACCTATTGCCCATCTTTTGTCGCCCAAGTCCAGACCAGTTCTACGGTAGCGATTCATGCAGTCACGCAGTCAGCACAGCAAATAAACTTTTTTTCCTCTGCTCTGCTACAAACGCTATGCGGCTGGGTCTAGCCCTGGCTCTCTCAATCTCTAATCATTTCTTATCCACTACTCTTCCGTTATCCAGTCTCCCTTTCACCCACGTAGGTCTTACCTCGGAGTATCCTACTACTACTACTGTCAATTATGTATCTTTGCGAATACTTTGGTAAATTACTCGACTTTCTCTTAAGTTGTATTACCACATGTTAATTTAGTCTGTAATCCACATTACGCGAGTTTCGACTCTTAGCACTGTTACTGCCGTGCAGTCGCCCAGCCAAGCTGTCAGTAATATATGTAATGTATTGGACGCACCTTGTGTGATTTCCTTTAACCATCACGTCTTCGTCATATAGCGGTTGAACATCAGCTCCCGAGCGCTAGGTGAAGTCAGTTCACAACAAGGAACAACTCTGTCTCCACCTTCTGAGGCACAATAAACAGCAAAACTTGAATCATCTCCTTACTCTCCTTCAAACCTGGTGAACATATGGATGCTCTGGCAGTGTGTGTACTCACTTATTTGTGCTTGCCCGGGTCGAGTCTTAGCTCCTGGCACCGTCTCTTCTTTTATTACTTTAATAGTATCATTTCTGAGTTTTGGGACTGAACGGAAAATACTCTTATAGAGTTTAACAGAGACTTATTAGAGCCAAGCAAACTGTGTGTGTGTGTGTGTGTGTGTGTGTGTGTGTGTGTGTGTGTGTGTGTGTGTGTGTGTTTGTTTGTGTGTGTGTGTGTAAACGTGGGCGCATGCATATTTACCCTTTTATCACAGAGGAATAATATTTGCATTCTTAACTAAAATATTTCATGTAGGCAATCTGTGTTGCCAGCCGCCACTGAGGGCTGAACCTGCGTTAACATGCACATTGAAATTCAGCCCACGACTCGCTCATCAACACCCCTCTCAATTCTGAAGTTGCTCTCTCAGATTCGATTACACAGGTGCATCCGCTTGCACCTACGACGCCCCTTCCCAACCGCTCCCTCTCTATCTCTCTCTCTCTTTGCAGACTCAACTTTTAGTGTGATTCTTCCCTCACCCTGAATCCCAGGTCCAGTGGCTTCAATACACCACGTGTACAAACAACCCTCTATACACACACCTTTCATTGATACCAAGCCGTTCAGTTTCACACGTTGGGGTGAAGTCCTACTCTTCTATGGGTTGT
This sequence comes from Cherax quadricarinatus, assembly GCF_038502225.1. NCBI lineage: Eukaryota > Metazoa > Arthropoda > Malacostraca > Decapoda > Parastacidae > Cherax > Cherax quadricarinatus. The sequence goes on from NC_091320.1 coordinate 3,381,662, forward strand.
TTTGTTTTATTCGAAGTGTTTTTTTTTTTGGTAATAAATGTCATTTTAAGGGGAAAGTGGATGGTAGTGAACGTATTCTGTTCCTGGTGATTGTATTTTTTTTTTTTTGCTCGAACCTGATTACCTCAATTCGTATCTCCATGATGATAGTAGTAGAAGTGGTAGTAGTATTAGCAATAATAATAATAATAATAATAATAATAATAATAATAATAATAATAATAATTTTATTAATATTAGGTATCGCTGGTGGGTCTTTTAAACGGTTACATATTTTTCGTGTTTCCTAACTTTTTATTCCCTCGTCCAGCTTTTCGGTTTATATTTAGTCCAGAACATCTCATCCTATCACCTTCAAACTTTTAGCCCTCGTGTACAGTGACAAGAACCACACATTCTTAAAAGAACTGGTATACGAAGTGCTCTGTCATCATAGTTTTTTTTACCCCATTCCCAGCATCCTGGAATGGCTGCGATAACTTGCTGAAGCCTCAGCGGCAGAGCAGGTGCAGATTGGCCCATTTTATGTGCAAAATAAATAGAAATATTTTTACTTTCTTTAAATAAATTTCAGTTTGTCTCTTCTGAAATATCAGTTTCGATTAAAAGTGTGATAATCTACGCATTTTAGCTAAAAATTGAAGCATTTCAGAAAAATGTCTCGTACTCTAAAAAGTCAAATTAAGCAATATTAATAATATATATATTTTAAAGACTTTTCATGTCATGAGCAAATTTGTCAATTTGATAAAAGTTAAAAAACAAAATATTTGATGAATAGGAATGGTAGCCATAACTAGAGAATGACTTATTTTATCGGGTTCAAAATTTTGTTTTTCTGAAGTAATGGACTCTGCTGTTCCTGGGTCATAAAACTCCAAATTTTATTGAAAAAAAAGAGATAAAAAAATTTAGAAACTAATGAATGCTTTTGATTGCCTTGAAAACATTAATAATTTGGAGCAAATTTAAAATTTGATTGAAATCTAAAAATAATAATTTGGTGTTGTTGGATACAGATCAGTTTCTGGAGATTGCCTTGTCGGATAGGCTTTAAACTTTCATTGTTATTGTTTATTGGTTTTCGTGAAAAGAGGAACAACAAAAAAAGGAAAAACACAAAAGTGATATAAATTAGAGAAAAAACAGATATTTTTGTATCAATTCTGAACAGACACCTATTGTCATGTTCAGGAAAATCGCCACCAGCATTATCGAGTCATTGACTAAATTCTTAATACATTCACCCCACATATATATGCACATTGATACATGTATACATAAATAACTGCGTGAGGTATACATATGAACACATCTACATGTCTACATATTCTCACAGTTAGGTAAGTACACACACACACACACACACACGCACACACACACACACACACACACACACACACACACACACACACCAATAAGTAAGGTCGAGCTGTAATCTACTCAGTTTATGAATTCAGGAAAAGATTAATGGATTTCGATAACAATTTTTCATTCAGGGTACGAGCTCATTGTAAATCAAATTACTTAAACAATTAAGCTGTTATTTATCGATCAACAAGGTGGAGCGAGGCAGCGGGAGTGATACGACCTCAGGGAATGTCAGAGGTAACCAGTTAGATCAAAATATAGCCGCTTCTCTCTCAACCACTCAGCATACACACACACACACACACACACACACACACACACACACACACACACACACACACACAAAGGTGTTATGAATCGACCCCTGCAGCCACAATTGCGTGAGTACACACACATTATACGTAAAGAGGTATCAGAATGGGCGTCTGTGACGAGCGGGGTTCCACAAGTGTCGGTCCTAGGACCGGTGCTGTTTCTGGTATATGTGAATGACATGACGGAAGGAAAAGATTCAGAAGTGTCCCTGTTTGCAGAAAACGTAAAGCTAATGTTAAGAATTCAATCGGATGAGGATTAGGTAGGCCTACAAAGGGATCTGGACAGGTTGCAAGCTTGATGAAGCATCTGGCTCCTGGGGTTTAACCTCGCCATGTTCAAAGTTATGAAGATTGGGGAAGGACAAAGAAGACCACAGAGTACATTCTAGGGGGGGGGCAAAGACTGCAAACCCCTCTCAAGGAAAAGGATCTTGAGGTGAGTATAACACCGAGCACATCTCCTGAGGCGCACATCAACCAAATAACTGCTGCAGCATATGAGCACCTGGCGAATCTAAGAATAGCGTTTCGACACCTTAGTAAGGAATCGTTCAAGATCTGTACGTCAGGCCCAGATTGAAGTATGCAGCACCAGTTTGGAAGCCACGCCTGATCAATCAAGTCAAGAAATAAGAGAAAGTGTAAAGGTTTGTAACAGGACTAGTCCCTGAGCCATGGGGTATGTCCTACGAGGAGATGTTAAGGGAAATCGACTTGACACTGGAGGACGGGTGAGATAAGGAGGACATAACATGTAAAATACTAGGAGGAATTTGAAAAGGTGGATAGGAACAGAATGTTTAATAGATGGGACACAGTAACAAGGGGTCACAGCTAGAAATTGAAGACTCAGATGAGTCTAAGGGATATTAGGAAGTATTTCTTCAAAGTTGTCAGGAAGTGGAACAATCTGGAAAGTGAGGTAGTGGAGGCAGGATCCATTCACAGCTTTAAGAAGAGATACGATACGGTTCATGGAGCAGGGAGAGAGTGGACCTAGTAGCGATCAGCGAAGGGGCGGGGCCAAGAGCCAAGACCCCTGCAACCACAAATAGGTGAGTACAAATACACACACACACACACACACACACACACACACACACACACACAGTGGCATGCAAAGAGTACACACCCTCGTTGATGGGGCCCCGTCGTTCAATCAGTACCCAGGTTCCAGCCAATGAGAAGATGGTTTTGGCAATCGCAGAGGTGTTGTGGGTACCACTCACCTGTCTGCCCTTGCCATTCCCATTCTAGAGCTGGTCGAAGCACTGTCTGCTCTCTAGTGGCTTCTATTCTGCCTTGCTTACCGTGAAGTGCACAAATACCTATTGTTGTACATAGTGTATATAGTGTACATACTTCTGTTCTAAATTGGTGAAGGATAATATAAGTCAAAAATGTTTCTGTGTTTATTTTGCTCCCTGGATTATAACACACACAAACCAAATAACAGCAACATCACCACCTTCACTACCACCACCAACAGTACCACCACCGTGGATCCACTAGCACTGCTATTAATACCATCACCACCTCCACTAATATCACAACCAAAAAACCCCTGCCAGTCCCACCACCGCTACCACCATCACTAGAACCCCTACCACCTCCTCCACTACCACCATTAGCACCAGTCTCAGAACTGTATAGGATGACTTACGCTAGTACTCATTCCCTTCCTCGTGAACTAACAACATTGCTGTATCAGTTTCCAAACCTTACCAACATAATGTATTTGACTTCATCTGACTGACTACCTGTATAAAACATTTGAAAGGATGATACGTAACACATTACTACGCAGAATTACAGAATACATGTCACCCAATATTAATGGATTCACACATGGCAAATTGTATCGTAACAGTTTCAACTCTACATGAGAGATAAAAGGCACAGAGACGCGACTCTTCTCTCTGTTAAAAATGATTTCGATGTTGCAATTAGAGAAGTCAGTTTTATGGACTACCTGAATTAAACATTTACATGAAATACATATGATGAAAATGTACATATACTTGTAGATATAATAATAATAATTATTATTATTATTTTTGATTACAACTATCTAACTCATGGAACAAAACTTGTTGACTTGGGTTAAAAATTCTCACGGGCTCATATTGCTTCTCTGTCATATTCTACTAGGAATGACCATAAAAACTTCTCACTGTTACCGTGCCTGTCATTAACTCGTCGTGTGTTTGTGTGTGTGTGTGTGTGTGTGTGTGTGTGTGTGTGTGTTACAAAAAACGCGATTCTAAAAGCTTAGAGATCTCCAGTCAATACTAGAAAGGACTGCCCTTCTAGCATCCAGCCTGTTACTGGGTTTTCGTAACAATTAGTCAGTATCCTTGTCCAATTATCCATTAGAATTCAGTATGATTCAATAGTGCTTCAGGATTACAACTGGTAGGCTACTAACTAGAGAAAATAAAATTTAATAAATTTATTAAGTCTAGAGGTATATTATCAAATTAAATTAAATTAATCACAGTAATCAAAATAATATTAATCACTTCTTTCGTGTACAGAAGTATTTTGCTGAAAGCACATATCACATTTATAATTCTTAAGTACCGTCTGGTACATTAACATTTAATAAGATATTACAAATATGTGCAAGTAAGTTTGTGTGTATGTGTGTAAGTACTCTAAGTAGTTCGCTATGTCTCACGACTCGACTAGACTTAAACAAGTGACTGACAAGTCCTCAAATAAACTAACTTCTTGACCAACTGGCAATCAGAACAGTCTGCTTGAACAATAAAAAGAATGCTAAGCCCAATAGAAATATAACCAGCAACTGCGACACAATCAGGATCAAGGAGATAATATAACGACACTAAGTAGGGACCAGCAGATCCTCCACAAAAGTCACAAAACTCTCATACGACTGAATCTAAGTTCAGCATAAGAAAATACCCGACTGTGACAATACACAGATACCAGTACAAGTTAGGTCAGAAGCTACAGCTCAGGACCTGAGTTGCTCAGAGTGTCTATGCGACACAACCTGAGTACAACGTCGAAAATCACTAAGTCTATACAATGTTCTGTGAACAGAGTCTCCAGAACTAACAATAATAATGAGACAAGAGACGATCTTCCAACAAGGGCCAATAAGGGAGATTTAGGCTCTTGTCAGAGATACGTCCAACCACCAAGAGAGTCTAGACCAGACTTAATACTTCAGGCGAGGTGAGGACACCCCCCTCCCCCCACTCGATCACGTGATAGCTCAGTGGACAGTCGCTGCCCAGCAACAGAAGCCGGCAGAGTAACGAGCAAAGAGCGATAATTACAGTAGTCAGACAATCAAGACTTGAACTGAGCACATAATAGGTTACATCCTACCTACCAACATAACTAAGTCAAATAATAATATAAAGCAATATATTTACGATTTAGCTATTATCGCAAATATAAGCAATATAAAATTATATGAAAAGGTAATAATTATATATATACATATTAATCATTGCAACCCATTCAGGGGTTGCAACAGTGTGTGTGTGTGTGTGTGTGTGTGTGTGTGTGTGTGTGTGTGTGTGTGCGTGCGCGCGCGCATATAACTCCTGGCTGCCTAGTTTAGTACTTCACTGACACTATTAGAATATACTATCCCATGGCTCTTATGGATCGAAGAACAATCTGACTAGTGCCACCGATCTATCCCCCTGATGCTGAACCCACTGTAGGTCAACCTGGAGGGTTCCTCCTGCTTTACGCTTTTGCTGTAGGATTTATGGCCAGGTTAGTTTTGTTAGTGGGGACCTGAGAAGGAAGTGCCAGAGGGGGAACTCAGTCCTAGTGGGTTTATAGCTGCTCCCTGAATACAATACTTGTGTTACAATGTGTTTAATAATGCATGTTATGAGAGAGAGATGTGACCGCAGCAGCCGTAGGCAAGATCCGATTCCAGAGACCAGTCTCGTCCACCACACACACACACACACACAAATCGGATGAGGATCAGGCAGGACTACACAGAGACCTGGACAGGCTACAAGCCTGGTCCAGCAACTGGCTCCTTGAGTTAAACCCTGCCAAATGCAAAGTCATGAAAATTGGGGAAGGGCAAAGAAGACCGCAGACACAATATAGTCTAGATGGCCAAAGACTGCAAACCTCACTCAAGGAAAAAGATCTGGGGGTAAGTATAACACCGAGCGTATCTCCTGAGGCGCACATAAATCAGATAACTGCTGCAGCATACGGGCGTCTGGCAAACCTACGGTTAGCATTCCGATACCTCGGTAAAGAATCGTTCAAGACTCTGTATACCATTTACGTCAGGCCCATACTGGAGTATGCAGCACCAGTTTGGAATCCACACCTGGTCAAGCACGTCAAGAAATTAGAGAAAGTGCAAAGGTTTGCAACAAGACTAGTCCCAGAGCTAAGGGAATTGTCCTACGTAGAAAGGTTGAGGGAAATCGGCCTGACGACACTGGAGGACAGGAGGGTCAGGGGAGACATGATAACGACATATAAAATACTGCGCGGAATAGACAAGATGGACAAAGACGGGATGTTCCAGAGATGGGACACAGACACAAGAGGTCACAATAGGAAGTTGAAGACTCAGATGAATCAAAGGGATGTTAGGAAGTATTTCTTCAGTCATAGAGTAGTCAGGCCGTGGAATAGCCTAGAAAGTGACGTAGTGGAGGCGGGAACCATACATAGTTTTAAGGCGAGGTATGATAAAGCTCATGGAGCAGGGAGAGAGGGGACCTAGTAGCAATCAGTGAAGAGGCGGGGCCAGGAGCTATGACTCGACCCCTGCAACCACAAATAGGCGAGTACTAATGCATCCACGAACAAGTTGTTTTTAAGCAAATAACTATTGCACTTGCCGAGCTTCAAACCCTCGAGCTTTAACAGGACACACGGGTAGCCTGTTAAAATTCGAGACGCCCTAATCCACTGCACCATCAATGTCACATTCAACAAGCGTCTAGTAGCACTAGACGTAACTCTGTTTCTGACACGTACATGTACGTAGTTGTGGCAAGCTATGGACTAATTTCGTTCTCCTCTCGTTCGGAAAACTGCATCGGGAGTTTATTTCTTAACTCTTGAAATAAGATATGACGATGTTAAGAATGTAATAATGTTGGTAGAATTACCGACAATATGTAAAGTAAAAGGACACAAGTGCAACTAATGTGACATTTATTGTGGCAACGTTTCACTCTCCACTAGCTCCTGAAGAGCGAAACGTTTCCACAATAAAAATGTCACATTAGTTGCACTTGTGTCCTTTTACTTTACAGATGTTAAACATATCGGGAATAACAGTGTTAAAATGAATCACGAAATCGTAATAACACTTAATAATTAATATAATTATTATAATTATTATAATTATTATTATTATTATTATTATTATTATTATTATTAGCAGCAGTAATAGTAGTAGTAGTAATAGTACCATTGTCATTGTTATCATAATTCTTCTTTTTTATATTATATAATAATAAAAATTATTATTGTTATTAATGTGATGAAAATCTACACAGAGCGAAACGTTTTGCTAGAAAAAAGTAGTCCAGGAAGGCGTCTTTCCTTCACAATTGCTTGCTGTGTCCCTTCTGGATCCAGTTCCTTCCTTCTTTCCTAAAACATGATACATTCTCAGGTTTCTACCTCCCAGAAAACACACACACACACACACACACACACACACACACACACACACACATTCAGTGGGAGAGGGAACTGACAGGAAAACCAGTACAAGAAATGATGGACTATGTGCAACAAAATGCAAGGAGGCAGAGGAGAGGTTTGTTCCCAAGGGAAACAGAGATAATGGGAAGAACAGAACGAGTCCTTGGTTCACCCAAAGGTGTAGGGAGGCAAAAGCTAGGTGTACTAGAGAATCGAAAAGGTACAGAAGACAAGAGAACTCAGGAAAATAAAGAGATTAGCCGAAGAGCCAGAAACGAATATGCACAGATAAGAAGGGAGGCTCAGCGACAATATGAAAATGACATAGCATCAAAAGTCAAGACTGACCCGAAGCTGTTGTACAGACACATCAGGAGGAAAACAACAGTCAAGGACCAGGTAATCAGACTGAGGAAGGGTGATGGGGAGTTCACAAGAAACGACCGAGAGGTATGTCAGGAGCTCAACACGAGATTTAAAGAAGTATTTACAGTGGAAACCAGTAGGACTCCAGGAAATCAGAACAGGGGGGGGGGGTACACCAGCAAGTGCTGGATGAGGTACATATAACCAAGGAGGAAGTGAAGAAGCTGCTATGCGAACTTGACACCTCAAAGGCGGTGGGACCAGAGGGAAGTGGAGGCGGGAACCATACATAGTTTTAAGGCGAGGTATGATAAAGCTCATGGGGCAGGGAGAGAGAGGACCTAGTACCAATCAGCGAAGAGGCGGGGCCAGGAGCTATGAGTCGACCCCTGCAACCACAAGTAGGTGAGTACAAATTGGCGAGTACTTTCCTGAGTGTCCCCATGCACGAGGATACACAAACAAGCAGAGAATAGCAACGAGATCTCCACTGTATGAGAAGGGAAGATAAAAGCAGCAATCCAACTTGCGAATCAACATCCACTGATCAAAAGTTTGTTAGCGTATATAACAGATGCCGGGTGGCCAGTAACAGATGACGGGTGGCCAGTAACAGATGACGGGTGGCCAGCAACACAACCATTATGGCCAACCATCCACCACCACAGCTGGCCACTTAAAACTCATTTCGCATGACAAAATAATTTATTTTATTTATCACGAATTTAGATACATACAGCAATATTAAAAATATCGGAATAATACGTAGCTTAAGTGACTCACGAAATCGTAATAACACCATTAATAATAATTAATAATGATAATATAATTAACTGCTTATACGTATGGTTTCTAAGAGTTTACAATCACTAAATTTATGAGCTGACTAATGTAAACATTCCACGGAATGACTTAATTTCAGGACTCGCCGTAGGTTCGAACCCCAACTCGTTCTGTTAAATCCCTACTAGATATATAACTAAATTATTCGTGAAAGAGAATACAAAATGACCTAAATGTCCCCTGAAATAATAATTCCATAACAAAATCTCATAAAAAATAATATTAGTCTGCTTCTGTTGCAATATCTGGGACACCTCGCTGCCTGAAGATGTTACTGTCCATTATATGGTGTTGTATTACAATTTGTGTTGCGCACGAATAATGGCTTCGGAAATATCTGAGGCAGAGGCGTGGGTTGGATTTAAACTCTTATTAATGCCATTTGGACCATTAAGACTGCAAATTGCCTCAACATGAAATTTAAAGAATTCTCTAACCTTTAAAACAGGGAATAAAGTAATCTCACTAAGGGATACACACCTCTGTGTGTATCCCATAGTGAGGGATACGCAACTCACAGTGTATATTCGCCGAGGGGTTCATATCTCTCTGTCTATATTCCGTCATTCTAAGTAAACGCGGAAATATAATATTCCTTGACACGTCATTTCTATATCGGTCATCCTATTGAAGTTTTGGCTACATATGTAAATTTCTGTATGTTTCGCACACTCTCTGAGCACACAAACACAAAATAAACAATGCTGATTGTGCAAATACACAGGCAGTCATCGATGTGGCCTAACTCTTTCCGTCATCCCAAAATACCTCGCTACATCAAATAAATACCCACAACCAGTGTTTGCAACAGTGCAATTACCCTGGGAGCATAAATTTTAATTTATATTTATAAGAGTTTTGACATATCCGTGTTACTGTTACTGTGTGATAGTAGCTTGGATAGTGAAGCTTGTCAGTCTTCCCAGTAGCTTGGATAGTGAAGTTTGTCAGTCTTCCCAGTAGCTTGGATAGTGAAGCTTGTCAGTCTTCCCAGTAGCTTGGATAGTGAAGCTTGTCAGTCTTCCCAGTAGCTTGGATAGTGAAGTTTGTCAGTCTTCCCAGTAGCTGGGATGGTGAAGCTTGTCAGTCTTCCCAGTAGCTTGGATAGTGAAGCTTGTCAGTTTTCCCAGTAGCTGGGATGGTGAAGCTTGTCAGTTTTCCCAGTAGCTGGGATGGTGAAGCTTGTCAGTCTTCCCAGTAGCTTGGATAGTGAAGCTTGTCAGTCTTCCCAGTAGCTTGGACAGTGAAGCTTGTCAGTCTTCCCAGTAGCTGGGATGGTGAAGCTTGTCAGTCTTCCCAGTAGCTTGGATGGTGAAGCTTGTCAGTCTTCCCAGAAGCTGGGATGGTGAAGCTTGTCAGTCTTCCAAGTAGCTGGGATAGTGAAGCTTGTCAGTCTTCCCTGTAGCTTGGATAGTGAAGCTTGTAAGTCTTCCCAGTAGCTGAGATAGTGAAGCTTGTCAGTCTTCCGAGTAGCTGGGATAGTGAAGCTTGTCAGTCTTCCAAGTAGCTTGAATAGTGAAGCTTCTCAGCCATCCCAGTAGCTTGGATAGTGAAGCTTCTCAGCCTTCCCAGCAACTTGGATAGTGAAGCTTCTCAGTCTTCCCAGTAATTTGGATAGTGAAGCTTCTCAGCCTTCGCAGTAGCTTGGATAGTGAAGCTTCTCGGCTTTCCCAGTAGCTTGGATAGTAAAGCTCAGCTTTCCCAGTAGCTTGGATAGTGAAGCTTCTCAGCTTTCCCAGCAGTTGGGATAATGAAGCTTCTCAGCCTTCCCAGCAGCTGGGATAATGAAGCTTCTCAGCCTTCCCAGTAGCTTGGATGGTGAAGCTTCTCAGCCTTCCCAGTAGCTTGGATAGTAAAGCTCAGCTTTCCCAGTAGCTTGGATAGTGAAGCTTCTCAGCTTTCCCAGTAGCTTGGATAGTGAAGCTTCTCAGCCTTCCCAGTATCTGGGATAGTGAAGCTCCTCAGCCTTCTCAGTAGCTTTGATAGTGAAGCTTTTCAACCTTCCCAGTAGCTTGGACAGTGAAGCTTCTCAACCTTCCCAGTAGCTTGGACAGTGAAGCTTCTCAACCTTCCCAGTAGCTTGGATAGTGAAGCTCCTCAACCTTCACAGTAGCTTAGATAGTGAAGCTTCTCAACCTTCCCAGTAGCTTGGATAGTGAAGCTTCTCAACCTTCCCAGTAGCTTGGATAGTGAAGCTTTTCAACCTTCCCAGTAGCTTGGATAGTGAAGCTTCTCAACCTTCCCAGTAGCTTGGATAGTGAAGCTTCTCAACCTTCCCAGTAGCTTGGATAGTGAAGCTTCTCAACCTTCCCAGTAGCTTGGATAGTGAAGCTTCTCAACCTTCCCAGTAGCTTGGATAGTGAAGCTTCTCAACCTTCCCAGTAGCTTGGATAGTGAAGCTTCTCAACCTTCCCAGTAGCTTGGATAGTGAAGCTTTTCAACCTTCCCAGTAGCTTGGATAGTGAAGCTTCTCAACCTTCCCAGTAGCTTGGATGGTGAAGCTTCTCAACCTTCCCAGTAGCTTGGATGGTGAAGCTTCTCAACCTTCCCAGTAGCTTGGATAGTGAAGCTTCTCAATCTTCCCAGTAGCTTGGATAGTGAAGCTTCTCAACCTTCCCAGTAGCTTGGATAGTGAAGCTTCTCAACCTTCCCAGTAGCTTGGATAGTGAAGCTTCTCAACCTTCCCAGTAGCTTGGATAGTGAAGCTTCTCAACCTTCCCAGTAGCTTGGATAGTGAAGCTTCTCAACCTTCCCAGTAGCTTGGATAGTGAAGCTTCTCAACCTTCCCAGTAGCTTGGATAGTGAAGCTTCTCAACCTTCCCAGTAGCTTGGATAGTGAAGCTTTTCAACCTTCCCAGTAGCTTGGATAGTGAAGCTTCTCAACCTTCCCAGTAGCTTGGATAGTGAAGCTTCTCAACCTTCCCAGTAGCTTGGATAGTGAAGCTTCTCAACCTTCCCAGTAGCTTGGATAGTGAAGCTTCTCAACCTTCCCAGTAGCTTGGATAGTGAAGCTTCTCAACCTTCCCAGTAGCTTGGATAGTGAAGCTTCTCAACCTTCCCAGTAGCTTGGATAGTGAAGCTTTTCAACCTTCCCAGTAGCTTGGATAGTGAAGCTTTTCAACCTTCCCAGTAGCTTGGATAGTGAAGCTTCTCAACCTTCCCAGTAGCTTGGATGGCGAAGCTTCTCAACCTTCCCAGTAGCTTGGATGGTGAAGCTTCTCAACCTTCCCAGTAGCTTGGATAGTGAAGCTTCTCAATCTTCCCAGTAGCTTGGATAGTGAAGCTTCTCAACCTTCCCAGTAGCTTGGATAGTGAAGCTTCTCAACCTTCCCAGTAGCTTGGATAGTGAAGCTTCTCAACCTTCCCAGTAGCTTGGATAGTGAAGCTTCTCAACCTTCCCAGTAGCTTGGATAGTGAAGCTTCTCAACCTTCCCAGTAGCTTGGATAGTGAAGCTTCTCAACCTTCCCAGTAGCTTGGATAGTGAAGCTTCTCAACCTTCCCAGTAGCTTGGATAGTGAAGCTTCTCAACCTTCCCAGTAGCTTGGATAGTGAAGCTTCTCAACCTTCCCAGTAGCTTGGATAGTGAAGCTTCTCAACCTTCCCAGTAGCTTGGATAGTGAAGCTTCTCAACCTTCCCAGTAGCTTGGATAGTGAAGCTTCTCAACCTTCCCAGTAGCTTGGATAGTGAAGCTTCTCAACCTTCCCAGTAGCTTGGATGGTGAAGCTTCTCAACCTTCCCAGTAGCTTGGATAGTGAAGCTTCTCAACCTTCCCAGTAGCTTGGATAGTGAAGCTTCTCAACCTTCCCAGTGTGAGGTTTAGTGGCGAGTTTTTTTTTGGACCAACTTTTTCACCAATTTAGTGAAGCGGTAAATCCGAGTGAGTTATTCAAGCGTATAGATTAGTGAGCTTCATCAGTTATATTCTGGTGAGCTCCATTTTGATGAATTTCATTGTGTTGACGTCTAGTGCAGTGATCTTATAGGTAGTGAGCTTTATTTTAGAGATATATGAGCTTAGTGATATATGAGCTTAGTGATATATGAGCTTAGTGATATATGAGCTTAGTGATACATGAGCTTAGTGATACATGAGCTTAGTGATACATGAGCTTAGTGATACATGAGCTTAGTGATATATGAGCTTAGTGATATATGAGCTTAGTGATACATGAGCTTAGTGATACATGAGCTTAGTGATACATGAGCTTAGTGATATATGAGCTTAGTGATACATGAGCTTAGTGATACATGAGCTTAGTGATACAAGAGCTTAGTGATACAAGAGCTTAGTGATACAAGAGCTTAGTGATACATGAGCTTAGTGATACATGAGCTTAGTGATATATGAGCTTAGTGATATATGAGCTTAGTGATATATGAGCTTAGTGATATATGAGCTTAGTGATACATGAGCTTAGTGATACATGAGCTTAGTGATATATGAGCTTAGTTATACATGAACTTAGTGATATATGAGCTTAGTGATACATGAACTTAGTGATACATGAGCTTAGTGATACATGAGCTTAGTGATACATGAGCTTAGTGATACATGAGCTTAGTGATACATGAGCTTAAGCTTAATTTTGAAATTTATTGAGATGAGCTTTATTGTAGAGAGCATTATTGTAGTAAATTTTATTGTAGTGACGCTTATAAGCTTTATTATAGCAAGCTTTATTGCAGTGAGCATTATGGTAAGCTTTATTGTAGTGAACTTTATTGTAGTTTTATTTTGGTGAGCTTTTCTTTAGTGAGCTTTATTATAATCTTTAATATAACAAGCTTTATTGTAGTGAGCTTTATTATAAGCTTTAATATAACAAGCTTTATTGTAGTGAGCTTTATTGTAAGCTTTAATATAACAAGCTTTATTGTAGTGAGCTTTATTGTAAGCTTTAATATAACAAGCTTTACTGTAGTGAGCTTTATTGTAAGCTTTAATATAACAAGCTTTACTGCAGTGAGCTTTATTGTAAGCTTTAATATAACAAGCTTTATTGTAGTGAGCTTTATTGTAAGCTTTAATATAACAAGCTTTATTGTAGTGAGCTTTATTATAAGCTTTAATATAACAAGCTTTACTGTAGTGAGCTTTATTATAAGCTTTAATATAACAAGCTTTATTGTAGTGAGCTTTATTGTAGTGAGCATTATGCTAAGCTTTGTTGTAGTGAGCTTTATTATAAGCTTTATTATAGTAAGTCTTATTGTAATGGGTTTTATTGTAGTAAACTTTAGTGATCTCTAATTTTTTTTAATAAGCATTGTTACTGAGAGAGCTTTATTTCTTTGTTTCTTTGGTTTTTATTTAACGAGAACTACTGCAGTGGTTATTGTTGAAGTGAGCTTCGGTTTAGTGAGCTTTACTGGAGTGAGCTTTACTGGAGTGAGCTTTACTGGAGTGAGCTTTACTGGAGTGAGCTTTACTAGAGTGAGCTTTACTGGAGTGAGCTTTACTGGAGTGAGCTTTACTGGAGTGAGCTTTACTGGAGTGAACTTTACTAGAGTGAGTTTTACTAGAGTGAGCTTTACTGGAGTGAGCTTTACTGGAGTGAGCTTTACTAGAGTGAGCTTTACTAGAGTGAGCTTTACTGGAGTGAGCTTTACTGGAGTGAGCTTTACTGGAGTGAACTTTACTGGAGTGAGCTTTACTGGAGTGAGCTTTACTGGAGTGAGCTTTACTGGAGTGAGCACGATTGCAATGAGATTTGTCGTACTAAACTTTGCTCTGGTGAAATTTGTTGGAACGAGCTCTTATATACTGAGCTCGGTTCTATTGAGCTTTACTAGAGTGATCTTTATCGTAGTGAGCTTTATTTCAACAGACCTTAATGGAGTGAACGGCTGGTTACCGTAATGGCACAAAATTGAGATTGTTAATTTAATTTACCAGTCCCAAGTCAGCCATTTTTTTTTTCACCCCGGGAGTAATTATTTTTATCTGAATTACAGCCAATTAGAAACTCTACAATAATAGCCTTCAGTAATTATTACACACAGAAACCAGTAAACATATTTCCTTTAATGGAGTGATCAGGATTCGTTCGAGTCTTGATTTACACAGGCAAAACAACGGGACGGTCATTCGACTCCTTAGTTTTTTTTTTTTAGGTCCGTTCTACTTTCTGGGAAGATAGAGAGAGGCCGATGTGTTGGTGTCAGAATTGCGGTGTTTAACTCATTCGTCTGAGCAAACACTTGACTACGTCACATTCTCTACTGTCTCCAACACCGGCCTTCTAAGAGGAAGGACTCAGAATTAGTACTTACTGTACTATATTCCGTCAGAATATAGTACGATGGTGCCTCTGACGGAGCACAGTACTGTACTATAGTCCCGGTTCCTTCCTCTTAGAAGACGGGTGCTGGAGACGGTAGAGCCTCGGACTGTCGATATACAGAACATGATTCGCGCCTTCCGTCCATCTTTCTGTATACTGAAGAATACCCCAAGTATACATTGAAATTACTGAGAATAGAAATTAAGGAAATACCTAGCAAAGAATAATGCATCAGTGAGACTTGAAAGACACGGTCTCCTTAGAGCGTTTCTACACTCATCAATGTAATCAACAGTCATGCTACTTACCAGAACCTGACCAATTAAAGAATCCTCAACAGTTAAATCCAATAACTCTGCAGTAAGAGTGTTTAAGCTTAGTTAACATCTACAAACAATGTCATCTATTTGTCCAACAAATTACTCAACAAACATGTAGTAGAATTAAGCGTAGGATTAGATATGTCCTCAGAATTACTGTTAATACTGTTAGTGACTACGTTTCTAACACTAACAAATTTATCTTAGAACTCCCCTACATTAAGGATTTATCGCGAAAAGGCAGCAACGTATATTTTTACAATAAGAATGGTCTTCCAAGAAGATTAATCTCCCCAATTCTTGATCTCACAGAAGACAAACAATAATAATCACTAATTCTGATAAAGGAGGCAAAATTTTCCTTATTTTTCCCCCCTTTATTACGTCAACAAGTCCTGACAATTAGTCAGGGACAACACACATGACCACCTCATGAAAAATCCGTTGACCAACACAATGACGTATTTCAAAAGAGAAGCGAGACACAGAGAAAAGTACATTAAAGATAATGAAATTCTCAAAACCTCAGAGTCTTCATGATTTCTACGAACTTCTCAAAACACGGAAGGAAAATATACCATTATCATCTCTATCCCGCAGCTAATCTTTCTCATGCTAATTAGGAAAATGGTTCAGTGGTCTCCTCTCACCTTTCCTGGGAAAATTTTCCTAAAAAAATTAATAACCTTAGCCTACACACCAGGAAAATGATGAGTCTGGACGTTGACAAATTCACCGAGACACGGAAAATTACACTCCTATCAAGATCTATTTCCCATCAACGTAGATAAGTAAAATAAAAGGACACAAGTGTAACTAATGTGACATTTTATTGTGGCAACGTTTCGCTCTCCTGGAGAGCGAAACGTTGCCACAATAAAATGTCACATTAGTTGCACTTGTGTCCTTTTACTTTACATATTGTCGGTAATTCTACCAACTTTATTACAACGTAGATAAGACCATTACGCTAACCAAACAATGGCTTGTAGTTCATCGGAGAATTTTTGCAAGAGCATTACCACCAGCGTTATCTAATTTATATATGGAACAGTTTGAATCAAACTTCCACCAAAACAAACCGCCTAGTATGATATTGTTTAGTCATGTAGATGATTCTTTTGCTGTTTACAGTAAAACTTGCAGAGATTTAACTACATTCTTCAGAAAAAGTTAACCAATTAGTGCCATCCATCAATTCCAAGTGGAATGGGAAAAAAAATCAATTGTTTTTTTTATGAAAGAAATGGAAATATTGCTGAGAACTGTTGAGAAAATTGATGTCTATTGTTAAATTTAAAAAAAGGAGTTTAAACGCGATTTTTCCACTTTTCGTTTCTCATTTATAATCCATTTTAAATTTACTCTTCTGTAATAAAAGCATTTTGTTTTTAAGAAATCCTATTTGTTAAAACCGGTTTTAAATAAAATTACTAACTGGCACCAAAATATCACTAGAAGAAGGCTTTCCAGTGCGATACACAAGTGTTGGTTTGAAATCGATCAGAAGGGGTGTTCTTTAGTTATTACGTGAGGAAACAGTTTATTTGCCATTAGCGAGGCCTGGTCATGGACCGGGCCGCGGGGGCGTTGACCCCCCGAAACACCCTCTGTTTACTTCAGGCCATTCCAATACTTCGTAAACCCAATTAAATGTTGATTTTGAGGATTTGAAGGGAATCAGAAGAGCCGTTGCAACTCAGCATGTGGAAATTACAAATTCCTTCAAATGTAATTAAAATCTTTTAGAGGAACCAAAGAGAACAGTATCCTAAAATATATATGAAAAATAATTTTTGGAGCCGCTCAGATGATGCACTAACATGGCTAAGTTGAAGTTAATCAGATGATGCACTAACATGGCTAAGTTGAAGTTAATCAGATGATGCACTAACATGGCTAAGTTGAAGTTAATCAGATGATGCACTAACATGGCTAAGTTGAAGTTAATCAGATGATGCACTAACATGGCTAAGTTGAAGTTAATCAGATGCCACACTCGGAAATTTTCACATGAAGTCTAATTTTCCAATTTCTAAAAACGCAAATAGGAACCTACACTGGCCAAAATCTGTTCAAAATTTTCTCTAAAACTGACCAACTTTTAGAGAAAGTAAGCAAATCAGTATATAACTTCTTTGTAAGTGTATATAACTAATTTTTAGCAACGATCTTGAGACCATACGAATGTTATATACATATATAAACGAACATTAACCATATAATATCAAATAATATCAAACGCTGTGACTTCTGATTAGAAGAGACAGTCTCTAATTATTTCACGAAAACCAATTTCATTAACAAAATAGTACATAATAACATACACAAACTAACATCCTATGAGGAAAACAAATCAGTGTTAAAAGTTGAAAGCCGAGAAGATGAAATATTTTCCAATTATTGCACAGACTAACAAAATTTGTGCCTACACAGCGTAGACTCATGAAATGTTCGACCAGTTTCATTCGACGTATCAGTAATTGAATATTGATGCAGTCCACACACACATAAAATGTGTTACTCGACTCACGAAATCGTAATGACACGATTGCAAACAAACCATAACACGGGTGGGGTTAGAACTCGCGATCAGAGAGTCATAAAACTCCAGACCGACGCTTTAGCCACTGGGCCAGCTAGCCAGGTAGCTCAACCTGTGGGGGGGGGGGGGATCACATGACGCTAATGGCATGGGAGACAAGACAGAACAATGTAAGGTAAAAATTATACTATCGCGGGAAGAACTAAAAGCCATAAATGAAATCGAAAGAAACCCAAAGTATTTCTTCTCCTATGCCAAATCAAAATCGAGAACAACGTCCAGTATTGGGCCCCTACTTAAACAAGATGGGTCCTACACAGATGACAACAAGGAAATGAGTGAGCTACTCAAGTCCCAATATGACTCAGTTTTTAGCAAGCCGCTAACCAGACTGAGAGTCGAAGATCAAAATGAATTTTTTATGAGAGAGCCACAAAATTTGATTAACACAAGCCTATCCGATGTTATCCTGACGCCAAATGACTTCGAACAGGCGATAAATGACATGCCCATGCACTCTGCCCCAGGGCCAGACTCATGGAACTCTGTGTTCATCAAGAACTGCAAGAAGCCCCTATCACGAGCCTTTTCCATCCTATGGAGAGGGAGCATGGACACGGGGGTCGTCCCTCAGTTACTAAAAACAACAGACATAGCCCCACTCCACAAAGGGGGCAGTAAAGCAACAGCAAAGAACTACAGACCAATAGCACTAACATCCCATATCATAAAAATCTTTGAAAGGGTCCTAAGAAGCAAGATCACCACCCATCTAGAAACCCATCAGTTACACAACCCAGGGCAACATGGGTTTAGAACAGGTCGCTCCTGTCTGTCTCAACTACTGGATCACTACGACAAGGTCCTAAATGCACTAGAAGACAAAAAGAATGCAGATGTAATATATACAGACTTTGCAAAAGCCTTCGACAAGTGTGACCATGGCGTAATAGCGCACAAAATGCGCGCTAAAGGAATAACAGGAAAAGTCGGTCGATGGATCTATAATTTCCTCACTAACAGAACACAGAGAGTAGTCGTCAACAGAGTAAAGTCCGAGGCAGCTACGGTGAAAAGCTCTGTTCCA
Organism: Cherax quadricarinatus; assembly: GCF_038502225.1. Taxonomy (NCBI): domain Eukaryota; kingdom Metazoa; phylum Arthropoda; class Malacostraca; order Decapoda; family Parastacidae; genus Cherax; species Cherax quadricarinatus. The sequence goes on from NC_091320.1 coordinate 3,400,479, forward strand.
CAAGGCACAGTACTAGCTCCCATCTTGTTCCTCATCCTCATATCCGACATAGACAAGGATGTCAGCCACAGCACCGTGTCTTCCTTTGCAGATGACACCCGAATCTGCATGACAGTGTCTTCCATTGCAGACACTGCAAGGCTCCAGGCGGACATCAACCAAATCTTTCAGTGGGCTGCAGAAAACAATATGAAGTTCAACGATGAGAAATTTCAATTACTCAGATATGGTAAACATGAGGAAATTAAATCTTCATCAGAGTACAAAACAAATTCTGGCCACAAAATAGAGCGAAACACCAACGTCAAAGACCTGGGAGTGATTATGTCGGAGGATCTCACCTTCAAGGACCATAACATTGTATCAATCGCATCTGCTAGAAAAATGACAGGATGGATAATGAGAACCTTCAAAACTAGGGAGGCCAAGCCCATGATGACACTCTTCAGGTCACTTGTTCTATCTAGGCTGGAATATTGCTGCACTCTAACAGCACCTTTCAAGGCAGGTGAAATTGCCGACCTAGAAAATGTACAGAGAACTTTCACGGCGCGCATAACGGAGATAAAACACCTCAATTACTGGGAGCGCTTGAGGTTTCTAAACCTGTATTCCCTGGAACGCAGGAGGGAGAGATACATGATTATATACACCTGGAAAATCCTAGAGGGACTAGTACCGAACTTGCACACGAAAATCACTCACTACGAAAGCAAAAGACTTGGCAGACGATGCACCATCCCCCCAATGAAAAGCAGGGGTGTCACTAGCACGTTAAGAGACCATACAATAAGTGTCAGGGGCCCGAGACTGTTCAACTGCCTCCCAGCACACATAAGGGGGATTACCAACAGACCCCTGGCAGTCTTCAAGCTGGCACTGGACAAGCACCTAAAGTCAGTTCCTGATCAGCCGGGCTGTGGCTCGTACGTTGGTTTGCGTGCAGCCAGCAGCAACAGCCTGGTTGATCAGGCGCTGATCCACCAGGAGGCCTGGTCACAGACCGGGCCGCGGGGGCGTTGACCCCCGAAACTCTCTCCAGGTAAACTCCAGGTAATACCATTTCGAAATTAAAAGCAGCAAATATGGCATTTACTTACTCCATTAAATATACGAACCTTCTAAGTAAAACACACATAATAACATAAGAAAGAACGAACACTGCAGCAGGTGTACTGGCCCATACTAGGCACGTCCTTCTCAAACCCACTAACCCCAGTACCGAAATTTTGACGCCTCTGAGAGGAGCCTGTCTTCAGCTATCACAACGGAAAAAAGTGGATTGACCTGTGTTGTATTATGAATAGCTTACCCACGCATGTACATAGTCCCATAAATCTTGCCTAGGATACTTTACACAAGCTTTGAAAATTTGAAGACGATCGAATGAGGCATTCTCGAGTAATAAACTAAAATTTTTGAGAATGTAGACGAAAATGTTGCTGAGAATGTTCCGAAAAATAGAAAAGTTTTCCCTCGTTTAAATTAAAAATCCCATAAATCCGCGGATGCTTCTTATTTTTTCCCAAAACACTCCAAAAAAAAAAAAAAAAATACTTCAAAGACACTCCAAAAACACTAAAACATTAAAAACACTCCAAACCACCATATAAAACATTAAAAACACTCCAAACCACCATATAAAACATTAAAAACACTCCAAACCACCATATAAAACATTAAAAACACTCCAAACCACCATATAAAACATTAAAAACACTCCAAACCACCATATAAAACATTAAAACCACTACAAAAACAGATACTCTCCAGGACCGCTGATGCATCAGCCATTAAGTCCTAAAGACGTTCAGTAGAGATAAACTAAAATTATTTAACGTGATTGGACGGAATAAAAGTATCAAATTTTTTTACACATAAAATGGCTAAGTCTGCAGTTACACATCTGAATTTCACTCTCCGACGTCGACGACCTTTTAAACACCTTTTTTGAACCTTTGAAGCTCCGCCACTGACGGTTTGGAACTTATCCCAGCCAATCAGGATGCTGGGAATAGGATTATTAATTATTGTTATAAGTTATTTAAAGATGTTATTTGCTTGGTATGTAAGACATATATGCAACAGTTAGGTTGTCTTTATTCCTAAGCATTTCGCCTCCACAGTAGGCTTCTTCAGTCGAGCATAGAAAAGTTGGCTTTGAGGTGGTCAGTCCCTCAGCCTGGAGGTTTGAATATTGTGCAGTGAAAATATAGTTTGTAGATTAAAAGAAGGATCGGGGCTACTATAAATCTTATCCAGAGAGCTGAGGAGAAGTTGTTGAGGTGATTTGGACAATCAGAGCGGATGAAGCAAAACAGGATGACTCAGAGAATGTATAAATTTGTTGTGGAGGGAAGGAAAGGTAGGGGTCGTCCTAGGAAAGGTTGGAGGAAGGGGGTAAAGGAAGTTTTTGTGTGCAAGGGGCTTGGACATCCAACATTCGTTTTCGAGCGCGTTACATAGAGTGTGGAGACAAGTGGTTGTTATGACTTGACGTGCCATTGGAGTGTGAGCAAGGTAACACTTATGAAGCAATTCAGAGAATTTGGTTAGCCAGACTTCAGTCCTGGAGGTGGAAGTACAGTGCCTGCACCCTGAAGAAGGGATAGGGATATTTACGGCTTAAAAGATCATCTGAACTGAAATACTGCAAGACGGTGATTGTGTTAAATTTATTATTATTCTTTTACAGCAACAACAGCAATAATTGTAAAACCCAATATAATACACACGTTGTAAAAGTAATAAGCATGTTGAGGAAAGTAATTTGCACTCGAGCCAGGAAATGAAACTCGCGAAGTATGCGAGCATAAAGTGGGAATGTTGTCTTGGTCTTAAACTGCTGTACTTCCTGAGACAGCAAGAGATGCTGCCGTGGATGCTAGCTGGTGGAGGCAGTGTGCTCTGTGGTACTGTGTAGCTGCTGGAGGCAGTGTGTTCCCTGAAACTGTGTAGCTGGTGGAGGCAGTGTGTTCCGTGACACTGTGTAGCTGCTGGAGGCAGTGTGTTCTATGGCACTGTGTAGCTGGTGGAGGCAGTGTGTTCAGTGACACTGTAGCTGGAGGCAGTGTTTTCCGTGATCCTGTGTAGCTGGTGGAGGCAGTGTGTTCCGTGATCCTGTGTAGCTGGTGGAGGCAGTGTGTTCCGTGATCCTGTGTAGCTGGTGGAGGCAGTGTGTTCCGTGACACTGTGTAGTTGATGGAAGCAGTGTGTTCCCTGAAACTGTGTAGCAGGTGGAGGCAGTGTGTTCCCTGAAACTGTGTAGCAGGTGGAGGCAGTGTGTTCCCTGAAACTGTGTAGCTGGTGGAGGCAGTGTGTTCCCTGAAACTGTAGCTGGTGGAGGCAGTGTGTTCCGTGATTCTGTGTATCTGGTAGTGTTTCGTAACACTGTGAAGCTGGTGTAGGATTTCAGAAGAGTTTTATAAATAAGAAGGAGGGGAAGCAAGATTAGGAGGAGGAGGAGAACGAGAGAAAGAGGAGAAAGTAGAGAAAGGAAGAAGACAACCTAGGAGGAGAAGAAAAAGAAGAAGAAAATCTTCATAAAACTGAATCTGTGAAAGATGATACCTTCAGAGTTATTTTACTCTGATAACCCAGGATAAACTAGGATAATCCAGGATAACCTCAGAAGGTTAAACAACATGACACTTTTCTTGAGGATCCTCCGCTAAGCTGCGTCCCACAGAATCGATATAACTCCCAAGCATCTTTTTATTACTAGGAAGGTATGTAAGGAAAAGTAATAAGATTTACCGATACGTCCCAATTCACCTGAATTCATTTCGTTCGACTCAGTAGCAAAAAACGAACACTCTGCCACTGAACTATGCGGGACACCTTAAGAAGGAGCTCTGAGAAGACTTCGAAGACTCACGGTGTTCCTAGAGGAGTCCAGGCGTCTTACTCCTTCATGTGATAGAACATTACTAGAGTCGATACCACAGAGTTCCAGATATCTGTGCTGCAGAGTCGTGTGATAATTGCTAGCCAGATGTTGTTTGCTTAATTTCCATAGTAACCTAACCCAATACTGACCATCTTTATATCTGGCAGTGTCTGAATACTGGTTATAAGTCTGAAATCGCTGTGGTCTCGATGTACGTCACTTCCTACTGCATCTAATGTCAAGAATTTATCAAATGGTTCATTTGTTTCTTCCAGTAATGAGAACTTCTGGTGTGGGACATGATTTGTTGTGATTTTAGTAACCATAACATTTGCAACAGTATCAACATTAGCTTTTGTTCCAACTTCAGGGTTAGGAACCGAAATACAAATCATATGACGATCAGCTGTTTTCAATAAGTAAACATCACGCTTATTCACTGGACAGTTCCGGATCAGCCGGGCTGTGGCTCGTACGTTGGTTTGCGTGCAGCCAGCAGCAACAGCCTGGTTGATCAGGCTCTGATCCACCAGGAGGCCTGGTCACAGACCGGGCCGCGGGGGCGTTGACCCCCGGAACTCTCTCCAGGTAAACTCCAGGTCTCCAGGACAGTATTCCTCAAAACAATTGTAATAGTCACTTCCGATAACTAAATTAATTAGGCTGAATCTGTCCGTTTGTAAGCCAGGATAAGCCAGCTTTACCCTGTTTTTTTTTTAGTGAGGCAGAAATTGGACCATTTAGAAAGTCTCTCTTATTTGTGGGTTATTTGTGTATAGATCCAGACAGGGTATTGTGCTTTTTGTTCCTCGTGAGACTATTGCATTCTGTAGTCCTCTGTTATGCACGCTAAAGGGTGATTCAGCCATCATTTCAAATATGAACGTTTTTTTCTAGGCCATTTGTCTGGTTAGCAAAACTTTTGAGAAACTCAACTATGTCAAACTGTATCTTGGCGTGAGGTCTTTTGTCCAGCTTCTGCAATATTGTCCTCCTTATGAAAGACTTTTGAGAACCTTGGTCAAAGAGAGTAATGACAGAAGTCTTGTGTATATGCTAGAGTTGAACCTAACAATCGGAAATACTGTGCACGTTGTCTTGTTATCAAAACTATAGATTATTTGTCTTGTGTCACAACTGTAAGTGCCGTCACCTGGTCGGCTAATTTTTCTTTAGGAACCACTTGACCATTAGTGCAGAGAGCACTGGTGGTCAAGTGAAGTGTTGTAATATCGTCGTGCTCCTCCCTCCCCCGTGGTCACTTGAACACTTACTGCACTGCTTCAGTTGAACACGTTCCTTACGAGCCTCGACTGTCATGTATTGTTTGCTGTTCTACGCCCAATGTGATCCGTCGCACGGAACACACTTTAGAGCACATATCTCGAGTATGACAGATGTTCCACTGTTACTTTTATTCACAGTTTGTAAGTTACGTCTCTTGACGTTCTCGTTTAATGACAGTTTCTGGGAAGAGGTGTATTCTTCCTGTGCTGAGATGGAAGTTTGCTCTCCACATAATTGGATGCGAATTTACCGTCAAGTCTGGTAGTTTACAAGCAAGACACACTGACTCACAAATCCTGGTAAATCTCTTCACAAGAGAAGTAGCATTTGTTAAACTTAATATTCAAGCGACCTATGATTTGTAGAGACAATTTATCTTCTACGATGCCGCTAATTAACTATAACTCGGCTTTAAATCATATATGATCTCCTGAGTCCTACGACTGTTGTAGATAAACAGTTTAGGGTGCCGATAAATTGATAAATTAGACACACGTGCAACACTTGGGAGTCTTTATTGAGAAAACGTTTCGCCACGCAGTGGTTTCATCTGTATAATACGAAGAAGAACCGTGAAGATCAAAAGGAGTTTGAGGTAATCAGTCCCCCAGCCTGGAGTCGATGTAATCGGTCCATCAATCTTTTCGAGATTGATGGACTGATTACATCGACGAAGGGTATAAGGTAATTAATCCAGGCTGAGGGACTAATTACCTCATTCCTTCTGATCTTCACCATTCTTCTCTATATTGGACTGATGAAGCCACTGTGTGGCGATACGTTTCCTCAAAGTGTTACACACATGTCAAATTTATCCTAAGACTAACGTCTAGAGTAATTCTAAATGTCTGTAAATCTGACAGACATTGTCGGGGTGGTTTCAGACTCACACTCTTGACAGATGTCTGACCCTAAGTACATCACTATCAAAGTAATAATTTTCTAATGTCTTCAGAGCTTGACTCTAATTATCTTTAATCACCTTGAATGTTCCAATTAGTTCAGAGAGTTCACCCTTTACTAGACATTTTAAGTAATTTAGCTTAACCGACTTATAACTGTCTTGTCTACTGTCTGGAGAGAGTTTATCTGGAGAGAGTTCTGGGGGTCAACGCCCCCGCGGCCCGGTCTGTGACCAGGCCTTCTTAGGTCAGTGTCCCAGGATGCGACCCACACCAGTCGACTAACACCCAGGTACCCATTTTACTGATGGGGAACATAGACAACAGGTGGAAAGAAACACGTCCAATGTTTCTACTCTGGCTGGGAATCGAACCCAGGCCCTCACCGTGTGAAGCGAGAGCGTTAACCACCAGGCCACCCAGAGCCCAGAGACCAATGACTTAAAATATTTTGAGATTCTTCAGTCATTTCCATGGGAAATGACTGTGATAAAGGCGGTAAGGGTGTGGTTACAGGTGTGATATGTGCTACAGCTGCCAGTAGTGACAGATGTGACAAGTGTAATAGGCGGGACAGCTGGCAAGAGTTTTATTTCTCTGTGACAGAATTTTCCGAAATCTGCAACAAGACGCAGTCACTGCGTCTCTTGTATTACTGACTCTGTCTAGAGTTTCCTAAATTTCTTCATCTGTAGGATCTAAATTCAAGAATTCTTGCTGATGGAGAAATCAACACAAATGCAGTATAATGCTATCCTTCACTGACTACGCTCCGCCCACACAGTGGGTTTTATCAAGTCAAAAACAGATCTACCTGGGTAAAGACAACCTGAGTAAATATACTGTTATAGGCTGGAGAGTCAGGTGGAGAATGTTGGGTAGGTTGTATTTGAGACGGACCTAAACTGATGTAAAGTTTCTTCTTATGCTCCCTCTCGCTGAGTTACCTTCTGGCCAAACATCGTGACCTGAGTTGGTGAGAGACGAGGGGGATGCCAGGCATGTTCGTGTTGGGTCTGAGATGTATTGCTCATTCCCCTCGTACTATAGAGACGGTGAGGGTAAGACAGATTCCACTTCCCATTTTCGTTGGAGACTAATTTCTCCAGGAGTGTGTGTGTGTGTGTGTGTGTGTGTGTGTGTGTGTGTGTACTCGCCTAGTTGTGGTTGCAGGGGTCGAGTCATAGCTCCTGGCACCGCCTCTTCACTGGTCGCTACTAGGTCCACTCTCACCCTTCCCCTTGAGCTTTACCGAACCTCTCCTTAAAGCTATGTATGGGTCCTGTGTGTGTGTGTGTGTGTGTGTGTGTGTGTGTGTGTGTGTGTGAATTTTTTAAATAATTGTCTTAAACTGAGCTAAACTGTGGAGATAAATAGTATTTAGTACCGACACGACGGAAAAATAGGCAAAAATAGACAAAAATAATCCTTTATGGCCTACGAGTTTCATAAAAGTTAGTTATAATCAGATTTAGTGTTTGTTATTATTGTAGATAGTGTCTCTGGTGCCTTTCATGTCGTCCTCACTTCTGGGGAAGGTTAACTTTATTTTTCATGTTCATCTAATTAAGTTCAGTGTTACAGAGTCATTAACAGATTTGTTTGTGACTTGGTAAAGCTCACTGTGTGGACGACACGTAGTCAATAAAGCTCACTGTGTGAATCACTGTGTGAACGACACGTAGTCAATAAAGCTCACTGTGTGGACGACACGTAGCCAATAAAACTCACTGTGTGGACGACACGTACTCAATAAAACTCACTGTGTGGACGACACGTACTCAATAAAACTCACTGTGTGGACGACACATAGTCAATAAAACTCACTGTGTGGACGACACGTAGTCAATAAAACTCACTGTGTGGACGACACGTAGTCAATAAAACTCACTGTGTGGACGACACGTAGTCAATATAACTCACTGTGTGGACGACACGTAGTCAATAAAACTCACTGTGTGGACGACACGTAGCCAATAAAACTCACTGTGTGGACGACACGTAGCCAATAAAACTCACTGTGTGGACGACACGTAGTCAATAAAACTCACTGTGTGGACGACACGTAGTCAATAAAACTCACTGTGTGGACGACACGTAGTCAATAAAACTCACATTATACTGAATTTACATCTATTTTTCCCAAACAAACTGTACTTTTTTTTAAAAAAAAGTTCTGAACGTCAGTGTTTAAGCAGAATTATCATCTCGGCAGACGTGGTAAACCCTGATGGAAAATTAACATATTTAACCACCGATGAAAAAGAATATCAAACATTCTACTTACGCCAGTTACAACACACAGAAATCCAAGACTCGGGTTATCTCAGCCGTCCATAACCACACGGCTTAACTCTCTAAGGTAATCATGTAAGTACCAACGCTCACTATTTGCATTCCCCTTCCAGAACAATTTAGGCTGTCGTGTTTGCCTTGAGTCTGTAGTTGCTTATCCTCTTGTTTCCTTGGTGGTAACTCAGTGACTCTCTTGGCTGAGACAGAAGCTTCCTGCTATAACCTTTGTCATAGTCAATCTGTCTCTGTCTACAATCGTACGATCCTGGTTTCGACATCATCACAAGGCATTTTCATCCACTGGTCTGCTGGGTAGGTTTCCTGCACTCATGCATGCAAGCGCGCGTACAAACACACACACACACACACACACACACACACACACACACACACACACACACACACACACACACACACACATACCCTGTAGGCTGTGTACGTTAGGCCCATATCGGAGTATGCGGCACTAGTTTGGAACCCACCTCTAGCCAAGCACGTAAAAAACTAGAGAAAGTGCAAAGGTTTGCAACAAGACTAGTCCCAGAGCTAAGGGGTATGTCCTACGAGGAGACGTTAAGGGAAGTCGACCTGACGACACTGGATGACAAGAGAGATAGGGGGGACATGATAACGACATATAAAATACGGAGAGGAATTGACAAGGTGGACAGAGACGGAATGTTCCAGAGACTGGACACAGCAACAAGGGGACACAGTTGGAAGTTGAAGACACAGATGAATCACAGGGATGTTAGGAAGCATTTCTTCAGTCACAGAGTAGTCAGGAAGTGGAATAGTTTGGGAAGCGATGTAGTGGAGGCAGGATCCATACATAGCTTTAAGCAGAGGTATGATAAAGCTCATGGTGCAGGGAGAGTGACCTAGTAGCGACCAGTGAAGAGGCGGGGCCAGGAGATGTGAATCGACCCTTGCAACCACAACTAAATGAGTACTAGGTGAATACACACAGCGAAGAGGCCGGGCTAAGGAATCTGAATCGATCCCTGTAACCACAAACGGGCGAGTACAAATAGGTAAGTACTCATGATAATAATAATAATTATAATAATAATAATAATAATAATAATAATAATAATAATAATAATAATCTTTATTTCTACAAGTTCATGATATAACTAACATCAGTGACATACTATATAGAAAGTCCCTGGTTATGCAGAGCATTTCCCGCAACTTAGGTTAATTTTGATCCCAGGATGCGACCCACACCAGTGAACTAACACTCAGTTACCTAATTTGATAAACACTCATTTACTTTCTGTTAGGTAAACAGAGGCAGCAGATCTAAAGAAACGTTGTGTGCGTTTCACCCATGCCGGTGATCGATTCAAGACTCCCTCAGTGCTTGAACTATGGACTGTTACCCAGGCCACGAGCACTGTTTGCTCTTTATGTAAACCAATGAGAAGGAAAAGTAACGAAGAGATTTGATAAGCTTCAGTGAGGCCATATCAGACTGCAGATGTGGTAGACAAATGAATTTTGGGGTTAAATTAAAACAAATGGAAGGTCACGAGATATGAAGACAGTGAGAGAAGACCGGGCACAAAGTACAGCATGAGCGGAGAGAAGCACGAAGCATATCACCATAAATAAAAGTAAATTAAATAATGTCAGCAGCATTTGCAAGTTCAGCAAACGTTAAAACAGCATTCAGGAATCTAAACAAAGAATCCTTTAGAAATTAAAGCCAACCATTGCGGTCAAGACTCCAGCATGGAACCTAAACCTAGTCAGACATGGGTAGTGTCAGTAAATGTTTTTCTCAGTTAACGGCTGGCCCAGGTTAGACATTTCACACCAAGATAAAGACACATGTGCAACAGTTGGATATCTTTATTGATGAAACGTTTCGCCCACACAGTAGGCTTCTTCAGTCAAATATATAGGGAACAGTAGTACTGAAATAATGATGATGCAATCAGTCTTTATTTCATTACTATTGCTTCCTTTATATTTAACTGAAGAAGTCTACTGTGTAGGCGAAACGTTTAATCAATAAAGATACCCAACTGTTGCACATGTGTCTGAATCTTCAACGTGTCGATATTTTATACCATTTTTCAACAATTTCACACCAAACTGACATAGACGTCATAGGTTACTCTACTCTTGTGTGTGTAAGGAACAGACGAGATCGCCTGGGGATGGCAGTGTTCACTTGATCAATCCTGAAGACCTTGACTGCCGGCTTGATCACGCTAACACTCCGCTCCAGGAGTATCCTGAAAACCTCCCGGTTCATATTTACAGAATCAGAACTGTGAGAAATGCACTGTGAGTAGAGAGCGAAGGATCTTATCCCATGGTTGTGGCAGATATTAAGAGGACCACGAGCAAGGAAACACAGGTGAAGGCTGTGAAGGAATATTTGGTCTCAGGAGAGTTGAATGGTCAATGATTTTGATGAACAAATGATCTGGAGTTTATCTGGAGAGAATTCCGGGGGTCAACGCCCCCGCGGCCCGGTCTGTGACCAGGCCTCCTTAGGTCAGTGTCCCAGGATGCGACCCACACCAGTCGACTAACACCCAGGTACCCATTTTACTGATGGGGAACATAGACAACAGGTGGAAAGAAACACGTCCAATGTTTCTACTCTGGCTGGGAATCGAACCCAGGCCCTCACCGTGTGAAGCGAGAGCGTTAACCACCAGGCAGACTCTATACAGAGTTTTAATACCAGATATAATAAGGCCCTAGAGACCAGATATCGAGACTCTAATACACTGTAATGCAGATGACTCACTGAACTGCTACTCTCCTTCTCTTTTAGAGTACAAACACTATACTTCCGACCTCCAGAACTTAAGTCCCTCTAAATTGTTTCCCTGAATCCCATGTTACCCTCCTCAGACTCCAACAGCCCGTCAAGTTGTAAACAACATTTGCCTACACTTACTCCACAAGCTCTCTAAGCATCCTTCATCCTCTTCCATCATCCCTTCCTGACACGATCCCTATCCCTCCTTCTCTCAAGCCACGATTTACATACCCTCCTAGAAATCCTCTTTTGTTCCATCCTCTCTAATGCCCCAACCACTTCAGCATTCCCTCCTCAGTCCTCTGAACTGTACTTTTCGTAACCTCACATCTACTTTCCATGCTCCAAATTTTCTAAATGATGTTCATACATCACTATTGCACTACTTACTACTACTACCACCATTACTACTACTCCTACTGCTACCACTACTGCTACCACTACTACTACGACTACTTCTACCACTACTGCTACGACTACTGCTACCATTACTACTACTACGACTACTATTACCTCCCGGACCGGCCCCTTACCCTCTCATATATACTGGCTCCCTTCCCTTCGTGCTTCTGTGTGGCTAGTTAATGATCCACATCGGACCAACACCTCGTGATAAGTTTCTCTCTCCTATGAGCGGGTTATTTGTGTAATGTTCTAGTCACTGTATTGTGCCGTTTTATTTTTCAGTGTGGAAAGTATTAAATATGGAATAACATGAGGAATAATGGCAGAACAGTATAAGAGTATTATAGAGTGGACACCGAGAATATCTATATATCGTAGACAATGTGGCCTTCAGATATATGAGGATAAAAGGACTATGAAAGCTTCCGGGGCTGTGGAAACGGACCTCTGGATCGAATCTGGTGGCCGATGTGGCAGACTTGTCCCAGAAAGTGAAGTCCGTGAAACCTTCCTATTATGACCCTCGTAGTTCAGTGGTACAGCGCTGGACACGCTATTTATCAGGACCACGGGTCAAATCCCCGTCCATTCTCGAATTTATTTCTTGACAGTCTTTCATTACGACTTAATCTTGAGTTCGGGTCATTCGCGTATACTTTGAAAGTTCGCATAGGTCATAAACATGCAAAAAAAAAAAAAAAAAAATCGCACGAATATACAGCAGGAAATAGATTACGAACATGAAGAAAAGTTACCAACTCAGCTGCAGTTATCACTGGGAGTGACTTAGCAACAGTGGGAGTGTGCTCAGTGACTTAGCAACAGTGGGAGTGTGCTCAGTAACTTAGCAACAGTGGGAGTGTGCTCAGTGACTTAGCAACAGTGGGAGTGTGCTCAGTGACTTAGCAACAGTGGGAGTGTGCTCAGTGACTTAGCAACAGTGGGAGTGTGCTCAGTAACTTAGCAACAGTGGGAGTGTGCTCAGTAACTTAGCAACAGTGGGAGTGTGCTCAGTGACTTAGCAACAGTGGGAGTGTGCTCAGTGACTTAGCAACAGTGGGAGTGTGCTCAGTGACTTAGCAACAGTGGGAGTGTGCTCAGTAACTTAGCAACAGTGGGAGTGTGCTCAGTAACTTAGCAACAGTGGGAGTGTGCTCAGTAACTTAGCAACAGTGGGAGTGTGCTCAGTGGCTTTGCAACAGTGGGAGTGTGCTCAGTAACTTAGCAACAGTGGGAGTGTGCTCAGTAACTTAGCAACAGTGGGAGTGTGCTCAGTAACTTAGCAACAATGGGAGTGTGCTCAGTAACTTAGCAACAGTGGGAGTGTGCTCAGTGACTTAGCAACAGTGGGAGTGTGCTCAGTGATTTAGCAACAGTGGGAGTGTGCTCAGTGACTTAGCAACAGTGGGAGTGTGCTCAGTGACTTAGCAACAGTGGGAGTGTGCTCAGTGACTTAGCAACAGTGGGAGTGTGCTCAGTAACTTAGCAACAGTGGGAGTGTGCTCAGTGACTTAGTAAAACTGGGAGTGTGCTCAGTAACTTAGCAACAGTGGGAGTGTGCTCAGTAACTTAGCAACAGTGGGAGTGTGCTCAGTAACTTAGCAACAGTGGGAGTGTGCTCAGTGACTTAGTAAAACTGGGAGTGTGCTCAGTAACTTAGCAACAGTGGGAGTGTGCTCAGTAACTTAGCAACAGTGGGAGTGTGCTCAGTAACTTAGCAAGAGTGGGAGTGTGCTCAGTAACTTAGCAACAGTGGGAGTGTGCTCAGTAACTTAGCAACAGTGGGAGTGTGCTCAGTAACTTAGCAACAGTGGGGGTGTGCTCAGTAACTTAGCAACAGTGGGGGTGTGCTCAGTAACTTAGCAACAGTTGGAGTGTGCTCAGTAACTTAGCAACAGTGGGAGTGTGCTCAGTAACTTAGCAACAGTGGGGGTGTGCTCAGTAACTTAGCAACAGTGGGAGTGTGCTCAGTAACTTAGCAACAGTGGGAGTGTGCTCAGTAACTTAGTAACAGTGGGAGTGTGCTCAGTAACTTAGCAACAGTGGGAGTGTGCTCAGTAACTTAGCAACAGTGGGAGTGTGCTCAGTAACTTAGCAACAGTGGGAGTGTGCTCAGTAACTTAGCAACAGTGGGAGAGTGCTCAGTAACTTAGCAACAGTGGGAGTGTGCTCAGTAACTTAGCAACAGTGGGAGTGTGCTCAGTAACTTAGCAACAGTGGGAGTGTGCTCAGTAACTTAGCAACAGTGGAAGTGTGCTCAGTAACTTAGCAACAGTGGGAGTGTGCTCAGTAACTTAGCAACAGTGGGGGTGTGCTCAGTAACTTAGCAACAGTGGGGGTGTGCTCAGTAACTTAGTAACAGTGGGAGTGTGCTCAGTAACTTAGCAACAGTGGGAGTGTGCTCAGTAACTTAGCAACAGTGGGAGTGTGCTTAGTAACCTAGCAACAGTGGGAGTGTGCTCAGTGGCTTTGCAACAGTGGGAGTGTGCTCAGTAACTTAGCAACAGTGGGAGTGTGCTCAGTAACTTAGCAACAGTGGGAGTGTGCTCAGTAACTTAGCAACAGTGGGAGTGTGCTCATTAACTTAGCAACAGTGGGAGTGTGCTCATTAACTTAACAACAATGGGAGTGTGCTCAGTAACTTAGCAACAGTGGGAGTGTGCTCAGTAACTTAGCAACAGTGTACCATGATTGACTGGCTGTTGGGTGCCCACTCGGGTGCACAGAATTGCATTTTCTGTAATAGTGTTGATAGAATTACCTACAATATGTTAAGTAAAAGGACACAAGTGCAACTAGTGTGACATTTTATTGTGGCAACGTTTCGCTCTCCAGGAGCTTTGTCAAGCCGTTACAAACAATACATAGACACAGAGCATATATAGGGCAAAGATGCATCTCCCTCTAAGCCTATATATATACCCTATGTGTCCGTGTATTGTTTGCAACGGCTTGACAAAGCTCCCGGGGAGCGAAACGTTGCCACAATGAAATGTCACGTTAGTTGCACTTGTCTTCTTTTACCTACATTTTGTTATAGAGGCGTGAAACTTTGCTCTTCTAACCTCTATACCTCACATCATTCTGCCTGTCTTCTTACTTTCTTTTTACCTCCTTCTCTCACATCTCCCCCTACTTCTTTTCCTTGTTCTGTCTATTCTTCTTTCATTTTTATGTTTCTCATTTCCTTTATTTCCTTACTTCTTTCCTTCCTTCCTTCCTTCCTTCCTTCCTTCATATCTCACGTCTTCAAATTTGCTGAAGGAGACCACGTCGTCTCCTCCCACGTACTCTGCAGACGGCGTCTCCTCCCACGTACTCTGCAGACGGCGTCTCCTCCCACGTACTCTGCAGACGGCGTCTCCTCCCACGTACTCTGCAGACGTTGTCTCCTCCCACGTACTCTGCAGACGTTGTCTCCTCCCACGTACTCTGCAGACGTCGTCTCCTCCCACGTACTCTGCAGACGTCGTCTCCTCCCACGTACTCTGCAGACGTCGTCTCCTCCCACGTACTCTGCAGACGTCGTCTCCTCCCACGTACTCTGCAGACGTCGTCTCCTCCCACGTACTCTGCAGACGTCGTCTCCTCCCACGTACTCTGCAGACGTCGTCTCCTCCCACGTACTCTGCAGACGTCGTCTCCTCCCACGTACTCTGCAGACGTCGTCTCCTCCCACGTACTCTGCAGACGTCGTCTCCTCCCACGTACTCTTTCAATGATCCTCAGGAATCATTAGTCAAAACAAGACCCTGCAACCCCCTTCTTCACTTCCTTCTCCTTCCCTCTCGTCCATGTTCCCTTTCTGCCCCCTCGTCCTTGTTCCCCCACCTTCCCTCTCGTCCTTGTTCCCCCACCTTCCCTCTCGTCCTTGTTCCCCCACCTTCCCTCTTCTCTTCCTTCGGCACAGACCATCCTGATAGAAGGGAATTTAAAATAACGAAATATTTTAAGCTCTACTAATTGATAGGAGAATACCCAAAGGCTAGCTCACACACAGAGGGTCTTGGGAGCGATCCTGGCAGGGGTGAAACGTTGACCATGTTTCCTTACACTTGCTGCCCCTGTTCACCCAGCAGCAAGTAGGTACCTGGGTGTTAGTCGACTGGTGTGGGTGGCATCCTGGGCTACATGATTAACCTAAGTTGCCAGAAATTCTCTGCATAACCAGCTATGGTCTGTATAAGTTGTATCATGTACTTGTAGGAATTACTATTATTATTATTATTAGTAGTAGTAGTAGTATTGTTGATTATCTTAATAATAATAATAATAATAATAATAATAATAATATCACTTATTTGACTCATGTTGTGTGATGGAATTTGATATGGAAACAGAATTAATTAACTTTATTCGCCCCTGTGTATAAATCTTAATCAGGGAAGGAATGCACTGTTTTTACCACTTTCTCTAGTCTCAAACTCCCTATTGTTTTTACTATCAATTAACCTTACTTGGGGAAGATAAACCTGACTTACTTTTAACGTCCTTTTGTAGCTACAATATTAACAGCACACTGGCCGGGGTTTTTCATTTTTTATAATATAAAAAAATCCATTATATCCGTCATAAGGTTACAGGTGATGCGGGAGCTGGAGCGATCGATGACTCGGCTTTGACTCGGCGAAAACGTTTAGCGAATTTTTCTTACCAGAGCTTAATTAAGTCCCCCTGACCCTTGTGAGGGTGTTGGAGTCCTCATCAGAGTCCGCATCATCAGTGGTGGTGAAGGGGAGGGGGAAGGGGAGAGGAGAGAGAGGGAGAGAGAGAGGAAGCGGTTGAGGGAGTGGAGAGTCAGAGAATGAAAGGGAATGGTGTAGATAAAGGGATAAAAGAATTGTTGGATGGAGATAATTTCAGCCTGACTCTCTGGTCAGGTAAACACAGGAGTGAAGGATGGTCAGGGAGGGGGAAGAATTAAAAAAAAACTAAGCAAAGTAGTGAACATAAAAGTAAATGAAAAATTATGCAGTGAAGGCAACAGGTAAATTAACAGAAAGGTAAATAGAGAAGAAAACACGACGGATAACTACAAAGAAATACAAACAAAACAGAAACAGCAAAAAACAAAAAAAAAAAAAATACAAGAGAGACTAAGAAGAGTAGTAAACTTAATCATAAATATTATAGTTGGTAGTCAGCGCTGTTGTGTGTTTATGTAACTTAAGAATTTAATTCTTCACGTTGCTTGGCTGCTATATCTTTAACTAGAGAGAATAATGCTCTTACAAACCTAATATCACGTCGCATCTCATTACAACCGGATACCAGACGAATTATATATATATATATATATATATATATATATATATATATATATATATAAAATATAGGGAGGTACCACCTCTAGAACTGCAGTAGGGACCCTCATCCTCAGAGAAAAGAATAAACTTGCTTCATATGCCGAATATGTAAAACTGGTCAATTAGCAAGAACTCATTTAAAATTAAGTCCTTTCTTAAATTTTCTCTTATACGTTGAAAGATATATTTAAACGAGTTCTTGCTAATTGACCAGTTTTACATATTCGGCACGACATTATATATATATATATATATATATATATATATATATATATATATATATATATATATATATATATATATATATATATATATATATATATATATATATATATATATATATATATATATATATATATATATATATATATATATATATATATATATATATATATATATATATATATATATATATATATATATATATATATATATATATATTATATATATATATATATTATATATATATATATATATATATATATATATATATATATATATATATATATATATATATATATATATATATATATATATAATATATATATATATATATTATATATATATATATATATATATATATATATATATATATATATATATATATATATATATATATATATATATATATATATATAATATATATATATATATATATATATAATATATATATATATATATATATATATATATATATATATATATATATATATATATATATATATATATATATATATATATATATATATTTATATATATATATATATATATATATATATATATATATATATATATATATATATATATATATATTTATATATATATATACACACATTTACTACTATTTCAGACATGAAATAATACGTAATTAAGTGCTTGAACACTTGTCTGTCTTTTTTCTTTGTATTTTACAGAAACTAATTTTGCAGGCTAAGAGCTGTTATCCTAACTCACCTCATCTCAGAGCCTGGCCTTATCTAAGGTACATAATTTACTAGAAGGCCTAGGTTTCTTCTCGAGACGAGAACTCACTTTCTGCTAAGCAAGTGATAGCATGTACACTTACTGCTAACCAAAGTAATATCAAGTACCTTTACTACTGCCCAGGAGATAGCAAGTAGCATTAATACTGCCCAGGTGATAGCAAGTAGCATTAATACTGCCCAGGTGATAGCAAGTATCATTAATACTGCCCAGGAGATAGCAAGTATCATTAATACTGCCCAGGTGATAGCAAGTATCATTAATACTGCCCAGGAGATAGCAAGTAGCATTAATACTGCCCAGGTGATAGCAAGTAGCATTAATACTGCCCAGGTGATAGCAAGTATCATTAATACTGCCCAGGAGATAGCAAGTAGCATTAATACTGCCCAGGTGATAGCAAGTAGCATTAATACTGCCCAGGAGATAGCAAGTAGCATTAATACTGCCCAGGAGATAGCAAGTAGCATTAATACTGCCCAGGAGATAGCAAGTAGCATTAATACTGCCCAGGAGATAGCAAGTAGCATTAATACTGCCCAGGAGATAGCAAGTAGCATTAATACTGCCCAGGAGATAGCAAGTAGCATTAATACTGCCCAGGAGATAGCAAGTAGCATTAATACTGCCCAGAAGATAGCAAGTAGCATTAATACTGCCCAGGAGATAGCAAGTAACATTAATACTGCCCAGGAGATAGCAAGTAGCATTAATACTGCCTAGGAGATAGCAAGTAGCATTAATACTGCCCAGGAGATAGCAAGTAGCATTAATACTGCCCAGGAGATAGCAAGTAACATTAATACTGCCCAGGAGATAGCAAGTAACATTAATACTGCCCAGGAGATAGCAAGTAACATTAATACTGCCCAGGAGATAGCAAGTAGCATTAATACTGCCCAGGAGATAGCAAGTAGCATTAATACTGCCCAGGAGATAGCAAGTAGCATTAATACTGCCCAGGAGATAGCAAGTAGCATTAATACTGCCCAGGAGATAGCAAGTAGCATTAATACTGCCCAGGAGATAGCAAGTAGCATTAATACTGCCCAGGAGATAGCAAGTAGCATTAATACTGCCCAGGAGATAGCAAGTAGCATTAATACTGCCCAGGAGATAGCAAGTAACATTAATACTGCCCAGGAGATAGCAAGTAACATTAATACTGCCCAGGAGATAGCAAGTAGCATTAATACTGCCCAGGAGATAGCAAGTAGCATTAATACTGCCCAGGAGATAGCAAGTAGCATTAATACTGCCCAGGAGATAGCAAGTAGCATTAATACTGCCCAGGAGATAGCAAGTAGCATTAATACTGCCCAGGAGATAGCAAGTAGCATTAATACTGCCCAGGTGATAGCAAGTAGCATTAATACTGCCCAGGTGATAGCAAGTAGCATTAATACTGCCCAGGTGATAGCAAGCAGCATTAATACTGCCCAGGTGATAGCAAGTAGCATTAATACTGCCCAGGAGATAGCAAGTAGCATTAATACTGCCCAGGTGATAGCAAGTAGCATTAATACTGCCCAGGTGATAGCAAGTAGCATTAATACTGCCCAGGTGATAGCAAGTAGCATTAATACTGCCAAGGTGATAGCAAGTATCATTAATACTGCCCAGGTGATAGCAAGTAGCATTAATACTGCCCAAGAGATAGCAAGTAGCATTAATACTGCCCAGGTGATAGCAAGTAGCATTAATACTGCCCAAGAGATAGCAAGTAGCATTAATACTGCCCAGGTGATAGCAAGTAGCATTAATACTGCCCAAGAGATAGCAAGTAGCATTAATACTGCCCAGGTGATAGCAAGTAGCATTAACACTGCCCAGGTGATAGCAAGTAGCATTAATACTGCCCAAGAGATAGCAAGTAGCATTAATACTGCCCAAGAGATAGCAAGTAGCATTAATACTGCCCAGGTGATAGCAAGTAGCATTAACACTGCCCAGGTGATAGCAAGTAACATTAATACTGCCCAAGAGATAGCAAGTAGCATTAATACTGCCCAGGTGATAGCAAGTAGCATTAACACTGCCCAGGTGATAGCAAGTAGCATTAATACTGCCCAGGTGATAGCAAGTAGCATTAATACTGCCCAAGAGATAGCAAGTAGCATTAATACTGCCCAGGTGATAGCAAGTAGCATTAATACTGCCCAGGTGATAGCAAGTAGCATTAATACTGCCCAAGAGATAGCAAGTAGCATTAATACTGCCCAGGTGATAGCAAGTAGCATTAATACTGCCCAAGAGATAGCAAGTAGCATTAATACTGCCCAGGTGATAGCAAGTAGCATTAACACTGCCCAGGTGATAGCAAGTAGCATTAATACTGCCCAAGAGATAGCAAGTAGCATTAATACTGCCCAAGAGATAGCAAGTAGCATTAATACTGCCCAGGTGATAGCAAGTAGCATTAACACTGCCCAGGTGATAGCAAGTAGCATTAATACTGCCCAAGAGATAGCAAGTAGCATTAATACTGCCCAAGAGATAGCAAGTAACATTAATACTGCCCAGGTGATAGCAAGTAACATTAATACTGCCCAGGTGATAGCAAGTAACAGTAATACTGCCCAGGTGATAGCAAGTAACAGTAATACTGCCCATGTGATAGCAAGTAACATTAATACTGCCCAGGTGATAGCAAGTAACATTAATACTGCCCAGGTGATAGCAAGTAACATTAATACTGCCCAGGTGATAGCAAGTAACAGTAATACTGCCCAGGTGATAGCAAGTAACAGTAATACTGCCCATGTGATAGCAAGTATCATTAGTGATAAATGGTTTGAAAAACCGACAAGTTGTAGATTAAGACACTTATGCAGCATATGGGCATCTTTATTCAGGAAACGTTTCGCCACACAGTGGCTTCATCAGTCCAATACAAAGTAGAAAGGCGTAAGGAGAGTAGGAGTTTGAGGTAATGAGTCCCTCAGCCTGGGGTCGATGTGTTCAGTCCATCAATCTTGTAGAATGTACAGCATAGGGCCGTAGACGTGGCTTATATACTGTAGTGAGGTGAGGTGAAGCAGGCGGAGTGGCTTATATACTGTAGTGAGGTGAGGTGAAGCAGGCGGAGTGGCTTATATACTGTAGTGAGGTGAGGTGAAGCAGGAGGAGGTGGGGGTCATAATTTTACCATCCACTAGTCGAAGTAGGTCTTCGTCCGAAGGTTGAACAAGTGTATTGGACTGATGAAGCCACTGTGTGGCGAAACGTTTCCTGAATAAAGGTTCCCATATGTTGCATAAGTGTCTTAATCTACAAGTATCATTAATACTGCCCAGGTGATAGCAAGTATCATTAATACTGGCCAGGTGATAGCAAGTAGCATTAATACTGCCCAGGTGATAGCAAGTAGCATTAATACTGCCCAGGTGATAGCAAGTAGCATTAATACTGCCCAGGTGATAGCAAGTAGCATTAATACTGCCCAGGTGATAGCAAGTATCATTAATACTGCCCAGGTGATAGCAAGTATCATTAATACTGCCCAGGTGATAGCAAGTATCATTAATACTGCCCAGGTGATAGCAAGTATCATTAATACTGCCCAGGTGATAGCAAGTAGCATTAATACTGCCCAGGTGATAGCAAGTATCATTAATACTGCCCAGGTGATAGCAAGTAGCATTAATACTGCCCAGGTGATAGCAAGTAGCATTAATACTGCCCAAGTGATAGCAAGTAGCATTAATACTGCCCAGGTGATAGCAAGTATCATTAATACTGCCCAGGTGATAGCAAGTAGCATTAATACTGCCCAGGTGATAGCAAGTATCATTAATACTGCCCAGGTGATAGCAAGTATCATTAATACTGCCCAGGTGATAGCAAGTAGCATTAATACTACTCAGGTGATAGCAAGTAGCATTAACACTGGCCAGGTGATAGCAAGTAACATTAATACTGCCCAGGTGATAGCAAGTAGCATTAATACTGCCCAGGTGATAGCAAGTAGCATTAATACTGCCCAGGTGATAGCAAGTAGCATTAATACTGCCCAGGTGATAGCAAGTATCATTAATACTGCCCAGGTGATAGCAAGTATCATTAATACTGCCCAGGTGATAGCAAGTAGCATTAATACTACTCAGGTGATAGCAAGTAGCATTAACACTGGCCAGGTGATAGCAAGTAACATTAATACTGCCCAGGTGATAGCAAGTAGCATTAATACTGCCCAGGTGATAGCAAGTAGCATTAATACTGCCCAGGTGATAGCAAGTAGCATTAATACTGCCCAGGTGATAGCAAGTAGCATTAATACTGCCCAGGTGATAGCAAGTATCATTAATACTGACTAGGATGATAGCAAGTAGCATTAATACTGCCCAGGTGATAGCAAGTATCATTAATACTGACTAGGATGATAGCAAGTAGCATTAATACTGCCCAGGTGATAGCAAGTATCATTAATACTGACTAGGATGATAGCAAGTAGCATTAATACTGCCCAGGTGATAGCAAGTAGCATTAATACTGCCCAGGTGATAGCAAGTAGCATTAATACTGGCCAGGTGATAGCAAGTATCATTAATACTGCCCAGGTGATAGCAAGTAGCATTAATACTGGCCAGGTGATAGCAAGTAGCATTAATACTGGCCAGGAGATAGCAAGTAGCATTAATACTGCCCAGGTGATAGCAAGTAGCATTAATACTGCCCAGGTGATAGCAAGTAGCATTAATACTGCCCAGGTGATAGCAAGTAGCATTAATACTGCCCAGGTGATAGCAAGTAGCATTAATACTGCCCAGGTGATAGCAAGTAGCATTAATACTGCCCAGGTGATAGCAAGTAGCATTAATACTGCCCAGGTGATAGCAAGTAGCATTAATACTGCCCATGGTGATAATAATAATAATAATGATAATAATAATAATAATAATCTTATTATTAATATTATCATCACAATTATCCGTTACACACACACACACACACACACACACACACACACACACACACACACACACACACACACACACAAGCATTATGGAATTGAAATCGACAAAAAAAGGAGACCTGTAAATGTGCTTGCAAAAGAAAGCTGAAGGCTGGAAACAGTCTCGCGGGTTGTGATGATCCACAACATTCGTCTGTGTTCCTGCCAATGAGAAGCAAAAACTGCAGTGTGCAACAAAAGCAAGAATTGCGATGTGCAACAAAAGCAAGAATTGCGATGTGCAACAAAATCTAATAACATGAAGAGACGAAAACAAATTTTAGCAATAATGGTATGTGATATCGACACGTTGATGGAAAAAGGACAGGAAATGAAAACACACGGACAGTGTGTTTAACCAGGGACTTTTGTCAATGGATGTGGAGTGACCAGTGTGCCGACATCAAAATATTTCCAATGAAATGCCGTAGTTTTTGCATTTTGTGACCTTTCTTTCTAACAACAACAAAATATATTAATAAACCAATTGAGGCTACGAGAATTTTGGAACTAAGATATTACAGAGTTATTTTGATTTTTGACATCGATCCGGCTAGTTTATTGCTGACGGTCGTGCAAGATATTACCACGTTTCCCACCGAGGCAGTGTGACCCAAAAAGAAAGAAAAAACTTTCATTATTGAACATTTTCACCATCACTCATATATAATCAATGTCTTTGCAGAGGCGCTCAGGTACTACAACTTAGACGTCCCTCTAAACTGTCAATATCCCAAACCACTCCTTCAGAGTGCAGGCACTGTACTTCCCATTTCCTGGACTCAAGTACGGCTAACCTGTTTCCCTGAATACATTCACAATATATATATATATATATATATATATATATATATATATATATATATATATATATATATATATATATATATATATATATATATTATTAACACACTGGCCGATTCCCACCAAGGCAGGGTGGCCCAAAAAAGAAAAACTTTCACCATCATTCACTCCATCACTGTCTTGCCAGAAGGGTGCTTTACACTACAGTTTTTAAACTGCAACATTAACACCCCTCCTTCAGAGTGCAGACATTGTACTTCCCATCTCCAGGACTCAAGTCCGGCCTGCCGGTTTCCCTGAATCCCTTCATAAATGTTACTTTGCTCACACTC
Organism: Cherax quadricarinatus; assembly: GCF_038502225.1. Classification (NCBI taxonomy): domain Eukaryota; kingdom Metazoa; phylum Arthropoda; class Malacostraca; order Decapoda; family Parastacidae; genus Cherax; species Cherax quadricarinatus. Next base: position 3,424,422 of record NC_091320.1, read on the forward strand.
CAACAGCACGTCATGTATTGAAAACCATTTGTCTTCATTCACTCCTATCAAACACGCTCACTCATGCCCGCTGGAAGTCCAAGCCCCTCGCACACAAAACCTCCTTTACCCCCTCCCTCCATATACATATATATATATATATATATATATATATATATATATATATATATATATATATATATGTGTGTGTGTGTGTGTGTCTGTGTTAAATTATAGTTCTAGGCCTTTCATCACATCAGGAGCCTGTAATGTTCCAGAAAAGAAAAAATCCAAGAAGATACGACCACAGGAGCACCTTTGCTGGAGTGAGGCAGAGGCGGGAGGCTGGAGGCGGGAGGCTGAAGGCAGGAGGCTGGAGGCGGGAGGCTGAGGGCGGGAGGCTGAAGGCGGGAGGCAGGCAGGATGTGACCCTAGACATACCAGTACCCATAACAAGAAAGATTGAACATCACAGCATTAGAAAAACAGTCAACGCACAAGCCAGTCATCAGTCATCAAAAACTGTCAGACTACGCTATGATATAAATAACTTTCCACATATAACAACTCGACGTATATTTCCAGTGATATAGATAACACAGTCAATTATCTTAAGAATTTCCGCACCTCTAGAAAATAGGCCCATTTAAATACAGTTAAAGGGAGACATCCGTAATTTATCCAGAAGGAGGCAGCCATAGTTTATCCCACGAGCTTGTGAAGCAGATGCTGGAACCACCTTTCACACTTATAGACATACGTTTTTTTTTTATGTGCATATGGTACAGTCATGTTAAGTTTACTGCCATGGCGGTGTAATGTGTAATTCACACGGTATTTATGTTAGTAATAATTTTACAAGTACGTGATACATCAAATACAGACCATAGCTGACATCAGTGACATACTGTATAGAAAGCTCCTGTTTATACGGAACATTTCCCGCAACCTGGTTAATCTTGTTCCCCAAGATGCAACCCACACCAGTCGACTAACATCCAGGTACCTACTCGCTGCTAGGTAAACATGGACAGCAGGTGTCTTAATTTAGGAAACACACTCCAATTTTACCACCCGTACAGCGAATCGAACCAAGGAACTCATTGTGTGAGATGAGTACGATACCAAGCGAGCTACGGGACACCTCGAGTAATATTTTGAGAACTAAATATGTAAAACTGGGATGGATTTGTGAAGGACGTGACAAGTATGGGCCAGTAGGCCTGTTGCAGAGTTCCTCCTTTCTTACGTTATGTCCTTACGTACAAATTAACATTATATTGTTAAATTTATGAAGATGGGTAATAAATTTCTCTCTTTCTAATATCTCGAATATTATAATTCAATTGTGATTAGGTGGTTATAATTCGTATACAATGTTAAATTAATCAAATTACAGCTTCCTGGATACAAAATTCCATGTTAAATAAAAGGACACAAGTACAACTAATATGACATTTTAATGTGGCAACGTTTCGCTCTCCAGAAGCTTTGTCCAGTCTCGTAGAGAGCGAAACGTTGGTAATTCTACCAACATTAATACACAAAATTCAATGATCCCTGGGAAGATATTTATTAGTGACGTATAATAAAATGCACCAGAAAATTTAATACTTTTATCCAGAATATTTCCTTCTGTATTTGGCAAGCTGTTGGAGTGACACTCCTGGAAGGAAGTAGGTCGCACCTGAGGAAGGCGACTAATTAACAGTGACACCGGAAATCTTTGCGAGTTCGTGACTAGGAAGAAAAAAATCCTGAACAAGTCTCGGTTTCTCACTGAATTGGTTGCTGCCTTTCCCATCCTCGAATCTAATGTGATTATCCCTTAAATATTCGCCACTGTACGACCATTACAAATTCATATATTTTCAATAAAATATTCATATTATTAATTACATACAGTGTCAATCGGCTGATGAATAAAACACTGCAGCAGTTCAACTAATTATTATTTTTTTTTTATTATCACACTGGCCTATTCCCACCAAGGCAGGGTGGCCCAAAAAAGAAAAACTTTCACCATCATTCACTCCATCACTGTCTTGCGAGAAGGGTGCTTTACACTACAGTTTTTAAACTGCAACATTAACACCCCTCCTTCAGAGTGCAGGCACTGTACTTCCCATCTCCAGGACTCAAGTCCGGCCTGCCGGTTTCCCTGAACCCCTTCATAAATGTTACTTTGCTCACACTCCAACAGCACGTCAAGTATTAAAATCCATTTGTCTCCATTCACTCCTATCAAACACGCTCACGCATGCCTGCTGGAAGTCCAAGCCCCTCGCACACAAAACCTCCTTTACCTCCTCCCTCCAACCTTTCCTAGGCCGACCCCTACCCCGCCTTCCTTCCACTACAGACTGATACACTCTTGAAGTCATTCTGTTTCGCTCCATTCTCTCTACATGTCCGAACCACCTCAACAACCCTTCCTCAAAGCTCTGGACAACAGTTTTGGTAATCCCGCACCTCCTCCTAACTTCCAAACTACAAATTCTCTGCATTATATTCACACCACACATTGCCCTCAGACATGACATCTCCACTGCCTCCAGCCTTATCCTCACTGCAACATTCATCACCCATGCTTCACACCCATATAAGAGCGTTGGTAAAACTATACTCTCATACATTCCCCTCTTTGCCTCCAAGGACAAAGTTCTTTGTCTCCACAGACTCCTAAGTGCACCATTCAACCTTTTCCCCTCATCAATTTTATGATTCACCTCATCTTTCATAGACCCATCCGCTGACACGTCCACTCCCAAATATCTGAATACATTCACCTCCTCCATACTCTCTCCCTCCAATCTGATATCCAATCTTTCATCACCTAATCTTTTTATCCTCATAACCTTACTCTTTCCTGTATTCACTTTTAATTTTCTTCTTTTGCATACCCTACCAAATTCATCCACCAATCTCTGCAACTTCTCTTCAGAATCTCCCAAGAGCACAGTGTCATCAGCAAAGAGCAACTGTGACAACTCCCACTTTATTTGTGATTCTTTATCTTTTAACTCCACGCCTCTTGCCAAGACCCTCTCATTTACTTCTCTTACTACCCCATCTATAAATATATTAAACAACCACGGTGACATCACACATCCTTGTCTAAGGCCTACTTTTACTGGGAAATAATTTCCCTCTTTCCTACGTACTCTAACTTGAGCCTCACTATCCTCGTAAAAACTCTTCACTGCTTTCAGTAACCTACCTCCTACACCATAAACCTGCAACATCTGCCACATTGCCTCCCTATCCACCCTGTCATACGCCTTTTCCAAATCCGTAAATGCCACAAAGACCTCTTTAGCCTTATCTAAATACTGTTCACTTGTGTGTTTCACTGTAAACACCTGGTCCACACACCCCCTACCTTTCCTAAAGCCTCCTTGTTCATCTGCTATCCTATTCTCCGTCTTACTCTTAATTCTTTCAATAATAACTCTACCATACACTTTACCAGGTATACTCAACAAACTTATCCCCCTATAATTTTTGCACTCTTTTGTCCCCTTTGCCTTTATACAAAGGAACTATGCATGCTCTCTGCCAATCCCTAGGTACCTTACCCTTTTCCATACATTTATTAAATAATTGCACCAACCACTCCAAAACTATATCCCCACCTGCTTTTAACATTTCTATCTTCATCCCATCAATCCCGGCTGCCTTACCCCCTTTCATTTTACCTACTGCCTAACGAACTTCCCCACACACTCACAACTGGCTCTTCCTCACTCCTACAAGATGTTATTCCTCCTTGCCCTATACACGAAATCACAGCTTCCCTATCTTCATCAACATTTAACAATTCCTCAAAATATTCCGTCCATCTTCCCAATACCTCTAACTCTCCATTTAATAACTCTCATCTCCTATTTTTAACTGACAAATCCATTTGTTCTCTAGGCTTCCTTAACTTGTTAATCTCACTCCAAAACTTTTTCTTATTTTCAAAAAAATTTGTTGATAACATCTCACCCACTCTCTCATTTGCTCTCTTTTTACATTGCTTCACCACTCTCTTAACCTCTCTCTTTTTCTCCATATACTCTTCCCTCCTTGCATCACTTCTACTTTGTAAAACTTCTCATATGCTAACTTTTTCTCCCTTTTCTCTCTTTACATCATCATTCCACCAATCGCTCCTCTTCCCTCCCGCACCCACCTTCCTGTAACCACAAACTTCTGCTGAACACTCTAAAACTACATTTTTAAACCTACCCCATACCTCTTCGATCCCATTGCCTATGCTCTCATTAGCCCATCTATCCTCCAATAGCTGTTTATATCTTACCCTAACTACATCCTCTTTTAGTTTATAAACATTCACCTCTCTCTTCCCTGATGCTTCTATTCTCCTTGTATCCCATCTACCTTTTACTCTCAGTGTAGCTACAACTAAAAAGTGATCTGATATATCTGTGGCCCCTCTATAAACATGTACATCCTGAAGTCTACTCAACAGTCTTTTATCTACCAATACATAATCCAACAAACTACTGTCATTTCGCCCTACATCATACATTGTTTACTTATTTATCCTCTTTTTCTTAAAATATGTATTACCTATAACTAAACCCCTTTCTATACAAAGTTCAATCAAAGGGCTCCCATTATCATTTACACCTGGCACCCCAAACTTACCTACCACACCCTCTCTAAAAGTTTCTCCTACTTTAGCATTCAGGTCCCCTACCACAATTACTCTCTCACTTGGTTCAAAGGCTCCTATACATTCACTTAACATCTCCCAAAATCTCTCTCTCTCCTCTACATTCCTCTCTTCTCCAGGTGCATACACGCTTATTATGACCCACTTTTCGCATCCAACCTTTACTTTAATCCACATAATTCTTGAATTTGCACATTCATATTCTCTTTTCTCCTTCCATAACTGATCCTTCAACATTACTGCTACCCCTTCCTTTGCTCTAACTCTCTCAGATACTCCAGATTTAATCCCATTTATTTCCCCCCACCGAAATTCCCCTACCCCCTTCAGCTTTGTTTCGCTTAGGGCCAGGACATCCAACTTCCTTTCATTCATAACATCAGCAATCATCTGTTTCTTGTCATCCGCACTACATCCACGCACATTCAATTGAGCATCCCAGTTTTATAAAGTTTTTCTTCTTCTCTTTTTTAGTAAATGTCTACAGGAGAAGGGGTTACTAGCCCATTGCTCCCGGCATTTTAGTCGCCTCATACGACACGCATGGCTTACGGAGGAAAGATTCTTTTCCACTTCCCCATGGACAATAGAAGAAATAAAGAAGAACAAGAGCTATTTTGAAAAAGGAGAAAAACCTAGATGTATGTAAGTATATATATATATATATATATATATATATATATATATATATATATATATATATATATATATATATATATATATATATATATATATATATAATATATATATATATATATGCATGTGCGTGTCTGTGACGTGTGACCAAAGTGTAAGTAGGAGTAGCAAGATATCCCTGTTATCTAGCGTGTTTACGAGACAGAAAAAGAAACCAGCAATCCTACCATCATGCAAAACAGTTACAGGTTTCTGTTTCACAGTCATCTGGCAGGACGGTAGTACCTGGGTGGTTGCTGTGTACCAACCTACTACCTACAATGTGATATTTTATTGCGGTAACGTTTCGCTCTCCAGAGCTTCGTCAAGCTGTTACATCTGTGTCTATATACTTAACATCTTTATGGGCGAAGAGTTTCTCCTGATTTCTTTAAGTGAACACAGAAGTGACTTAAAAAATCAAATCAGTGGAAGAATTTAAGAGGTAACTTTAAGGTGCTCGGTTTCTTAGTATTGACAGGTGATCAGTCCCCTTCCCTTCTCTCAAGATTTTTAATACCTTAACATCTAACTAGGAGACTGGACTTCTATCAAGGCTAAAGATCACCTCTCCAATTCTTCAATTGTTTCGAGTATATAAATCACATCTGTAAAGATGCTCAAGTGATGCACGTGATTCTTATTCAAAAACAACAATAATGATAATAATAATAATTATTATTATTATTATTATTATTATTTAACACCCCGGCCATGTCCCACCGAGGTAGGGTTGTCAGAAAAAGAAGAAATAAAAGTTTTTCTTTTTTTTTTATATTTAGTAATTTATACAGGAGAAGAGGTTACTCGCCCCTTGCTCCCGGCATTTTAGTCGTCTCTTACAGTACAGAGAGACAAGAGTGCAATGGACATGTGAAGTAGCAGCAGCAACACTCACATTAAGATACATTCTTGAGCTTCCCCAGCGTTCGGGCTTAATGCCCAAAGCTGGGGTGTGGCTCTATAAGGACCCTGTAGTGCTTGCTGCCTTTGCACCTCCTGGCATCATCTGTTGCTATGCAGCTGCCATACCTTTCGAGCCCAGTGTGGGCGGGGTTTGTGGCAGCCCAAGGTGCCTAGCTTCTCCCTCCGAGCCCCGTGGGGGCGGGGATTGGGGCTAGGCCCGGGGACAGCTGGTCCCAGAAGACGAGGAGGTACATGTACCTCCTCCCATGGCAGACATTGGTCTGAGACACTCGCGAAAGGGAGCCAAGGTCGAGCCACCTCTAGGAAAAGGCCTGGGCCGGGCGATTATACCAGCGAATTTTCTCCCTAACTTAAGACACTCATGGCATAAGGAGGAAGAATACTTCTCCACTTCCCCATGGAGAATAATAATAACTATAATACTCCTGCTGCTGCTGTTGCTGCTACTACTACTACTACTATTACTACTGCTACCACTACTACTACTGCTACTAATAATAATAATAACTGAAATTAATAATTCCATTAGTGAAGATTTTGTCTGGTAAAGTGTGGTACAATGTCTTGTGCATTTCAGTTAAATTAAACGAAGCTTCACAATGGCAAAAAGATGCGGATGAAAAATAAAAATGTTAAAAGCTGGCAAAGTTACGACTATAAATAGCAATTATTAAAAAAAAATTTTGGCCTCAAACATTAGCAAAGAAAAAGTTGCGCTTTAAGCTTTCTTTCTATATTTTCTATGACAATTTTTCCAAGCCGTTCCACCGAGACAAATGAGCCTCGCGGTAAATGGAGAAGAAAAAAAAAACAAAATCTTTTTCTCGGATGCTCAGCCCGAGGATGTGTTCGTAAAAAACTTAAGTCGGGTCAGCGGGGAGAGCTGATGGGGAATGAACGTCAGAACTGCTGAGTTGCTGCCACAGAGTGAACCCCCGCTACCCACAACCACTAGAGTCAAATGTCGCAGGGCAAAAGAATGGCTATCAGTTCCAGAGGGAAATGTACCGTGATTTCCAAGAGGTTTTGAAGCTTTTTGCCTGAGTGAGGAGGAAGAGGAGGAGACGGAATTGGAAAGGTGGAGGAAGAGCCTCCAAGACCTGCTGCTAAGTAAAGAGGAGGAGGAGGAATTGGAAGGGTGGAGGAAGGGCCTCCAAGACCTGCTGTAAGGCGAGTGGAGAGGAGAAGTGAAGAAGGAGGAAGAATACAGAGCAGACAGAGCTCTCAAACCCTGAGCTGAATAACGAAGAGACAGGCTTTGTTTAGCCCACTAGAGACACAAACAACTCACCCAATAGACCAAGATGCTGGTTTTTAAAATGGCTCAGTACCTAAAATATTATTTGGACGGGGAAAACCCGGGTAATACCCAGACGTGGATACTGCATATTGGTTGAGCATAATGATGTCCCAACGACTCCAGCCTCCCCAGTTCCATTGTCGTAACTTGTGAGTTAGACTTCCCACAGTGCTTATTGTTTCCTTGAGGGAGACGTGCTCTGAGTGAGGCCCAGTATCTCACAGAGATCCCAGCCATTTGCAGAGGCACAGGAAATACATCAACTAAGATGGGGAACAAATTTAACGCATAATTTAAAAATATTAAAAAAAAAAATTAAAACGATAAATATAATGCAACATGTAAAAAAATCAGTCTGACAGCTTGCAATGCAAGATCATCTAAAGTAAATACTTTCACCTGCCTGAGATTTGATCACTTGTCCTGGGTAATGAGAGCCTTAAGGGGCACGTAAGTTCCCTCGACTTCTAATAACATGCGTAATTGTCCACTATAATCTACCGTGTCCATAATTACTATCGCATTTGCTTTGTTTCTCCAACACTGCCCAGCTTGGAGACTGCCTGTCTCCAAGCTGTGAGTGCACATCACTCTGGGGAGTTCCTCCAAGCACTTCCCATTTCACTGCCATAATTCACATGGAATATACGTGTATTTGCGGTGATGTGCAAGCCGACCAATATAGTCTACATGGTCTTAACTGCTCCAAAACCAGGAGCTGGCATGCAAGACACAATGAAGTCAACACCATCATAAGGAGAAGCCTTACTACAGCTTGATGCCCAGCAGAGAGAGAGCCACGATCACTAGCAGCCAACATAACTCATAACCCAACCACCACCCTGACAGAATCACCATCAATCATTGGAAGAATGGCAAGCTCTTAGCATGGGCCTATACCTGTGTGTCGACGCTGGCTGACACATCCATCACAGTGTCGGGCGACAGGGAGGAGCTGCTGATCACAGGGAGGAGTACAAGATCGGCATGTACAGAGACACAAGCTAACAGTATCAATTTATCCCAGTGGGATCAGAGACGTTGCGATCATGGGGAAAAAACGTCACATGCGTCCTTAAAGAACTGGGTTCCAGATTCGACACCACCAGGGATCCGAGGCCGGCCACTTTCATGTTCCAGCGCCTCAGTGTGGCTATCCAGAAGGGAAATGCTTGCTGGATACTTGGCTCTCGTCTGGCTTCGGAGGAGCTGGAGATTCATAATCTTTGATATATTTTACCAATGTATTGATGTTTGTATTTTTTGTCAGTGTATTCTGTCTATAAAAAAAAAGTTCACATAGAATATAGACTACAGGGGGTGGTAGGAGAAGAAAATATTCAAACAGCTCCGTGGAGAACCTTCAGTTTTCCCTGAAGTTTGTTCTCTTCTCTGAGAATGAGGGTCCCCAGTCCAGTTCTAGAGGTGGTACCTCCTTATATATATATATATATATATATATATATATATATATATATATATATATATATATATATATATATATAATTAATCAATAACAACACTGCAACTAGCTGAGGATTCGAAACCATGTCGTTTTGGTCCTGCCTCGTGGTGAGTAAAAATCACATGACGCTCTAACCCACTGGACCACACAATCCTACAAGAATCAAGCACCCAGCAGAGCTAAGTGTTTTACCTTGATCCGAGGACATATGGTGTGGGTTCCTCGGAGCTAATTTCATTCTAATTTCCGTTTGGTGTACTAGCCTCCACAAGCAGCAGCTCTGCTGGGTGCTTGATTCTTGTAGGACTGTGTGGTCCAGTGGATTAGAGCGTCATGTGATTTTTACTCACCACGAGGCAGGACCAAAACGACATGGGTTCGAATCCTCGGCTAGTCGCAGTTTTGTTACTGATATATATATATATATATATATATATATATATATATATATATATATATATATATATATATATATATATATATATATAGGAAGGTACCACCTCTAGAACTGTCCTGGTGACCCTTATCCTCAGAGAAAAGAATAAACTTGCTTCAGGGAAAACTCAAGGTTCTCCCTGAAGCTGTTTAAAAATTTCTCCTACCACCCCCTATATATTCCATATATTCTTTATTTAAAGACAAAATACATTGATAAAAATACAATAGGGAGTAAAACAACATAGATAACAACTCAGAGCTACATCTCGAATACTTCGTCCAGCTCCCCGGCGGTTTGCCACGTGCCCAGAATGCTGCATTTCCTCTCAGGATCGCAACACTGAGTCTCTGAAAGAGGAAGCTCGCCGCCCTGTGGTCCTTGGTTTCTATGATGAGCTTTTCACCCAGCTCTTTAAGAAACTTTAGAGCACACTTGCCCCATGCTCCAAGCGTCTCCGACCCTATTGGGATAAAGTTATGGCAAGGGGGAAGGTCTTCATATTTGCGGGTCTTCTGGGTCTCCCTGTGGCTGGCAGCTCCACCCCCGTTCAGCATCGGAGTATGGCAAATAGGTGTCTGCCAGTGTGGCGGCACAGGTGTAGTCCCAGGCAATCTGCTTTCCATGTAAAAAATCAGAAACTGTATATTGAAGTCTCGAGTATTTTATCGGTAAGAAAAGAAAACACATGATTTTAATAATGATAATATTAATAGTGATAATAAAATTACTAATATTACTACTACTAACAGTTATGATAATTAATAGTAATAATAATAATAATAAAATAATAATAATAAATTTTAAATGCTTGTTCGTGTTATTTTTGTTAACTCTGGCTCAATAATAGTCAGTGTGGCCAAAATTTGTAACAGGTTTTCTTGCTTACAACTCCTGAGAAGGCTTAATGCTATGCGGTGTTCCGGAAGTTTTAATAAGGGGGCAGGGTGGGGGGCGGTGGTTTTACTTGGGGGTGGACGGGGGCATATTTTGAACTCACTATAATGAGCGACTCAATAGCAATCTTTTGGAAGAAAAAAAATATTGTATTTGGGAAGAAAATTCTCTGTTGAAATCTGGATTAAGTGAAATATAGTGATCACTGGATCACGTTCAGATTACAAGTGTAACAAGAGAAGTCAAATGTCAACATAAAGCTTGCCCCTTCGCCCGAGGTCCCTCCATCACCAAGCCAGATCATATGAACATAAGAAAGAAGGAACATTTCAGCAGGCCTACTGACCCATGCGGAGCAGGTCCATATCACCCCCCCCCCAGGATTAGCCCAATGACCCACCCAGTCTGGTCTCCTTCACTCAAGGAAGGAGCACGGCACCAGACCCAGCAGCACAAGCTAGTCAGGTCCAACTCACACCCACCCACACCCACTCATGTATTTATCTATCCTATTTTTAAAACTACACAACGTTTTAGCCTGAATAACTGTACTCGGGAGTTTGTTCCACTCATCCACAACTCTATTACCAAACCAGTGCTTTCCTATATTCTTCCTGAATCTGAATTTTTCCAACTTAAAACCATTGCTGCGAGTCCTGTCTTGGCTGAAAATTTTCAGCACGCTATTTACATCCCCTTTATTTATTCCTGTTTTCCATTTATTCACCTCGATCATATTCCCCCCTAATTCTACGCCTTTCGAGAGAGTGCAGATTCAGGGCCCTCGGTCTATCCTCACAGGGAAGATTTCTGATACATAGGATCATCTTTGTCATCCTCCTCTGTACGTTTTCCAGAGCATTTATATCCATTCTGTAATACGGTGACCAGAACTGAGCAGGATAGTCTAAATGAGGCCTAACCAAGGAAATATAGAGTTGAAGAACAACCTGAGGACTTCTATTATTTATACTTCTAGATATGAAGCCAAGAATTCTGTTAGCTTTATTGCGAACACTAATGCACTGTTGTCTTGGTTTTAGATTACTGCTAACCAGAACTCCTAAATCCTTTTCGCAATCAGTAGTATTAAGATCTACATTATTTAGTTTATATGTGGCATGGTTATTTTCCTGTCCAACATTTAGAACTTTGTATTTGTCTATATTAAACTGCATCTGCCACTTCTCCGACCATTGCATCAGTCTATTCAAATCATCCTGGAGTGCTCTAGTGTCCTCATTAGAATGAATTGGACGGCCTATTTTGGTGTCATCAGCAAATTTGCTTATGTCGCTATTTATTCCCTCATCTATGTCGCTTATGTAAATTGTGAACAACAACGGGCCCAACACTGACCCCTGAGGAACACCGCTTGTGGCGTGCCCCCATTCTGATTTCTCCTCATTTATGCAAACTCTCTGCTGCCTATTTGTCAGCCATGACTCTACTCAGAAAAAAATTTCTCCTCCTATTCCACGATGAGTCTAAGAGTCTATTAACGAAAACAAGTTGCCCATCAGAAACTTTATTTGTTCATAGAGAATATGACAGCACTGGTATACTCTGCATAGTTTTTGGGTAGGGGTTCTGAGGTTAAAGAACCAGGTAAGTAACGTTGCATGTGACAGCCGGCAGAGTAGGTGATCGCAGTAACAGGTTTAGGGAAGATTATCCTCGCTAAGACTTTAGTGACAGAGAACGAACCAGAGATATAAACACTATATACACACACGTGTCGTTCACTTTATAAGCTGATCCCTGTGTCTTATTTACACACTGTCAGTATATTTTACAATTGTATTAGCTATGTCTAGGCGAAAGAGAGAGAGAGAGACATTAGTAAATTACTGTAATTTATCAAACAGAATGCGAGAAAAATAAATAAATACATCGACTCATTACAATTGGCCAGTGGCCAATTAAGCCATATTGAAATCGTCAAGCTAAATTCCTGCGTACTGGAAATCGTTATTCCAAACTATTTAATAGGACTTTCTGAAACAGCGAAAACACTTATAAAAGGCCGTCTTATCAGCTGACAAGATGCTCTGAGGTTTCAGTTAAAACTGTTATATAAGCAAACCAAACATGAAGGGCTGTCAGATTATTAGTCATGAATGGAACCTGTCAGAGGTGGGGAAAAAGTAATTCAATGCTACTAGAAGAGGAATACAATGTAAATACAAAGTAAATGGTCCAAATCGGGCAGGGAGGTCCGATATGGACCATTTAAGCTTATGTATTGTTCCAGTCAAGGAATTGTGCCCCTTTTGCTCTTTATGTAAATCCAATTTCACGTACTTTATGTAAATACCACAACCAGAAATGATATTCAAGCAGGGTAGATGTGACAGGATTTTAAAGAAATGAATGATATGAGAAGGTAAATCATTGGAGCAGGTATATCATTGGAGCAGGTATATCATTGGAGCAGGTATATCATTGGAGCAGGTATATCATTGGAGCAGGTATATCATTGGAGCAGGTATATCATTGGAGCAGGTATATCATTGGAGCAGGTATATCATTGGAGCAGGTATATCATTGGAGCAGGTATATCATTGGAGCAGGTATATCATTGGAGCAGGTATATCATTGGAGCAGGTATATCATTTGAGCAGGTATATCATTTGAGCAGGTATATCATTTGAGCAGGTATATCATTTGAGCAGGTATATCATTTGAGCAGGTATATCATTTGAGCAGGTATATCATTTGAGCAGGTATATCATTTGAGCAGGTATATCATTTGAGCAGGTATATCATTTGAGCAGGTATATCATTTGAGCAGGAATATCATGTAAGCAGATATATTATTTGTATTGAATTTATAATACTAATCACGTAAAATATTTCTTGGTAAAATTACCAGGTATTTATAAATTTTTTAAAAGAAAATCAGATTTCCTACTTTGTTGAAGGGTAGAAATACAAATGCAAATTAGCATAAGGGTGACAAAATAGGGATATTTAAAAAATATATTCAGAGAATAACAGCTAGGAAGAGTCAAGACGCCCCACAATATGCAAAACTGGAATTGCCACAGAATGAAAATGCAAATGAAATATTTTTATTGTGAGAAGGAAAATATGCAAAACTGGAACATGATCTAAATATCGACGTATCAGAAAGATTTCCTCTGTGTCAGTAAAGGAACAGTATCGTCTTGATAAAGTTCTGATCCTCGTGAGGTTTTTGATCTATAGCTTAACGATGTTAAGATACGGTCGTTAGGTTTCTTGAGAGCGTTCAGATGAATCTGTTGGTCCTCTTGGATGTGTTAATCACTAGCTCCTGGATCTTTTGGGCCATTTGAGCTATAGCTCATTGATCTGTGAGTCCTTTTTTTAGAGGTACACCTTCTCTACCTCTTGCGTAAGTTATGGAAAACTTGGAATACCTCTCACGTGAAAAACTTCCCGCGAGGGATATCTTGGTCGGGGGTATACCTCTCACAGGAAACCACAGCGTCCAAATCACATTCTAGTGAAGCAGGGAGCTGTGTACTGACGCGGGCTCCACTCCCCTAGAATGACAGTATTACAAACACAGGATAATTGAAGGTTGTTGGCTTGGCCTGGCTACGAGGTGAGCTAACACAGTGACGAGTCGCCCCTCACACATTCCCATGTGTGGTGGCGGCCCAGACCAGGGCTATGAATATTCACCTCTGACCAGTGACCGCTAAACACAGATCACCTCTACATGTGCTCATGTATAAAATAGATTATATTTAGCAAACTTTGTAGCTTTCATGACGGGAGGGTAATGGTAACAATGGACGCACTTTTCAGACTTCCACTCAGACTTCCACTCAGACTTCCACTCAGACTTCCACTCAGACTTCCACTCAGACTTCCACTCAGACTTCCACTCAGACTTCCACTCAGACTTCCACTCAGACTTCCACTCAGACTTCCACTCAGACTTCCACTCAGACTTCCACTCAGACTTCCACTCAGACTTCCACTCCTATCTAATGAACTTTTCCCCTCACACAAGGTAAAAGCTTGATGAAGCCCCTGGAGAGCGAAACGTTGCCACCACAATAAAATGTAACATTGGTTACATCTGTGTCCTTTTAACTGACATTTTCTCAGCATTTCCACCATTATCACTATTACGACAGATGTGAGATTTACTCTTTGTGAGCAAAATAAAAAATAGTGATAAGAAAAAGTGTCCTCGTTGGGAAATATAATAAGTGGAACAAAACACGAAACCATTCTTACCCCGAGGACGTAAACACAATACTGTAAAAACACACGTCGCAGTTGGGAAGAAACATGAAACATTATTCGTGAAATACGACACATTATTCGTGAAATACGACACATTATTCGTTAAATACGACACATTATTCGTGAAATACGACACATTATTCGTGAAATACGACACATTATTCGTGAAATACGACACATTATTCGTGAAATACGACACATTATTCGTGAAATACGACACATTATTCGTGAAATACGACACATTATTCGTGAAATACGACACATTATTCGTGAAATACGACACATTATTCGTGAAATACGACACATTATTCGTGAAATACGACACATTATTCGTGAAATACGACACATTATTCGTGAAATACGACATTATTCGTGAAATACGACACATTATTCGTGAAATACGACATTATTCGTGAAATACGACACATTATTGGTGAAACTCAAAGTTCATTATACGGTCATTACGTAATACATTAACATGAAATTATAATAATAATAATAATAATAATAATAATAATAATAATAATAATAATATCTTTATTTACTACAAGTAGTCTAACACTCAGGTACCAATTTTACTGCTGGGTGAACATAGACAACCGGTGTAGGGAAACACGTTCAGTGTTTCAACCCTCGCTGGGAATCGAACCCAGACCCTCAGCGGGACCTGGTGGCTTCGCAGCGATGAAAATCTGGAAAAATTTCACTTACCTAAATGTACTCTTTACTTATAATTAACAAACTCACACCAGTTCTTCTTTATTTACGTTTATCATTAATATACAAATTATTCCTTAGTAACAGTACCTATATCGCAGGTACTAAAACTATTCCTCATATATCACAGGACAATAAACTATTCCATATTTACATTTATCACAGGACAATAAATTATTACATATTTACGATTATCACAGGACAATAAATTATTCCATATTTACGATTATCACAGGACAATAAATTATTCCATATTTGCGATTATCACAGGACAATAAATTATTCCTTATTTACATTCATCGGGACGCACAAATTTCCACGATTTTTTCTTGTTGGAAGACGTAATTGCCTGACTGACACACATTCATAAAATAAATCCACGAAAATTCGGTTGATAAAAGAGCGTCGAACAAACGTTTTCAATCTGGGAGTTTTGTGGTTCCTTATTATATATATCATTGTAGACATTGTAATTTATCATTGTTTTTTAATGTTTCTTAAGAGATTTACAACAGGAGCACCAGGCAATATTCCCCCCTCACCAGGGAATATTCTCCCCTCACCAGGCAATATTCCCCCCTCACCAGGGAATATTCTCTCCTCACCAGGCAATATTCTCTCCTCACCAGGCAATATTCTCTCCTCACCAGGCAATATTCTCTCCTCACCAGGCAATATTCTCTCCTCACCAGGCAATATTCTCTCCTCACCAGGCAATATTCTCTCCTCACCAGGCAATATTCTCTCCTCTCCAGGCAATATTCTCCCCTCACCAGGCAATATTCTCTCCTCACCAGACAATATTCTCCCCTCACCAGACAATATTCTCCCCTCACCAGGCAATATTCTCTCCTCACCAGACAATATTCTCCCCTCACCAGACAATATTCTCCCCTCACCAGGCAATATTCTCTCCTCACCAGGCAATATTCTCCCCTCACCAGGCAATATTCTCTCCTCACCAGACAATATTCTCCCCTCACCAGGCAATATTCTCTCCTCACCAGACAATATTCTCCTCACCAGACAATATTCTCCCCCCACCAGGCAATATTCTCCCCTCACCAGGCAATATTCTCCCCTCACCAGACAATATTCTCCCCTCACCAGGCAATAATCTCTCCTCACCAGGCAATAATCTCTCCTCACCAGGCAATAATCTCTCCTCACCAGACAATATTCTCCCCTCACCAGGCAATATTCTCCCCTCACCAGGCAATATTCTCTCCTCACCAGGCAATATTCTCTCCTCACCAGACAATATTCTCCCCTCACCAGGCAATATTCTCTCCTCACCAGACAATATTCTCCCCTCACCAGGCAATATTCTCCCCTCACCAGGCAATATTCTCTCCTCACCAGACAATATTCTCCCCTCACCAGACAATATTCTCTCCTCACCAGGCAATATTCTCTCCTCACCAGGCAATATTCTCCCCTCACCAGGCAATATTCTCTCCTCACCAGACAATATTCTCCCCTCACCAGGCAATATTCTCTCCTCACCAGGCAATATTCTCTCCTCACCAGACAATATTCTCCCCTCACCAGGCAATATTCTCCCCTCACCAGGCAATAATCTCTCCTCACCAGACAATATTCTCCCCTCACCAGGCAATATTCTCCCCTCACCAGGCAATATTCTCTCCTCACCAGGCAATATTCTCTCCTCACCAGGCAATATTCTCTCCTCACCAGGCAATATTCTCTCATCACCAGGCAATATTCTCTCATCACCAGGCAATATTCTCTCATCACCAGGCAATATTCTCTCCTCACCAGGCAATATTCTCTCCTCACCAGGCAATATTCTCTCCTCACCAGGCAATATTCTCTCCTCACCAGGCAATATTCTCCCCTCACCAGGCAATATTCTCCCCTCACCAGGCAATATTCTCCCCTCACCAGGCAATATTCTCCCCTCACCAGGCAATATTCTCTCCTCACCAGACAATATTCCCTCCTCACCAGGCAATATTCTCTCTTCACCAGGCAATATTCTCTCCTCACCAGGCAATATTCTCTCCTCACCAGACAATATTCTCTCCTCACCAGACAATATTCTCTCCTCACCAGACAATATTCTCTCCTCACTAGACAATATTCTCTCCTCACCAGACAATATTCCCTCCTCACCAGGCAATATTCTCTCTTCACCAGGCAATATTCTCTCCTCACCAGGCAATATTCTCTCCTCACCAGGCAATATTCTCTCCTCACCAGGCAATATTCTCTCCTCACCAGGCAATATTCTCTCCTCACCAGGCAATATTCTCTCCTCACCAGACAATATTCTCTCCTCACCAGGCAATATTCTCTCCTCACCAGGCAATATTCTCTCCTCACCAGGCAATATTCTCTCCTCACCAGGCAATATTCTCTCCTCACCAGGCAATATTCTCTCCTCACCAGGCAATATTCTCTCCTCACCAGGCAATATTCTCTCCTCACCAGGCAATATTCTCTCCTCACCAGGCAATATTCTCTCCTCACCAGGCAATATTCTCTCCTCACCAGGCAATATTCTCTCCTCACCAGGCAATATTCTCTCCTCACCAGGCAATATTCTCTCCTCTCCAGGCAATATTCTCCCCTCACCAGGCAATATTCTCTCCTCACCAGACAATATTCTCCCCTCACCAGACAATATTCTCCCCTCACCAGGCAATATTCTCTCCTCACCAGACAATATTCTCCCCTCACCAGACAATATTCTCCCCTCACCAGGCAATATTCTCTCCTCACCAGGCAATATTCTCCCCTCACCAGGCAATATTCTCTCCTCACCAGACAATATTCTCCCCTCACCAGGCAATATTCTCTCCTCACCAGACAATATTCTCCTCACCAGACAATATTCTCCCCCCACCAGGCAATATTCTCCCCTCACCAGGCAATATTCTCCCCTCACCAGACAATATTCTCCCCTCACCAGGCAATAATCTCTCCTCACCAGGCAATAATCTCTCCTCACCAGACAATATTCTCCCCTCACCAGACAATATTCTCCCCTCACCAGGCAATATTCTCCCCTCACCAGGCAATATTCTCTCCTCACCAGGCAATATTCTCTCCTCACCAGACAATATTCTCCCCTCACCAGGCAATATTCTCTCCTCACCAGACAATATTCTCCCCTCACCAGGCAATATTCTCCCCTCACCAGGCAATATTCTCTCCTCACCAGACAATATTCTCCCCTCACCAGACAATATTCTCTCCTCACCAGGCAATATTCTCTCCTCACCAGGCAATATTCTCCCCTCACCAGGCAATATTCTCTCCTCACCAGACAATATTCTCCCCTCACCAGGCAATATTCTCTCCTCACCAGGCAATATTCTCTCCTCACCAGACAATATTCTCCCCTCACCAGGCAATATTCTCCCCTCACCAGGCAATAATCTCTTTTCACCAGACAATATTCTCCCCTCACCAGGCAATATTCTCCCCTCACCAGGCAATATTCTCTCCTCACCAGGCAATATTCTCTCCTCACCAGGCAATATTCTCTCCTCACCAGGCGATATTCTCTCATCACCAGGCAATATTCTCTCATCACCAGGCAATATTCTCTCATCACCAGGCAATATTCTCTCCTCACCAGGCAATATTCTCTCCTCACCAGGCAATATTCTCTCCTCACCAGGCAATATTCTCTCCTCACCAGGCAATATTCTCCCCTCACCAGGCAATATTCTCCCCTCACCAGGCAATATTCTCCCCTCACCAGGCAATATTCTCCCCTCACCAGGCAATATTCTCTCCTCACCAGACAATATTCCCTCCTCACCAGGCAATATTCTCTCCTCACCAGGCAATATTCTCTCCTCACCAGGCAATATTCTCTCCTCACCAGACAATATTCTCTCCTCACCAGACAATATTCTCTCCTCACCAGACAATATTCTCTCCTCACTAGACAATATTCTCTCCTCACCAGACAATATTCCCTTCTCACCAGGCAATATTCTCTCCTCACCAGGCAATATTCTCTCCTCACCAGGCAATATTCTCTCCTCACCAGGCAATATTCTCTCCTCACCAGGCAATATTCTCTCCTCACCAGACAATATTCCCTCCTCACCAGGCAATATTCTCTCCTCACCAGGCAATATTCTCTCCTCACCAGGCAATATTCTCTCCTCACCAGGCAATATTCTCTCCTCACCAGGCAATATTCTCTCCTCACCAGACAATATTCTCTCCTCACCAGGCAATATTCTCTCCTCACCAGGCAATATTCTCTCCTCACCAGGCAATATTCTCTCCTCACCAGGCAATATTCTCTCCTCACCAGGCAATATTCTCTCCTCACCAGGCAATATTCTCTCCTCACCAGGCAATATTCTCTCCTCACCAGGCAATATTCTCTCCTCACCAGGCAATATTCTCTCCTCACCAGGCAATATTCTCTCCTCACCAGGCAATATTCTCTCCTCACCAGACAATATTCCCCCCTCACCAGGCAATATTCTCCCCTCACCAGGCAATATTCTCTCCTCACCAGACAATATTCTCCCCTCACCAGGCAATATTCTCTCCTCACCAGACAATATTCTCCCCTCACCAGACATTCTCCCCTCACCAGGCAATATTCTCTCCTCACCAGACAATATTCTCCCCTCACCAGACAATATTCTCTCCTCACCAGGCAATATTCTCTCCTCACCAGGCAATATTCTCCCCTCACCAGGCAATATTCTCTCCTCACCAGACAATATTCTCCCCTCACCAGGCAATATTCTCTCCTAACCAGACAATATTCTCCTCACCAGGCAATATTCTCTCCTCACCAGACAATATTCTCCCCTCACCAGGCAATATTCTCCCCTCACCAGACAATATTCTCCCCTCACCAGGCAATAATCTCTCCTCACCAGACAATATTCTCCCCTCACCAGACAATATTCTCCCCTCACCAGGCAATATTCTCTCCTCACCAGGCAATATTCTCTCCTCACCAGGCAATATTCTCTCCTCACCAGACAATATTCTCCCCTCACCAGGCAATATTCTCTCCTCACCAGACAATATTCTCCCCTCACCAGGCAATATTCTCCCCTCACCAGGCAATATTCTCCCCTCACCAGGCAATATTCTCTCCTCACCAGACAATATTCTCCCCTCACCAGACAATATTCTCCCCTCACCAGGCAATATTCTCTCCTCACCAGACAATATTCTCCCCTCACCAGGCAATATTCTCTCCTAACCAGACAATATTCTCCTCACCAGGCAATACTCTCTCCTCACCAGACAATATTCTCCCCTCACCAGGCAATATTCTCCCCTCACCAGACAATATTCTCCCCTCACCAGGCAATAATCTCTCCTCACCAGACAATATTCTCCCCTCACCAGACAATATTCTCCCCTCACCAGGCAATATTCTCTCCTCACCAGGCAATATTCTCTCCTCACCAGACAATATTCTCCCCTCACCAGGCAATATTCTCTCCTCACCAGACAATATTCTCCCCTCACCAGGCAATATTCTCCCCTCACCAGGCAATATTCTCCCCTCACCAGGCAATATTCTCTCCTCACCAGACAATATTCTCCCCTCACCAGACAATATTCTCTCCTCACCAGGCAATATTCTCTCCTCACCAGGCAATATTCTCCCCTCACCAGGCAATATTCTCTCCTCACCAGACAATATTCTCCCCTCACCAGGCAATATTCTCTCCTCACCAGACAATATTCTCCCCTCACCAGGCAATATTCTCTCCTCACCAGACAATATTCTCCCCTCACCAGGCAATATTCTCCCCTCACCAGACAATATTCTCCCCTCACCAGGCAATAATCTCTCCTCACCAGACAATATTCTCCCCTCACCAGACAATATTCTCCCCTCACCAGGCAATATTCTCTCCTCACCAGGCAATATTCTCTCCTCACCAGGCAATATTCTCTCCTCACCAGGCAATATTCTCTCCTCACCAGGCAATATTCTCTCCTCACCAGGCAATATTCTCTCCTCACCAGGCAATATTCTCTCCTCACCAGGCAATATTCTCCCCTCACCAGGCAATATTCTCCCCTCACCAGGCAATATTCTCTCCTCACCAGGCAATATTCTCTCCTCACCAGACAATATTCCCTCCTCACCAGGCAATATTCTCTCCTCACCAGGCAATATTCTCTCCTCACCAGGCAATATTCTCTCCTCACCAGACAATATTCTCTCCTCACCAGACAATATTCTCTCCTCACCAGACAATATTCCCTTCTCACCAGGCAATATTCTCTCCTCACCAGGCAATATTCTCTCCTCACCAGGCAATATTCTCTCCTCACCAGGCAATATTCTCTCCTCACCAGGCATTATTCTCTCCTCACCAGGCAATATTCTCTCTTCACCAGGCAATATTCTCTCCTCACCAGGCAATATTCTCTCCTCACCAGGCAATATTCTCTCCTCACCAGGCAATATTCTCTCCTCACCAGGCAATATTCTCTCCTCACCAGGCAATATTCTCTCCTCACCAGGCAATATTCTCTCCTCACCAGGCAATATTCTCTCCTCACCAGGCAATATTCTCTCCTCACCAGGCAATATTCTCTCCTCACCAGGCAATATTCTCTCCTCACCAGGCAATATTCTCTCCTCACCAGGCAATATTCTCTCCTCACCAGGCAATATTCTCTCCTCACCAGGCAATATTCTCTCCTCACCAGGCAATATTCTCTCCTCACCAGGCAATATTCTCTCCTCACCAGGCAATATTCTCCCCTCACCAGGCAATATTCTCCCCTCACCAGGCAATATTCTCTCCTCACCAGGCAATATTCTCTCCTCACCAGGCAATATTCTCTCCTCACCAGGCAATATTCTCTCCTCACCAGGCAATATTCTCTCCTCACCAGGCAATATTCTCTCCTCACCAGGCAATATTCTCTCCTCACCAGGCAATATTCTCTCCTCACCAGGCAATATTCTCTCCTCACCAGGCAATATTCTCTCCTCACCAGGCAATATTCTCTCCTCACCAGGCAATATTCTCTCCTCACCAGGCAATATTCTCTCCTCACCAGGCAATATTCTCTCCTCACCAGGCAATATTCTCTCCTCACCAGGCAATATTCTCTCCTCCCCAGGCAATATTCTCTCCTCACCAGGCAATATTCTCTCCTCACCAGGCAATATTCTCTCCTCACCAGGCAATATTCTCTCCTCACCAGGCAATATTCTCTCCTCACCAGGCAATATTCTCTCCTCACCAGGCAATATTCTCTCCTCACCAGGCAATATTCTCTCCTCACCAGGCAATATTCTCTCCTCACCAGGCAATATTCTCTCCTCACCAGGCAATATTCTCTCCTCACCAGGCAATATTCTCTCCTCACCAGGCAATATTCTCTCCTCACCAGGCAATATTCTCTCCTCACCAGGCAATATTCTCTCCTCACCAGGCAATATTCTCTCCTCACCAGGCAATATTCTCTCCTCACCAGGCAATATTCTCTCCTCACCAGGCAATATTCTCTCCTCACCAGGCAATATTCTCTCCTCACCAGGCAATATTCTCTCTCCTCACCAGGCAATATTCTCTCCTCACCAGGCAATATTCTCTCCTCACCAGGCAATATTCTCTCCTCACCAGGCAATATTCTCTCCTCACCAGGCAATATTCTCCCCTCACCAGGCAATATTCTCTCCTCACCAGGCAATATTCTCTCCTCACCAGGCAATATTCTCTCCTCACCAGGCAATATTCTCCCCTCACCAGGCAATATTCTCTCCTCACCAGGCAATATTCTCTCCTCACCAGGCAATATTCTCTCCTCACCAGGCAATATTCTCTCCTCACCAGGCAATATTCTCTCCTCACCAGGCAATATTCTCCTCACCAGGCAATATTCTCTCCTCACCAGGCAATATTCTCTCCTCACCAGGCAATATTCTCTCCTCACCAGGCAATATTCTCTCCTCACCAGGCAATATTCACCAGGCTCGCCTCACCAGGCAATATTCTCTCCTCACCAGGCAATATTCTCTCCTCACCAGGCAATATTCTCTCCTCACCAGGCAATATTCTCTCCTCACCAGGCAATATTCTCTCCTCACCAGGCAATATTCTCTCCTCACCAGGCAATATTCTCTCCTCACCAGGCAATATTCTCTCCTCACCAGGCAATATTCTCTCCTCACCAGGCATATTCTCTCCTATTCTCTCCTCACCAGGCAATATTCTCTCCTCACCAGGCAATATTCTCTCCTCACCAGGCAATATTCTCTCCTCACCAGGCAATATTCTCTCCTCACCAGGCAATATTCTCTCCTCACCAGGGCAATATTCTCTCCTCACCAGGCAATATTCTCTCCTCACCAGGCAATATTCTCTCCTCACCAGGCAATATTCTCTCTCCTCACCAGGCAATATTCTCTCCTCACCAGGCAATATTCTCTCCTCACCAGGCAATATTCTCTCCTCACCAGGCAATATTCTCTCCTCACCAGGCAATATTCTCTACTCACCAGGCAATCTTCTCTCCTCACCAGGCAATATCCTCACCAGGCAATATTCTCTCCTCACCAGGCAATATTCTCTCCTCACCAGGCAATATTCTCTCCTCACCAGGCAATATTCTCTCCTCACCAGGCAATATTCTCTCCTCACCAGGCAATATTCTCTCCTCACCAGGCAATATTCTCTCCTCACCAGGCAATATTCTCTCCTCACCAGGCAATATTCTCTCCTCACCAGGCAATATTCTCTCCTCACCAGGCAATATTCTCTCCTCACCAGGCAATATTCTCTCCTCACCAGGCAATATTCTCTCCTCACCAGGCAATATTCTCTCCTCACCAGGCAATATTCTCTCCTCACCAGGCAATATTCTCTCCTCACCAGGCAATATTCTCTCCTCACCAGGCAATATTCTCTCCTCACCAG
This sequence comes from Cherax quadricarinatus, assembly GCF_038502225.1. Classification (NCBI taxonomy): domain Eukaryota; kingdom Metazoa; phylum Arthropoda; class Malacostraca; order Decapoda; family Parastacidae; genus Cherax; species Cherax quadricarinatus. The sequence goes on from NC_091320.1 coordinate 3,448,653, forward strand.
GCAATATTCTCTCCTCACCAGGCAATATTCTCTCCTCACCAGGCAATATTCTCTCCTCACCAGGCAATATTCTCTCCTCACCAGGCAATATTCTCTCCTCACCAGGCAATATTCTCTCCTCACCAGGCAATATTCTCTCCTCACCAGGCAATATTCTCTCCTCACCAGGCAATATTCTCTCCTCACCAGGCAATATTCTCTCCTCACCAGGCAATATTCTCTCCTCACCAGGCAATATTCTCTCCTCACCAGGCAATATTCAATATTCTCCTCACCAGGCAATATTCTCTCCTCACCAGGCAATATTCTCTCCTCACCAGGCAATATTCTCTCCTCACCAGGCAATATTCTCTCCTCACCAGGCAATATTCTCTCCTCACCAGGCAATATTCTCTCCTCACCAGGCAATATTCTCTCCTCACCAGGCAATATTCTCTCCTCACCAGGCAATATTCTCTCCTCACCAGGCAATATTCTCTCCTCACCAGGCAATATTCTCTCCTCACCAGGCAATATTCTCTCCTCACCAGGCAATATTCTCTCCTCACCAGGCAATATTCTCTCCTCACCAGGCAATATTCTCTCCTCACCAGGCAATATTCTCTCCTCACCAGGCAATATTCTCTCCTCACCAGGCAATATTCTCTCCTCACCAGGCAATATTCTCTCCTCACCAGGCAATATTCTCTCCTCACCAGGCAATATTCTCTCCTCACCAGGCAATATTCTCTCCTCACCAGGCAATATTCTCTCCTCACCAGGCAATATTCTCTCCTCACCAGGCAATATTCTCTCCTCACCAGGCAATATTCTCTCCTCACCAGGCAATATTCTCTCCTCACCAGGCAATATTCTCTCCTCACCAGGCAATATTCTCTCCTCACCAGGCAATATTCTCCCCTCACCAGGCAATATTCTCTCCTCACCAGGCAATATTCTCTCCTCACCAGGCAATATTCTCCCCTCACCAGGCAATATTCTCTCCTCACCAGGCAATATTCTCTCCTCACCAGGCAATATTCTCTCCTCACCAGGCAATATTCTCCCCTCACCAGGCTCTCCTCCCCAGGCAAGATTCTCTCCTCACCAGGCAATATTCTCTCCTCACCAGGCAATATTCTCTCCTCACCAGGCAATATTCTCTCCTCACCAGGCAATATTCTCTCCTCACCAGGCAATATTCTCTCCTCACCAGGCAATATTCTCTCCTCACCAGGCAATATTCTCTCCTCACCAGGCAATATTCTCTCCTCACCAGGCAATATTCTCTCCTCACCAGGCAATATTCTCTCCTCACCAGGCAATATTCTCTCCTCACCAGGCAATATTCTCTCCTCACCAGGCAATATTCTCTCCTCACCAGGCAATATTCTCTCCTCACCAGGCAATATTCTCTCCTCACCAGGCAATATTCTCTCCTCACCAGGCAATATTCTCTCCTCACCAGGCAATATTCCCTCCTCAGGCAATATTCTCTCCCTCACCAGGCAATATTCTCTCCTCACCAGGCAATATTCTCTCCTCACCAGGCAATATTCTCTCCTCACCAGGCAATATTCTCTCCTCACCAGGCAATATTCTCTCCTCACCAGGCAATATTCTCTCTCCTCACCAGGCAATATTCTCTCCTCACCAGGCAATATTCTCTCCTCACCAGGCAATATTCTCGCCTCACGAGGCACTATTCACCAGGCTCTCTCCTCACCAGGCAATATTCTCTCCTCACCAGGCAATATTCTCTCCTCACCAGGCAATATTCTCTCCTCACCAGGCAATATTCTCTCCTCACCAGGCAATATTCTCTCCTCACCAGGCAATATTCTCTCCTCACCAGGCAATATTCTCTCCTCACCAGGCAATATTCTCTCCTCACCAGGCAATATTCTCTCCTCACCAGGCAATATTCTCTCCTCACCAGGCAATATTCTCTCCTCACCAGGCAATATTCTCTCCTCACCAGGCAATATTCTCTCCTCACCAGGCAATATTCTCTCCTCACCAGGCAATATTCTCTCCTCACCAGGCAATATTCTCTCCTCACCAGGCAATATTCTCTCCTCACCAGGCAATATTCTCTCCTCGCCAGGCAATATTCTCTCCTCACCAGGCAATATTCTCTCCTCACCAGGCAATATTCTCTCCTCAATATTCTCTCCTCCAGGCAATATTCTCTCCTCACCAGGCAATATTCTCTCCTCACCAGGCAATATTCTCTCCTCACCAGGCAATATTCTCTCCTCACCAGGCAATATTCTCTCCTCACCAGGCAATATTCTCTCCTCACCAGGCAATATTCTCTCCTCACCAGGCAATATTCTCTCCTCACCAGGCAATATTCTCTCCTCACCAGGCAATATTCTCTCCTCACCAGGCAATATTCTCTCCTCACCAGGCAATATTCTCCCCTCACCAGGCAATATTCTCTCCTCACCAGGCAATATTCTCTCCTCACCAGGCAATATTCTCTCCTCACCAGACAATATTCTCTCCTCACCAGGCAATATTCTCTCCTCACCAGGCAATATTCTCTCCTCACCAGGCAATATTCTCTCCTCACCAGGCAATATTCTCTCCTCACCAGGCAATATTCTCTCCTCACCAGACAATATTCTCTCCTCACCAGACAATATTCTCTCCCTCACCAGGCAATATTCTCTCCTCACCAGGCAATATTCTCTCCTCACCAGGCAATATTCTCTCCTCACCAGGCAATATTCTCTCCTCACCAGGCAATATTCTCTCCTCACCAGGCAATATTCTCTCCTCACCAGGCAATATTCTCTCCTCACCAGGCAATATTCTCTCCTCACCAGGCAATATTCTCCCCTCACCAGACAATATTCTCTCCTCACCAGGCAATATTCTCTCCTCACCAGGCAATATTCTCTCCTCACCAGGCAATATTCTCTCCTCACCAGACAATATTCTCTCCTCACCAGGCAATATTCTCTCCTCACCAGGCAATATTCTCTCCTCACCAGGCAATATTCTCTCCTCACCAGCAATATTCTCTCCTCACCAGCAATATTCAATATTCTCCCCTCACCAGGCAATATTCTCTCCTCACCAGGCAATATTCTCTCCTCACCAGACAATATTCTCTCCTCACCAGGCAATATTCTCTCCTCACCAGGCAATATTCTCTCCTCACCAGGCAATATTCTCTCCTCACCAGGCAATATTCTCTCCTCACCAGGCAATATTCTCTCCTCACCAGGCAATATTCTCTCCTCACCAGGCAATATTCTCTCCTCACCAGGCAATATTCTCTCCTCACCAGGCAATATTCTCCCCTCACCAGACAATATTCTCTCCTCACCAGGCAATATTCTCTCCTCACCAGGCAATATTCTCTCCTCACCAGACAATATTCTCTCCTCACCAGGCAATATTCTCTCCTCACCAGGCAATATTCTCTCCTCACCAGGCAATATTCTCTCCTCACCAGGCAATATTCTCTCCTCAATATTCTCCTCACCAGGCAATATTCTCTCCTCACCAGACAATATTCTCTCCTCACCAGGCAATATTCTCTCCTCACCAGGCAATATTCTCTCCTCACCAGACAATATTCTCTCCTCACCAGGCAATATTCTCTCCTCACCAGGCAATATTCTCTCCTCACCAGGCAATATTCTCTCCTCACCAGACAATATTCTCCCCTCACCAGGCAATATTCTCTCCTCACCAGACAATATTCTCTCCTCACCAGGCAATATCCTCAATATTCTCCTCACCAGGCAATATTCTCCCCTCACCAGGCAATATTCTCCCCTCACCAGACAATATTCTCTCCTCACCAGGCAATATTCTCCCCTCACCAGGCAATATTCTCCCCTCACCAGGCAATATTCTCTCCTCACCAGACAATATTCTCTCCTCACCAGGCAATATTCTCCTCACCAGACAATATTCTCTCCTATTCTCTCCTCACCAGGCAATATTCTCTCCTCACCAGGCAATATTCTCTCCTCACCAGGCAATATTCTCTCCTCACCAGGCAATATTCTCTCCTCACCAGGCAATATTCTCTCCTCACCAGGCAATATTCTCTCCTCACCAGGCAATATTCTCTCCTCACCAGACAATATTCTCTCCTCACCAGACAATATTCTCTCCTCACCAGGCAATATTCTCTCCTCACCAGGCAATATTCTCTCCTCACCAGGCAATATTCTCTCCTCACCAGACAATATTCTCTCCTCACCAGACAATATTCTCTCCTCACCAGGCAATATTCTCTCCTCACCAGGCAATATTCTCTCCTCACCAGACAATATTCTCTCCTCACCAGGCAATATTCTCTCCTCACCAGACAATATTCTCTCCTCACCAGACAATATTCTCTCCTCACCAGGCAATATTCTCTCCTCACCAGGCAATATTCTCTCCTCACCAGGCAATATCCTCACCAGGCTCTCCTCACCAGACAATATTCTCTCCTCACCAGACAATATTCTCTCCTCACCAGGCAATATTCTCTCCTCACCAGGCAATATTCTCTCCTCACCAGGCAATATTCTCTCCTCACCAGGCAATATTCTCTCCTCACCAGACAATATTCTCTCCTCACCAGGCAATATTCTCTCCTCACCAGACAATATTCCCTCCTCACCAGGCAATATTCTCTCCTCACCAGGCAATATTCTCTCCTCACCAGGCAATATTCTCTCCTCGCCAGGCAATATTCTCTCCTCACCAGGCAATATTCTCTCCTCACCAGACAATATTCCCTCCTCACCAGACAATATTCTCCCCTCACCAGACAATATTCTCTCCTCACCAGGCAATATTCTCTCCTCACCAGGCAATATTCTCTCCTCACCAGGCAATATTCTCTCCTCACCAGGCAATATTCTCTCCTCACCAGGCAATATTCTCTCCTCACCAGGCAATATTCTCCCCTCACCAGACAATATTCTCTCCTCACCAGGCAATATTCTCTCCTCACCAGGCAATATTCTCTCCTCACCAGGCAATATTCTCTCCTCACCAGGCAATATTCTCTCCTCACCAGGCAATATTCTCTCCTCACCAGGCAATATTCTCTCCTCACCAGGCAATATTCTCTCCTCACCAGGCAATATTCTCTCCTCACCAGGCAATATTCTCTCCTCACCAGGCAATATTCTCTCCTCACCAGGCAATATTCTCTCCTCACCAGGCAATATTCTCTCCTCACCAGGCAATATTCTCTCCTCACCAGGCAATATTCTCTCCTCACCAGGCAATATTCTCTCCTCACCAGGCAATATTCTCTCCTCACCAGGCAATATTCTCTCCTCACCAGGCAATATTCTCTCCTCACCAGGCAATATTCTCTCCTCACCAGGCAATATTCTCTCCTCACCAGGCAATATTCTCTCCTCACCAGGCAATATTCTCTCCTCACCAGGCAATATTCTCTCCTCACCAGGCAATATTCTCTCCTCACCAGGCAATATTCTCTCCTCACCAGGCAATATTCTCTCCTCACCAGGCAATATTCTCTCCTCACCAGGCAATATTCTCTCCTCACCAGGCAATATTCTCTCCTCACCAGGCAATATTCTCTCCTCACCAGGCAATATTCTCTCCTCACCAGGCAATATTCTCTCCTCACCAGGCAATATTCTCTCCTCACCAGACAATATTCTCTCCTCACCAGGCAATATTCTCTCCTCACCAGGCAATATTCTCTCCTCACCAGGCAATATTCTCTCCTCACCAGACAATATTCTCTCCTCACCAGACAATATTCTCTCCTCACCAGGCAATATTCTCTCCTCACCAGGCAATATTCTCTCCTCACCAGGCAATATTCTCTCCTCACCAGGCAATATTCTCTCCTCACCAGGCAATATTCTCTCCTCAATATTCTCCTCACCAGGCAATATTCTCTCCTCACCAGGCAATATTCTCTCCTCACCACAATATTCTCTCCTCACCAGGACAATATTCTCTCCTCACCAGACAATATTCTCTCCTCACCAGACAATATTCTCTCCTCACCAGACAATATTCTCTCCTCACCAGACAATATTCTCTCCTCACCAGACAATATTCTCTCCTCACCAGACAATATTCTCTCCTCACCAGACAATATTCTCTCCTCACCAGACAATATTCTCTCCTCACCAGACAATATTCTCTCCTCACCAGACAATATTCTCTCCTCACCAGACAATATTCTCTCCTCACCAGACAATATTCTCTCCTCACCAGACAATATTCTCTCCTCACCAGGCAATATTCTCTCCTCACCAGGCAATATTCTCTCCTCACCAGACAATATTCTCTCCTCACCAGGCAATATTCTCTCCTCACCAGACAATATTCTCTCCTCACCAGACAATATTCTCTCCTCACCAGGCAATATTCTCTCCTCACCAGGCAATATTCTCTCCTCGCCAGGCAATATTCTCTCCTCACCAGGCAATATTCTCTCCTCACCAGGCAATATTCTCTCCTCACCAGACAATATTCTCTCCTCACCAGACAATATTCTCTCCTCACCAGACAATATTCTCCCCTCACCAGACAATATTCTCTCCTCACCAGGCCATATTCTCTGCTCAGACAATATTCTCTCCTCACCAGGCAATATTCTCTCCTCACCAGGCAATATTCTCTCCTCACCAGGCAATATTCTCTCCTCACCAGGCAATATTCTCTCCTCACCAGGCAATATTCTCTCCTCACCAGACAATATTCTCTCCTCACCAGACAATATTCTCTCCTCACCAGGCAATATTCTCTCCTCACCAGACAATATTCTCTCCTCACCAGGCAATATTCTCTCCTCTGGGGAAAATATAAGCATGAATTTTAGGTGATTCTCAAGTATATTTACACTGTTGATAATTTTCTTGCCTGTTTAAACGTGCATTTGCTATTGTTTTTTGTCTTTCTGTTTATCTCCTCTTTACCTGTGTTAGTTATTCAGTATCTTTATTATTTTATGTTTATCTTTATGCTGTTGTGTGTCTGAAAGTTTGTTTCTGTCTCTCTCGTTGTTTCTGTCTCTCTCTCTCGTTGTTTCTGTCTCTCTCGTTGTTTCTGTGTCTCTCGTTGTTTCTGTCTCTCTCGTTGTTTCTGTCTCTCTCGTTGTTTCTGTCTCTCTCGTTGTTTCTGTCTCTCTCGTTGTTTCTGTCTCTCTCGTTGTTTCTGTCTCTTGTTACCGCCTCTCTCGTTGTTTCCGTCTCTATCGTTGTTTCCGTCTCTATCGTTGTTTCCGCCTCTCTCGTTGTTTCCGTCTCTATCGTTGTTTCCGTCTCTATCGTTGTTTCCGTCTCTATCGTTGTTTCCGTCTCTATCGTTGTTTCCGTCTCTATCGTTGTTTCCGTCTCTATCGTTGTTACCGTCTCTCTCGTTGTTTCCGTCTCTCTCTCTCCTTGTTTCTGTCTCTCGTCGTTTCTGTGTCTCGTTGTTTCCGTCTCTCCTTGTTTCCGTCTCCCTCCTTGTTTCCGTCTCTCTCCTTGTTTTCGTCTCTATCGTTGTTTTCGTCTCTCGTTGTTACCGTCTCTCTCGTTGTTTCCGTCTCTCTCGTTGTTACCGTCTCTCTCGTTGTTTCCGTCTCTCTCTCTCCTTGTTTCTGTCTCTCGTCGTTTCTGTGTCTCGTTGTTTCCGTCTCTCTCGCTGTTTCTCTCGTTTCCTAAATAAAGGTTCGCAAATGTTACACAAGTGTCTCATTCTTCACAGAGTTATCTCTTCAAGATTCAGAAATATAAATTACAAGTCATATTTTTTGATGCAGGAATCCCAACTTCCGAAACTTTAAACAGAATGACGTAGCACGAACATCAACACTGTTGACCTGTGTGTGTTTTCTTTTATTAAGAAAATTCTACCTTGGAATAATGCAAAAGTTTTCTTGTGGCGGAACAAAAGAGGCGTAGCATCATTTAGGTCGATACAACTTAATGTAAACAACCTTAGTGTAAACAAATTAATGTAAACAACCCTAGTGTAAACAACGTAAACCTTAGTGTAAACAATATAAACAACCTTAGTGTAAGCAACTTGATGTAAACAACCCTAGTGTAAACAACTTAATGTAAACATCTTTAGTGTAAACTTAATGTAAACCCTAGTGTAAACAACGTAAACCTTAGTGTAAACAATATAAACAACCTTAGTGTAAACAACTTGATGTAAACAACTCTAGTGTAAACAATGTAAACCTTAGTGTAAACAATATAAACAACCTTAGTGTAAACAACTTGATGTAAACAACCCTAGTGTAAACAACTTGATGTAAACAACCCTAGTGTAAACAACCCTAGTGTAAACAATGTAAACAACCCTAGTGTAAACAATGTAAACAACCCTAGTGTAAACAACCTAATGTAAACAACCCTAGTGTAAACAACTTAATGTAAACAACCTTAGTGTAATCTTAGTGTAAACTTAATGTAAACAGCCTAATGACAAAACAGCCGCTATATTCTAAAATCCATCTGTTGTAGACACATTCCCTACATAATTCAAGTCTTGTGTGTTTACTGTTCGTCCTCAGATCATTAATACCGTGTAAACAAAGTTATGTTGTTTGTGGTTTAGTTTAATGTTGTCATTAGAGTTCTGAATTTAATTTTCTTCAACTTCTGTTTGTTTTGCAAATTTTGCGAAATCTCACCCCCCCCCCCCCATCTTTTTCCGAATCTGACTCAGTGCTGAGTTATTTCCATCGCATACAGACTCATTTAAAATATCTTTTATCCAGCTTGGATTCGGCTAGACAGGCTATATCGCATTTCTTCTCGCTTACAGTGTCCCTTGGTTATAGCGTAACATGCATAAAATGTCATACAGACAAAGGAGGCAGTATAGTTAATCTTAACCATTCTGACTAGAACTTTGAAGTTGTTGGATCTGCTTAAAGACCGAGTCACTTACGAACGGTCACACTGTAAAAGAGGTCAACGAACTAGGGACTTTCAGTTGCAATCCAGACAGATCTTCAAAAGAAGGAGTATGGTGAGAAACTCCTTCACCTCTTTCCCAGTAACACAACACTGGCAAGAATGCAAAGGCATCCCAAAAACTCATAAAACCAATAGCATCACGCCCGGCACAGAAGCTCCCCAACACAAGTTAACTAAATATTTTTTCCATATTAATTGGTACTGTCAGCAGCGAACATATAAGACATTTAGGGGGACCTGTTGAACCGTCTTAAACCTGCCTTTAACAGAAAAAAAATTGGTCACGTTTGATGTTATTTCCCCTCATTAAGTCTCTCGTTATCTGTATGCTGGAATAATGTTGTTCAATAACAACCCATTTTAAGGCGGCGAAACTGCAGATCCAGAGAATGTACAAAGAATCTTCATTGTACATATAAGTTCAGTCAAGCCTCTTAATTACGGGAACGTTTAAAGTTCCTTCACCAGTACTCCTTGGAATGAAGGCGAGAAAGCTACATCATAATTTCCACTTGGAAAATTCTAGATGGAATTGTCCCAAATCTGCACACAGGAATCATTCCCTACAAGAAGCAAGAGGTTCAGCAGATGGTGCAAAATGCTCTCAAATGAAAATCAAGTGAGACACGAGTACAGTTTGTGGAAACACATTAAGTATAAGGGTTTCAAGAATATTCAACGCTTCCTATCATACATCAGCTGCGTTACATATAAATCCCTTCCTGCCTTCAGGGGGAAAATAGGAAGATCCTTGAATCAGTTCCGGGTTGTTGGTCGTTTGCTGGGGTCGATTCAAAGATCCTGGCCCCACATCTTCATTGATCTCTACTAGGTCCGCTACTCCTGTCTGCCAGTGTCGTCAGATAAATTTCCCTTAACCTCTCCTCGTAGGACATGCCCCTTAACTCCAGGACTAGTTTCGTTGCAAACCTTTGTATTTTCTCTAAATTTCTGACGTGCTTGGCCACGTGTGGGTTCCAAACTGGGGCTGCATACTCCAGTATGGGCCATGATGTATACATTGTACAGAGTCCTGAATGACTCCTTATCGAGATGTCGGAATGCTTTTCTTAGGTTTGCTAGTCGCCCATATGCTGCACTAGTTATTGGATTGATGTGAACCTCAGGAGATGTGTTCGGTATTATACTCATCCCAAGAACCTTTTCCTTGAGCGAGGTTTGACTGCTGACGACTGCTGTGTGTGTGAGTGTGAGAGTGTGAGAGTGTGTGTGTGTGTGTGTGTGTGTGTGTGTGTGTGTGTGTGTGTACTCACCTAGTTGTACTTAGTTGTGGTTGCAGAGGTCGATTCTGGGCTCCTGGCCCCGCCTCTTCACTGGTCGCTTCTCGGTCACTCTTCCCGCTCCATGAGTTTAACATACCTCTTCTTAAAGCTATGAATAGACCCTGTCTCCACTACATCACCTCCCAGACTATTCCACTTCCCGACAACTCTGAAGAAATACTTCCTAACATCCCTGTGGTTCATCCGAGTCTTCAGCTTCCAACTGTGGCTCCTTATTACTAAGTCCCATCTCTGGAACATCTTGTCTCTGTCCACCTTGTTGATTCTTTTCAGTATTTTATATGTCGTTATCATATCCCCCCTATCTCTCCTGTCTTCCAGTGTCGTCAAGTCGATTTTCCTTAACCTCTCCTCGTAGGACATAACCCTTAGCTCCGGGACTATTCTCGTTGCAAACCTTTGCACTTTTTCTAGTTTCCTTACATGCTTGGCTAGGTGAGGGTTCCAAACTGGTGCTGCATACTCCAATATGGGCCTAACGTACGCAGTTTACAGGGTCCTGAATGACTCCTTATTAAGATGGCGGAATGCTGTTCTTAAGTTTGCTAGGCGCCCGTATGCATCAGCAGTTATTTGGTTGATGTGCGCCTCAGGAGATGTTCCCTGTGTTATACTTACCCCAAGATCCTTTTCCTTGAGTGAGGTTTGTAGGCTTTGGTCCCCTAGACTGTACTCCGTCTGTGGTCTTCTTTTTCGTTTTTCCGATCTTCATGACTTTGCACTTGGTGGGATTGAACTCCAGGAGCCAGTTGCTGGACCAGGCCAGCAGCCTGTCCAGATCCCTCTGTAGTTCTGCCCTCATCCTCGTCCGATTGAATTCTCATCAACTTCACATCTGCAAACAGGGACACTTCGGAGTCTATTCCTTCTCTCATGTCGTTCACAAATACCAGAAACAGTACCGGCCCTACGACTGATCCCTGTGGCACCCCACTCGTTACAGGCGCCCACTCTGACACATCGCCACGTACCATGACTCGCTTTCTTCCTCACAGGTATTCCCTGATCCTCTGTAGTACCTTCCCTGTTATCCCTGCCTGGTCCTCCAGCTTTTGCACTAATCTCTTGTGTGGCACTGTCAAACGCCTTCTTACAGTCCAAGAAAATGAAATCTACCCACCCCTCTCTCTCTTGTCTTACTGTCGCGAGCGCGCTCGTGTGTGTGTGTGTGTGTGTGTGTGTGTGTGTGTGTGTGTGTGTGTGTGTGTGTCCTCATAAATCTTAACACCTGCTCTTTACTAAGAAATGAATTTAATTTCAATCTTGTGTAAATATTACCAAAAGAATAAATCATCAACAGCTGAAAAATATCGGGAGTATTTTCGGCCTAATTCTGGTGATACTAAAGTAGCCGGAAAGAAACTGTTATAAATGCAAACTAAGTAGGAACTCAGACAGCAGAAAGCTCATCTATTGCTCTCGTAATTACTATGTTAGGTTGCCTTTATCGCTGGCATTTGAAGAATTTACACTTCGTATATGCGGATTTGGGAAGGATGTTGGATAATACTCGTTTAGCATCAGAGTTGTGGATAAGTGACCCCTCAAGGAAGGTTCCTTGATGTTGGTGAGGGGCTCTTGATTTAGGGAATTGGATCTGTGCTCCAGTTCCCCGAATTAAGCCTGAATGCCTTCCACATCCCCCCCCCCCCCAAGGCGCTGTATAATCCTCCGGGTTTAGCGCTTCCCCCTTAACTATAATAATAATAATGTGGATAAGTGAGCTGACTTACTGGGCGGGATCATTGTGTAATTTAGAGTAGGCATATTTACGTGCTCCTTAATTACTTTTATTCTATCGCTTATAGACCTCCTTTAGCGCTCTTTCATAAAGGTTTCCTGCCAGTTGGTTTAATAACGAATATAGAGCCAAAATATTCGCTCTATATTCATACTCTTTAAAACTGCCATGAAATTCACATGAAATGGGTTTGATTCGTCCAATAAATTTTTTCTAATTTGACGTCTCTAAATCATTAATTGTTAGTCTCATAATTTTCGTAACAAAGTTTCCTTTAATATTCTCGTTTAATTCATATTCGCTCTAGAAATATTTTCATCAACGTGTACTGAACGTGGCAAGTTCCTTCCCGGTTTCAGAATCATGTATGTGTTGCTTCACCGTCGTAATGAAACACAAACCCATTTTTGAATAAGCAATGTTTCTCAAAATAGGTGTAACTTGCAATACGGAATTCATAAAACAAAAATACTAAGAAAAAAAAACGGTAATTGCACTAGTTCTAATAATCGACTATCCATATGTTGTTAGCTAAATGGACACTAATGCCTAAGAACATAAGGAAGAAGTTGTGCAAGAAAGGTATAAAATACCGACAATATGAAAGTTAAGACACATGTGCAACATCTGGATATCTTTATTGTAGTAGACGTTTCGCCATCCAGTGGCTTTATCAATACAGATTCTAGGACATAATAGGAAGACAGTAGAACTATATACAAAAGATGAGGTAATCAGTCTTGGTTCAGAGGACATCTACAAGACCTTCACGGCTGCTGCAACTAACCCATCTCTTTGGGAAGGACCTACTTCCACTGGGGAATCCCGCCTACCAGTGACTTTGCCCTCGTCTGCTGCCCGTCCCTATCCACTGACGCCTATATAAACCGCCAGTCTTCTTGTCTTTGCTCCAGATTCTCCTCCACCACGATGCTGTCAACACTAACTCCAAGGCCGAGGGACTGATTACCTCATCTTTTGTATATAGTTCTACTGTCTTCCTATTATGTCCTAGAATCTGTATTGATAAAGCCACTGGATGGCGAAACGTCTACTACAATAAAGATATCCAGATGTTGCACATGTGTCTTAACTTTCATAAGGAAGAAGGAACACTGCAGCAGGCCTACTGGCCCATGCGGGGCAGGTCCATGTCAACCCCCGGCGTAGACCAATGGCACACCCAGTCAGGTCACCTCCACTTAATTAAGGAGCAACTAATGTGATCTTTTACTGTGGCAACGTTTCGCTCTCCAGGAGCTTCGTCAAGCGGTATGGCTTGACAAAGCTCCTGGAGTGCGAAATGTTGCCACAATACAATATCACAGTTGCATCTGTGTGCATTTTCCTAACAAGCAGATATTTCCATGCATTTTTTGCACATGAATTCTGAGCCACTTACGTACTCATATTTGACAAAGAAAATTTTCATAAATTCTTACATGTAAGCTTGAGGTATTTCTTACCAAGCCAGTTCGGTACTGAGGTATTCTTTGCATCTCTGAATAGGTATATGAGCAGACTGCTGCATTTAAATTGCTTCATCTAAGCGAGATCGTCTCCAAACACTGGTTAGGTCCCAACCTCAAGCGCCATTATCATGGAGGTAGCAGCAACAAGCAACGCTCACACTTGCCAAGGGAAAACCGAATAGTTGGTTTAACTCTCACGAAATGAAGGCAGATGTCGCTTCTCCACTATAAGCAGCATGCAGTAGCTGTTTGTACGAGCAAGTATAATTAGAACTATCGTTGGGGAGCCTTCCAAACTTGCTGTGTTCGTAATGTTTTAGTTTTCCATGTTAGGAAATCCGGCTCACGTTCGATGTGAGGAGGTGCCCCGTGGCCTGCTGGCTGATGCTCTCTCTTCACATGGTGAGTGTCCGAGTTCGATTCCCGGTGAGGGTAGAAACATTGGGCGTGTTTCTTTACACCGGCTGTCTCTGTTCACCCATCAGTGAAATAAGTACCTAAGTGCTAGTCGACTGGTGCGGGTCGCATCCTGGGGCAAAACTGACCTAATTTACCCGAAATGCTCTGCATAACAAGCGGCTTTCTATATAGTAGTATGTCATTAATGTCAGGTATGGTCTGTATACCTTGTACTTGTACTTATAGAAGTTATTATTATTTATTATTATTATTATTATTATTATTATTATTATATGTAGCCAAGGTGTTTACACTTCCCGTGGGAAACTGAACATTAAAATAAGCAGTCAATAGCCCGGCTATTTTGTATTTCACGATACTTTCTTCCTTAATTTAATTAATACGATTAATAAATTTTCAGAAATATGTCAGGTCCAGAAACCTTGATTACCGACGTATTTACAGGAAACTTCTCGGTCCAGAAACCTTGATTACCGGCGTATTTACAGGAAACGCCTCGGTCCAGAAACCTTGATTACCGACGTATTTACAGGAAACACCTCGGTCCAGAAACCTTGATTACCGGCGTATTTACAGGAAACGCCTCGGTCCAGAAACCTTGATTACCGACGTATTTACAGGAAACACCTCGGTCCAGAAACCTTGATTACCGGCGTATTTACAGGAAATTCCTCGGTCCAGAAACCTTGATCACTGACGTATTTACAGGAAACTCCTCGGTCCAGAAACCTTGATTACCGACGTATTTACAGGAAACACCTCGGTCCAGAAACCTTGATTACCGACGTATTTACAGGAAATTCCTCGGTCCAGAAACCTTGATCACTGACGTATTTACAGGAAACTTCTCGGTCCAGAAACCTTGATTACCGGCGTATTTACAGGAAATTCCTCGGTCCAGAAACCTTGATCACTGACGTATTTACAGGAAACTCCTCGGTCCAGAAACCTTAATTACCGACGTATTTACAGGAAATTCCTCGGTCCAGAAACCTTGATCACTGACGTATTTACAGGAAACTTCTCGGTCCAGAAACCTTGATTACCGGCGTATTTACAGGAAACACCTCGGTCCAGAAACCTTGATTACCGACGTATTTACAGGAAATTCCTCGGTCCAGAAACCTTGATTACCGACGTATTTACAGGAAACACCTCGGTCCAGAAACCTTGATTACCGACGTATTTACAGGAAACACCTCGGTCCAGAAACCTTGATTACCGACGTATTTACAGGAAATTCCTCGGTCCAGAAACCTTGATCACTGACGTATTTACAGGAAACTCCTCGGTCCAGAAACCTTGATTACCGACGTATTTACAGGAAATTCCTCTGTCCAGAAACCTTGATTACTGACGTATTTACAGGCAATTCCTCGGTCCTGAGACCTTGACTACTGAACGGTCCCAGGACCAGAATTTTTCCCATTTTGTGAATTTTTTCTAATTGACTTTTTAGCTAAAATAAGTAAATTATCATACTTTTAATTGAAACTATTGCTACAATCGCATTTTATGGAAAAAAAATAAGACAAGTCATATTTTTTTCAGTAGCATATATGAATATTTCAACTAAAAAATATAGTTTGCTTGTTTGTATTGAGTTTGCCATATAAACAAAACAGTGGAGCCATAACTTGCAGTGGCATTACCTTCCAAACGTAATTTGTAACTAAAAAAGAATAGCCAGAATTATATTAGATGGTTCGTGTTTAGGATATAAATGATCCACCAGAGAGCTGGATGGTTATCGTAGAGGTAAGACTTATATCGAAGGATTTTATACAAATTCCTAAGGATTTCTCAACCAAACAAAGTGTTTGTGTGTTTTGTATTAGTGGGGGGTGGGGATGTGTTTGTGTATGTTTGGGGGAAGTGTGTTTGTGCATCTGGGGGAGTGAATGTACGTACCCTCCTATATTTACTAATGTATTTGTAGTTGTAGGGAATGAGACTCGGGTGTCTCCGCTGGCCGCTACTAGGTTCGCGTTCTCCATGGATCGTGAGCTCTATTATCATACCCATTCTTAAAGCAATGTATAGATATCCTGCCTCCACCACTTCGCTCTACTAATCGTTTCACTTCCTGACATCTCCGAGGCCGAAGAAATATTTCCAATTTCTTCGTTTAATCCGTTTGTGTTTTAAATTTCCATCCGCGCCCTCGTGTACCCGTTTCCCTCCCCTCGAACAGCTTCTCCATCCTTTTTGGTGTATTTTGCATGTCTGTATTATGTCTCCTGTTACGTCCATCTCCAGTGTCGTCAGGCTAAGATGTTTTAGCCTCTCATATCTTATTCCTCTTTGCTCTATTAGTCTTGTTGCAAAACTTAACATTTTCTCTTGGTTCTTAATCTGCTCTTTAACCCCAGTGAGGGGCTCTTATAACCCTTACGGGTTTAGTGCTTCCCCATAATTATAATAATCATAACTTGCTTGATCAAGTATCTTTCAAACTGGCTGTACATTCTGCAAGAGAGGACTGACTTGTGCAGTGTACAACGTCGTGAATGTCTATTTTCAGATTCCTGAGATTAATTTTACATTTTCCAGATTCGCTTTTGTTTTGGGAGTTATTCGGTTGATGTGCACAGGAGACGATATTCTCAGGTGGAGATAACTGGTATAAAATACCGGCACGATGGTAGACAAGTGCAGTATAATACGATTTATTGACTGTTTCGCCCACACAGTGGGCTTTATAGAGTCACAAACAGATCTACCTGAGCCGAGAGTGCGTGACTATAATATATATATATATATATATATATATATATATATATATATATATATATATATATATATATATATATTGATATATATATATTCTCCACCTGACTCACCAGGTCACTATACTCACCATAAATACTCACGTACTCTATGCCCAGGTAGATCTGTTTGTGACTTGATAAAACCCACTGTGTGGGCGAAACGTAGTGAATAAAGAATGACATTATACTGCATTTGACTATTTTTTATATTTTCAGAACTATGCTCACTCCGAGGTCTTCCTCTTAGCGTCAGGATTTTCAGCTCGTGTCCCCAGAGAGTGCCTTCCATTTCTGGTCTTCTGTGCCCCCTTTCCCAGCTTTCACAACCTTTGCATTTGCTTGAATATAAAATAACCACTTGTCAGAGCAATCCTGTTTCTTGTCCAGATTCCTCTGTAAGATTTAAGTGTCGTCTACGGTCTCTGGGTTTAATTTTCCTCGTTAGTTACACATCGTCTACGTACACGGAATCCTCAGATTCTACTCCTTCAGGAATAAAGCTCATGCGTGTGTGTTTGAATATGTTTGTTAATATGCGTGTATGTATGTACCTGTGTCTTTATATATGTGTACAATGCGTACATACACGTTTGTGTGTATCCATTTCTAATATATTCATAACTATACAGGCAGAGTTGTACTCGTGGTATCCCGCCATCAATACACTATACATCGACATTTTTTAAATTACCAGTGATTGTAGCATTTACCATTTTCTCTTTGAATACATTCCATTGGTCAGTCCTTTCTGAGGGCAAAAAAGGGTTGTTATCCCTGCCACTCAACTCTTCCCTCACTTTACTCTCTGCTGCCTCTCGTTATCTCTATTTACTCTTTTTTATCCCTGGTTGCCTTTATAAATTGTAATTGTATCTGATCTTTTCCTCCTATGAGCCAACCTGAGCACAGCTCAGACCTCTATAACACAATTGTCCTCGAAGATTTAAGTTATACCATGAATTAAGGAAAGATCCTGGACTTCACCTTACGAAACAGACAAAGCAAATGTGATAGTAATTATGTTCAAGGTAGATTATAGTGGAAAAATGAAAAATGTTATTAGAAGACAGGGGAACTTAGGTGCCTCTTAAGGTCTTGAGAATAGTGCAACAGACACTAAGAATATAACAGACATTAAAAATTACCTGAATAATGTTCAGGACAAAGGCTATCGTATTTTGTATCTGGATTCAGCAATCATGACACTGATAAACAAGCTAGGTCAGCTTGTGAAATATTAATATAATATTAATGTAATATTCTTTATTTCTACAAGTACATGTACAAGGTATACAGACAATAGCTGTCATCAATGACATACTACTATATAGAAAGCCCCTTGTTTTGCAGAGCATTTTACTCAATTGGGTCAAATTTGTCTCATGATGTGACCCACACAAGTTGACTATCACCCAGGTATCTATTTTACTGATGGGTGAACACAGGACAGCAGGTATCTTATTGAAACACAGCCTAATGTTTCCACCCATACCGGGAGATCTATCCCCGGACTACAGTGTGAGTGAGCTGAGTGCGCTAGGCCACAGGAGGAACTACAACTGGGTACCCACCTGTCCTCTGTTAAATCCATCATGCTGAAAGATATCAGCTTTGGTAGACGAGGACACACAAATACCCAGAGACCTCAGAGCACCAATATTAAACACTATGACCTGTCCCGGCCAAAAAATTGTGTGTATGACCAACACAAAACGTCTGTTAGATTGTGTGACACGGAGACCACTAGAATCAGGTTGGAATGTCGTCAGCTATAATTGATATAAGCATCCACAGGTAAACCCTCCATTCCTGCTTCTACTATATGTAAACTCTGTGGGGAAGAGAAGGCACATGACATTTATCCTAATCTAGTTCAGTGTCCAGATGTCATTGACTTTAGGCTTGGTTAATAAGGTAATTGGAATTATGTAAATACTATATCTACTCTGGGTTGCTTGAGGACATCCTTATTGTTGAACCTAAATTTGCAAGCACTTTATAGCAGCTAGTGATGCCGCAGCTGTATGCTAATTTATGCTATATTGATATTCATGTATATATGTGTACGTGTATTGAGAATATATGTTTGTGTTTACCTGGAGTTTACCTGGAGAGAGTTCCGGGGGTCAACGCCCCCGCGGCCCGGTCTGTGACCAGGCCTCCTATGTATATAGAGTAAATGTATATTCGTGTATTTGTTCATATGCAAGTATATATTCAATGTATATATGAAACAATTATGAAGGCCAGAGTAGCATTTTTTCTTTATTTTTTAATTTTATTAAAGGCACAACGAGAAAGGAAGGAAAAATCGCTTATAATGACTCCGCATTATTATCTATTGATGCACATATGTAATTTGTATAATATATAATGACGTGTATATTCCTTTACCCCCGTCTTTCCCATCCCCCTCCCATCTTTCCTCTGTGTATAATTGCTCAGGTCCTCTGAGATATCTTCAAAGACTCCACATTTTCCTGCGTATGGGACGGGATATCCTGAGAGATAGCAATTCCCAAGTGACAGTAATACAAGCTATGCGGAAACGAGACTTCTGAAGTTTCCGTAGCTATTGAACCTCTGCTGGAATACCTGTTGACATCCTCATTCACTACTAATGGGGAGAAGGGTCGTGCGAGTCGAATATTAAAAAAAAAAATCCAAAAATAGGGTATATTATTTTTTCTTACTGTAAAGTAATGAATAATTCTGGCAATAATATGATGCTTTTAGTTTCTGATTGGAAGTTTCTGTGTAGTTATGTCGGTGGTTTACAAAAACACGTAAGCAAACACTATAACATATTTATTAGAAAACGTTTCGGTCCTGGGACCTTGATCAAGGTGATCAAGTGATCAAGTGATCAAGGTCCGAGGACCGAAACGTTTTCTAATAAATGTTATAGTGTTTGCTTACGTGTCTTTCTAAACCAACTCGTCGGTTTGTAGATGAATGGTTCAGAGAACCGACATGTTGATAAATTAGACACATGTGCAACTCTTGGGTATCTTTATTGAGGAAACGTTTCGCCACACAGTGGCTTCATCAGTCCATACATAGGAAAAACTTGTTTCTCCTATGTATGGACTGATGAAGCCACTGTGTGGCGAAACGTTTCCTCAATAAAGATACCCAAAAGTTGCACATGTGTCTAATTTACCAACTTGTCGGTATTTATTACCAAGGTTAATACCAGTTATGTCGGTATTGCATGATTGCGTCATCACAGTCATGCAAATATTGTTCTTTTGTGTATAACTATTTTTTCTGATTACTTTTATTTAAATGTTTGGAAAAAAACACAATGTGGCATCTCATTACACTAACTATTTTTATAATCATGAGAAAGCTCTAAACTCGTAGGATTATATAGCGCCTGGGGGGGGGGGTGAGAGATGGAAGGTATACAGGCTTAATTCAGGGAACTGGAGCACAGATCCAATTCCACAAATCAAGAGCCCCTCACCAGCGTCAAGGAACCTCCCTTGAGGGCTCATCACATTAACAGAAGCAGTGAGTGATGTAGGGACGTCTGGAGACAGACACCCACTGAGCTGAACAGGAATTAGGACGCCGCTCTGCTTTCCTCCTACTTTTCGCAGCTTATTATTTTCTGCTGGAATCTCTGGTCTTCTAGAGTATTCTGTTTGAAGCCTGTACTTGGTAGACTACATGTCAACATTGTTGGAGGCACAATAATAACGTTGTTTGAAGCTTGTACTTGGTAGACTACATGTCAACATTGTTGGAGGCACAATAATAACGTTGTTTGAAGCTTGTACTTGGTAGACTACATGTCAACATTGTTGGAGGCACAATAATAACGTTGTTTGAAGCTTGTACTTGGTAGACTTCATGTCAACATTGTTGGAGGCACAATAATAACGTTGTTTGAAGCCTGTACTTGGTAGACTACATGTCAACATTGTTGGAGGCACAATAATAACGTTGTTTGAAGCTTGTACTTGGTAGACTACATGTCAACATTGTTGGAGGCACAATAATAACGTTGTTTGAAGCTTGTACTTGGTAGACTACATGTCAACATTGTTGGAGGCACAATAATAACGTTGTTTGAAGCTTGTACTTGGTAGACTTCATGTCAACATTGTTGGAGGCACAATAATAACGTTGTTTGAAGCCTGTACTTGGTAGACTACATGTCAACATTGTTGGAGGCACAATAATAACGTTGTTTGAAGCTTGTACTTGGTAGACTACATGTCAACATTGTTGGAGGCACAATAATAACGTTGTTTGAAGCTTGTACTTGGTAGACTACATGTCAACATTGTTGGAGGCACAACAATAACGTTGTTTGAAGCTTGTACTTGGTAGACTACATGTCAACATTGTTGGAGGCACAATAATAACGTTGTTTGAAGCTTGTACTTGGTAGACTAACATTACTGGAGGGGGCAATAATGACGTATTGTGGCCATCAATCACATTTTGTGGTTCTCTAAACTAGGTTATTTTCGTAGTAATATGGGTAGAATTACCGACAATAACATAAGTTATTTTTATATTTTTTACACATTATTGAAGAATCATGGTGTTACAAAATTTGTGAGGGAATTTGCAATAGTCTTTACCGTTTATGTTTTTGTATTTACAAAAATTCTCTCCAAAATAATGAAAATTCAACATTTTTTTAGGATGACATATAATGACATGTTAATTACTCTGAAATATAATATTCTATAACATTCTAAGTCTCATCAATATTGTGAAAAAGGTACTAGAGTTACCATATCAAAACTCGGTGTTTATTTTTTCTCTCTATTTTTGGGCGGAAAACTTCATAAAATTTCTGGTACAGACGTTAGACCACTTAACTGACGACCAAAAAATTATTGAAACCGGAGTATTTCTAAAAAAATCCAAAATATTTTTACCTTCTTCCCTGGAAGTCTCCAAATTCTTGTTCGCACAGTGAAACGTAATAGAGGAACATTTAGCTAAGTTTACACTGTTTATCAAAAGGAGTTGCGGAAGCAGCACAATGGTGATGTATCCAATTTTATTTATATTAAGAAAGCTCACCTCTCCCACCCTCTCTACCTTGTACAGTCCATTCTGCAACATACGAACCAGCTTTCTAATCTGACTCACGAAATCGTAACCGTTAGCCCGTGGCTAACGCGACGGGCTGGAGTTTTGAGACTCTCTGACCGCGGGTTCAATCCCGGCCGGGGTATGGTCAGCTTTCTAATGTTCACGTCATTTAGAGAGAGAGAGAGAGAGAGAGAGAGAGAGAGAGAGAGAGAGAGAGAGAGAGAGAGAGAGAGAGAGAGAGAGAGAGAGAGAGAGAGAGAGAGAGCGAGAGAGAGAGAGAGAGAGAGAGAGAGAGAGAGAGAGTGAGTGAGAGAGTGCTGGTGCAGTAGTATGAATGGAAGGGTGTTGGTACCTGGGGAAGAAGTTGATATCATTGTGGTGAAATTTAACTCCAAACTGACTATGAAGAATTGTCGGGAGGGTTCGTGGAGATGTGATGGTTGGAGATAAACACAGTCGTTGGATGGTAACACACATATTAGCAGTGTGAGAGGGGAGAGGCCCAACCTGCCTGTGTTGCTCGTAGACCTAAGCGTGGAGAACTGAGTTACAGCGATTCTCACGCACACATGCGCATCACGTGACGTCACACATGCTAGTCACTGAGCCTACTGAAAGAGCCTAAATATATACATGGATGATACGATGTACAATATACTACACAAGTATAGGGAATTCAGTAGCTATACTGACAGAATCACGTTGTAAATCTTGCAAACAAGGCAGCTAGGAAGCTTACAGCACTTCGCCGTATCTCGCATCTGCTTGACAGTAGGGGTTGCAAGATTCTGTATGAAGCACAAGTACGCTCACACCTTGAGTATGCTCCACTTTCTTGGTTTGCCTGCCCCCCCCCCTCTCATCTGCGACTGCTTGACAGAGTAGAGAACAGGGCAAGACGTCTCATCTCTTGCCTGGACCCATCCTGGATAGATCTGTCAATTCAGCAGAGCCTTCAACACAGGAGGGATGTGGGTGGCCTTACTGTTATGTACAAGGCCAATATTGTCAAAGTACCACACTTGGGTCCACGTCGAGGACAGCGTGAAGCAAGCTTCTATATACCATAAGACGGGCAGAAAGCAGCAACTTCACTCTGGCTGTACCCTTCTCCAGAACTTCACTTCATCTGAGATCATTTATTCCCAGAATGACTCGAGTATGGAACAGATTCGTACAGCCTTATGAGGTCAACCAAATAAAGTCAGTTGATCAGATGAAAATGCTGGCCCACAGATGGCTCCAACTTCATCCTGTTCCCTACTTGTATGTTTCATAACAGTAAAATACTTTCAAATGAGCTGATGTAGGTAACAGCTCTTAGCTTGTCAATAAAGTTAGGAATCCTTAACTTGTAAATAGCTTGTCAATAAAGCAAGGGATCCTTAACCTAACTTTTGTCAAACCCTGTGTGAGAGAGAGAGAGAGAGAGAGAGAGAGAGAGAGAGAGAGAGAGAGAGAGAGAGAGAGAGAATCGTACCTTGAAGCAAAAACTACGTTTCAGCTGCCGCAGTGAGCCAGGCAGGTAAAAGTCAAAATATCTAACCCAAGAGCTGTAGCTCAATATTCACTCACACAAACATTTAAGGACTCACATACACTAGTTCACTCTGGATGCAAGGTTTAATTTAGCCTGGAGGTAGTTTATTCCTATAGGAACCAACGATGACGCTAATTAAAACTCCTCTTTCAGATCTAATGATTTGGACGTTTTCGAGTGAGCCGGCAGCAGTAACATGTAATGTTGAGGTGCTCTCACGGAGACCAATATATAGAGATGAGTTGCAGCTGGAGCTAAATGACAAAAAGTATAATATAAATAAAGGTACCTAAACTTGCCATATTCGTAACTCGAAATTAAAAAAAAAAAAGATGAGGGTTTTAGTTGGCGTTATCATATTTTTTTTTTTACGTTTGCGACCTGGGAACGGCGGCAGACTATTATCGTTAATAGAATTCCTGTTAAAAAATGAACACAGAGGATAATTTAGCGCTCATTGTTCTTCGCTAAATTTATTTGTGGATTTAGATCAAATTAATGTCTTACCTCGCTGCAGGTTTACGAAAAAGTGTTGATTCTCTCAGCCTCTGAGTGTAAATATTGCTGCTGGTTTGATTTAATACTGGCTTTTGTTAGGCAGAATTATGTGTGGGAGGAAGAGTACCCACATGTGTAAGCTTCCATTTCGAGAATGTTTCTCTCAAGGACATCTCTTTCCCTGAGTGTAACTTATTAACCAAGTTGCCCTCTGATCCGAGTGTCTTTCACTCAGCCGTATGAGTAAGAACAGTGATCCAGGGTGACTCGCTGTTAAATGTTATTGTCATATACACTCAGTGGCCACTTTATTAGGTACACCCTACTAGTACAGACTAGGACCGCCTTTTGCTTCCAGAACATCCTGAATGCTTCGTGGCTTCTATTGAAGGTGCTGGCAACATCCCTCAGAGATCCTGATCCATGTTGGCATAATAACATCACATATGCTGCAGATTTCTTGGCTGCACATTCATGCTGCGAGTCTCCCGTTCTACCTCGCCCAGAAATTTTATGCCAAATTCTGGGCCTATTTGATGCAGCAAAAATTGTGATTCGTCAAATCAGGCGACGTTTTTTCAGTCTTCAATTGTCCAGTTTTTGGTGAGTTTGTGCCAATTGTAGCCTCAGTTTTCTGTCAGCTGGAACGGGTAGAACCCAGTGTTTTCTTCTGCTGCTGTAGCTCATCAACTTCGATGTGTTGTGCTTCCAGATATGCTCTTCTACATACCACTGTTGTTACGCCTGATTATACGAGTTACTGTCACCTTCCTTTCAGCATAAACCAATCGGGTTATTCTCCTCTGGCCTCTCTCATTATCAAGGCGGTTTTTCCCACAGTATTACCGCTCATTGGATTTTTATACACTATTCTCTGCAAACTCTAGACTCCGTTGTGCGTACAATTTCCAGGAGATCTGAAGTTTGAGAGATACTCAAACTACCCCGTCTGGCACCTACAATCATTCCACAGTCAAAATCACTTTGATCACATTTCTTCCTCATTCTGTTGTCTGAACAACAACCGAGATCATTTAATATGTCTATATGCTCTTACATGCACTGAGGTGTTGTCACGTTACCTGATTAGATATAGCATTAATAAGCAGGTGTACAAGTGTACCTAATAAAGTGGCCACCCAGTGTATGTAACTCGCATCATAACTGAAGCTTCCTTAATTCATCATTCCACCATTCATTCCTTTTCCAACTCACACCCACCCTCCCATACCCTGCAAACTCTGCTGCACGCCATGTCATTGCATTCTTAAATACACACAGAGCAATGACACTGTATAATACAAGGAAAATATAATCGTTATACATGCTGATATTATAATCCCAACTTAGAATGATAATAAGAGAAGCTTTCTCAAGTACTTCTCACTAACTCATCCTAACAATAATAAATGTGAAAAGACTGGAAACTATTTTCTAGAGAAAAAACAATATTTACACAAAAGAAGGAATATTTAGAAGTCCTGTTCATCACTAGTTCACAATCTTTAGTAATGTTCTCCTATACTTATCAAACACCATTGTTCTCGTAACTGTTACCACAACTGTCCCTGCCACTGTTACTACAACTGTCCCCGCCACTGTTACCACAACTATCCCTGCCACTGTTACCACAACTGTCCCTGCCACTGTTACTACAACTGTCCCCGCCACTGTTACCACAACTGTCCCTGCCACTGTTACCACAACTGTCCCCGCCACTGTTACCACAACTGTCCCTGCCACTGTTACTACAACTGTCCCCGCCACTGTTACCACAACTGTCCCTGCCACTGTTACTACAACTGTTCCTGCCACTGTTACCACAACTGTCCCTGCCACTGTTACCACAACTGTTCCTGCCACTGTTACCACAACTGTCCCTGCCACTGTTACTACAACTGTTCCTGCCACTGTTACCACAACTGTCCCTGCCACTGTTACTACAACTGTCCCCGCCACTGTTACCACAACTGTCCCTGCCACTGTTACCACAACTGTTCCTGCCACTGTTACCACAACTGTCCCTGCCACTGTTACCACAACTGTCCCTGCCACTGTTACCACAACTGTCCCTGCCACTGTTACTACAACTGTTACCACAACTGTTACCACAACTGTTACCACAACTGTTACCACAACTGTTACCACAACTGTTCCTGCCACTGTTACCACAACTGTCCCTGCCACTGTTACCACAACTGTCCCTGCCACTGTTACCACAACTGTTCCTGCCACTGTTACCACAACTGTTACCACAACTGTTCCTGCAACTGTTACCACAACTGTTCCTGCCACTGTTACCACAACTGTTCCTGCCACTGTTACCACAACTGTTACCACAACTGTTCCTGCCACTGTTACCACAACTGTTCCTGCCACTGTTACCACAACTGTTACCACAACTGTTCCTGCCACTGTTACCACAACTGTTCCTGCCACTGTTACCACAACTGTTCCTGCCACTGTTACCACAACTGTTCCTGCCACTGTTACTACAACTGTTCCTGCCACTGTTACCACAACTGTTCCTGCCACTGTTACCACAACTGTTCCTGCCACTGTTACCACAACTGTTCCTGCCACTGTTACTACAACTGTTCCTGCCACTGTTACCACAACTGTTCCTGCCACTGTTACCACAACTGTTCCTGCCACTGTTACCACAACTGTTCCTGCCACTGTTACCACAACTGTTCCTGCCACTGTTACCACAACTGTTCCTGCCACTGTTACCACAACTGTTCCTGCCACTGTTACCACAACTGTTCCTGCCACTGTTACTACAACTGTTCCTGCCACTGTTACCACAACTGTTCCTGCCACTGTTACCACAACTGTTCCTGCCACTGTTACCACAACTGTTCCTGCCACTGTTACCACAACTGTTCCTGCCACTGTTACCACAACTGTCCCTGCCACTTACCACAACTGTTCCTGCCACTGTTACCACAACTGTCCCTGCCACTTACCACAACTGTCCCTGCCACTGTTACCACAACTGTCCCTGCCACTTACCACAACTGTCCCTGTCACCACAACTGTCCCTGCCACTTACCACAACTGTTCCTGCCACTGTTACCACAACTGTCCCTGCCACTGTTACCACAACTGTCCCTGCCACTGTTACCACAACTGTCCCTGCCACTGTTACCACAACTGTCCCTGCCACTGTTACCACAACTGTCCCTGCCACTGTTACCACAACTGTCCCTGCCACTGTTACCACAACTGTTCCTGCCACTGTTACCACAACTGTCCCCACCACTGTTACCACAACTTTTCCTGCCACTGTTACCACAACTGTCCCTGCCACTGTTACCACAACTGTCCCTGCCACTGTTACCACAACTGTTCCTGCCACTGTTACCACAACTGTTCCTGCCACTGTTACCACAACTGTCCCTGCCACTGTTACCACAACTGTCCCTGCCACTGTTACCACAACTGTCCCTGCCACTGTTACCACAACTGTCCCTGCCACTGTTGCCACTGTTACCACAACTGTCCCCACCACTGTTACCACAACTGTCCCCACCACTGTTACCACAACTGTCCCTGCCACTGTTACCACAACTGTCCCTGCCACTGTTACCACAACTGTCCCTGCCACTGTTACCACAACTGTCCCTGCCACTGTTACCACAACTGTCCCTGCCACTGTTACTACAACTGTCCCCACCACTGTTACCACAACTGTCCCCACCACTGTTACCACAACTGTCCCCACCACTGTTACTACAACTGTCCCCACCACTGTTACCACAACTGTCCCTGCCACTGTTACCACAACTGTCCCCACCACTGTTACCACAACTGTCCCTGCCACTGTTACCACAACTGTCCCTGCCACTGTTACTACAACTGTCCCCACCACTGTTACCACAACTGTCCCTGCCACTGTTACCACAACTGTCCCCACCACTTTTACCACAACTGTTCCTGCTACTGTTACCACAACTGTCCCCACCACTGTTACCACAACTGACCCTGCCACTGTTACCACAACTGACCCTGCCACTGTTACCACAACTGTTCCTGCTACTGTTACCACAACTGTCCCTGCCACTGTTACCACAACTGTCCCCACCACTTTTACCACAACTGTTCCTGCTACTGTTACCACAACTGTTCCTGCCACTGTTACCACAACTGTCCCTGCCACTGTTACCACAACTGTACCCACCGTTACCACAACTGTCCCTGCCACTGTTACCACAACTGTCCCCACCACTGTTACCACAACTGTCCCTGCCACTGTTACCACAACTGTCCCCACCACTTACCACAACTGTCCCTGCAACTGTTACCACAACTGTCCCCACCACTGTTACCACAACTGTCCCCACCACTGTTACCACAACTGTCCCTGAAAGTGTTACCACAACTGTCCCTGAAAGTGTTACCACAACTGTCCCCACCACTGTTACCACAACTGTCCCCACCACTGTTACCACAATTGTCCCCACCATTGTTACCACAACTGTCCCCACCACTTACCACAACTGTCCCGCCACTATCCCCACCACTGTTACCACAACTGTCCCCGCCACTATCCCCACCACTGTTACCACAACTCATCACGAGTCCTCACCACTGTCCTCAACAAGGGAGCAACAAATGTGCTGCCCCAGACAAGAGATCCTCACAAATACTGCTTCAAGCAAGGAATCCTCACAGCAAGGGATCCTAACAGATCCTACCCAAGCAAGGGATCCTCACAAATTCTATCCACGCAAGGGATCCTCACAGATACTGCCCCAAGCAAGGAATCCTTACAGCATAGGATCCGCACAAGGAAGGAATCCTCATAGTAGCTACTCCAAGCAAGGAATACTCACAGATGCTGCCCCAAGCAAGGAGCACGGCAGACAGAGTCCTCAAGCACTCACAGACACGCTCATTAAACTCAGAGTGAAGATACGAAAAATTAGTCCAGAGAGACGGAGGAAAGTATTTTTATACGAATACTGTACACCTGATCACAGACCGGGCCGCGGGGGCGTTGACCCCCGGAACTCTCTCCAGGTAAACTCCAGGTAAAACACACATAACACACACAACAGTGGGAGCCTGGGACGAGCGAGGTCCCACAGGGGTCAGTCCTAGGACCAGTGCTATTTTTGGTATATGTGAATGACATGATGGAAGGGATAGACTCTGAAGTGTCCCTGTTCCCAGATGATGTGAAGTTAATGAAAAGGATTAAATAGGATGAGGATCAGGCAGGACTACAAAGAGACCTGGACAGGCTGGACACATGGTCCAGCAACTGGCTCCTTGAATTCAACTGTGCCAAATGCAAAGTCATGAAGATTGGGGAAGGGAAAAGAAGACCGCAGACAGAGTATAGGCTAGGTGGACAAAGACTGCAAACCTCATTCAAGGAGAAAGATCTTGGGGTGACCATAACACCGAGCACGTCTCCGGAGGCACACATCAACAAGATAACTGCTGCAACATATGGGCGCCTGGCTAGCCTGAGAATAGCGTTCCGATACCTTAGTATGGAATCGTTCAAGATACTGTATACTGTGTACGTCAGGCTCATACTGGAATATGCAGCACCAGTTTGAAACCCACACCTGGTCAAGCACCTCAAGGAATTAGAGAAAGTACAAAGGTTTGCAACAAGGCTAGTTCCGGAGCTCAGGGTAATATCCTACGAAGAAAGGTTGAGGGAAATCGGACTGACGACACTGGAGGACAGGAGGGTCAGGGGAGACATGATAACTACATACAAAATACTGCGTGGAATAGACAAGGTGGGCAGAGACAGGATGTTCCAGAGAGGGGACACAGAAACAAGGGGTCACAACTGGAAGCTGAAGACTCAGACGAGTCACAGGGATGTTAGGAAGTACTTCTTCAGTCAGAGTCGTCAGGAAGTGGAATAGCCTAGCAAGTGATGTAGTGGAGGCAGGAGCCATACATAGCTTTAAGATGAGGTATGACAAAGCTCAGGAAGCAGAGATAGAGAGGACCTACTAGGGATCAGTGAAGAGGCGGGGCCAGGAGCTGAGTCTCGACCCCTTCAAATTCAATTAGGCGAGTACACACACACACTACACACAAACACAAACACACACACACACACACACACACACACACACACACCTAGCCAAGCACGTAAAGAAACTAGAGAAAGTGCAAAGGTTTGCAACAAGACCAGTCCCAGAGCTAAGGCGTATGTCCTACGAGGAGAGGTTAAGGGAAATCAACCTGACGACACTGAATGACAGGAGAGATAGGGGGGACATGATAACGACATACAAAATACTGAGAGGAATTGATAAGGTGGACAAAGACAGGATGTTCCAGAGATTGGATACAGTAACGAGGGGACACAGTTGGAAGTTGAAGACGCAGATGAATCACAGGGATGTTAGGAAGTATTTCTTCAGCCACAGAGTAGTCAGTAAGTGGAATAGTTTGGGAAGCGATGTAGTGGAGGCAGGATCCATACATAGCTTTAAGCAGAGGTATGATAAAGCTCACGGCTCAGGGAGAGTGACCTAGTAGCGATCAGTGAAGAGGCGGGGCCAGGAGCTCGGACTCGACCCCCGCAACCTCAACTAGGTGAGTACAACTGAGTACACACACACACACACACACACACACACACACACACACACACACACACACACACAGTCTAGGGGACCCGAGACTACAAACCTCATTCCAGGAAAAAGATCTTGGTGAGTATAACACTAGGCACATCTCCTGAGGCACACATTAACCAAATAACTGCTGCAGCATATGGGCGCCTAGCAAACCTCAGAACAGCATTCCGACATCTTAATAAGGAATCGTTCAGGACCCTGTACACCGTGTACGTTAGGCCCATATTGGAGTATGCGGCACCAGTTTGGAACCCACACCTAGCCAAGCACGTAAAGAAACTAGAGAAAGTGCAAAGGTTTGCAGCAAGACTAGTTCCAGAGCTAAGGAGTGTCCTACGAGGAGAGGTTAAGGGAAATCGACCTGACGACACTGGAGGACAGGAGAGATTGGGAGGACATGATAACGACATATTAAATACTGAGAGGAATTGACAAGGTGGACAGAGACAGAATGTTCCCGAGATGGGACACAGCAACAAGGGGACACAGTTGGAAGTTGAAGACACAGATAAATCACAGGGATGTTAGGAAGTATTTCTTCAGTCACAGAGTAGTCAGGAAGTGGAATAGTTTGGGAAGCGATGTAGTGGAGGCAGGATCCATTCATAGCTTTAAGCAGAGGTACGATAAAGCTCATGGTGCAGAGTGTGATCCAGTAGCGGCCAGTGAAGAGGCAGGGCCAGGAGCTATGACTCGACCCCAACTTGGTGAGTACACACACACCACCACCACACAAAAAGGGAGGGGCAGGTCAAGTGTGTATAGACAAGTGCCTTTGACAACTCGTAACTAACACACACTGTCTGTCTGTCTGTCTGTCTGTCTGTCTGTCTGTCTGTCTCTCTCTCTCTCTCTCTCTCTCTCTCTCTCTCTCTCTCTAGTGGTCAGTGGGGAACACAGTAAAAGGTTACCGCAGTCTGACCCTCTTTACGTACTCACCATCAACGTATCTTGGTTTCACCTCAAGTTTATAACATAATACTTAGTGTAATGTTAACGTTTCCATTTGGCTTTTATAAAGTTATTAAAATTTAAGTTAGATTAGGTTAGTTTCGGTTTACTTTGGATAGGCTGGCTTAGGATGGAAAGGGCTGGCTTTGGTTAGATTAGATTAAGCTGGGTGGGCTTAGGTTGGGTAAGGTTGAGGTCAGGTAGTTTGAGTTAGGTTAGGCTAGGTTAAATTAGGCTACTTAGACCGCTGAAGCCACGGCCTCACATCACCGACTCAGCCACCATAGACCTCTGCCTAATACGGCAGCCCAGCAACTGCAGGCATTAGCAACCTACTTACCTAGGTACCTACCTCGTGAGGCCTGGTCATGGACCACATTGTGGGGGGCGTTGACCCCCTGAACTCCCTCCAGGTTAAACAAAGTATAACCATCGTATAGCCTATTAATAAATAACGGCAGTCATACTTCTTGTATCAAGATGGCCGACACAAAAACAAGATACATTCAAATCTGAACGAAGCTTAACACTGGTTGTGCGTCGAGAATGATCATTCATCAGCTTTGCCAAATTCGTCACTGAAAAAATCATAGTTCGTCACATAATATTTTTTCCTCTTCTTGAGGATTCTAAAAAAAAAAGTGACAACATTTTCACATGATGTTCCACTTCTGACAACACTGTAGCGTCCAGAGCATCGTCTCTCCTATCACTGACCGAAGCAACAATTCATATCTGCATCATTTTAAGTGCTGAGTTGTCTCTCTCAGATCGAAAAATCACAGTGTGACCAACTGAAAATCATTATAGCTAGATGGAAGAGCATTCACCTCGCAGAAACAGTTCAGCTTCGATTCCTGAGTGAGAGAAGGCAATGTTGATAAGCCAGTATTAATATATTATTGAGTAGCGTATGTACTGTATATGACTTGATGAATCAGAGGTAATTTGGTTACTTTCAGGAGAGGAGGGCAGCTCCAATTCCTTGGATCAGAGAGCTTGAAATACATCAAAACACCCTCTTTTAACCATAATTTTTAAAGGAGTGGACTGGTAACCCAGTGGAAGGCCTCGGTCTGATGACCAAAAGCTCCAACGGCGGGTCATCATCTGACTAAGACCAGCATCAGGAAACACTTGTCCTGTTTCCTGACGAACCTTACCTAACCTAACCTTTACATATACATATATACATATATATA
>NC_091320.1:3486138-3528638 GCF_038502225.1 Cherax quadricarinatus
TCACTTAACATCTCCCAAAATCTCTCTCTCTCCTCTGCATTCCTCTCTTCTCCAGGTGCATACACGCTTATTATGACCCACTTCTCGCATCCAACCTTTACTTTAATCCACATAATTCTTGAATTTACACATTCATATTCTCTTTTCTCCTTCCATAACTGATCATTTAACATTACTGCTACCCCTTCCTTTGCTCTAACTCTCTCAGATACTCCAGATTTAATCCCATTTATTTCCCCCCACTGAAACTCTCCTACCCCCTTCAGCTTTGTTTCGCTTAGAGCCAGGACATCCAACTTCTTTTCATTCATAACATCAGCAATCATCTGTTTCTTGTCATCCGCACTACATCCACGCACATTTAAGCATCCCAGTTTTATAAAGTTCTTCTTCTTCTCTTTTTTAGTAAATGTATATATATATATATATATATATATATATATATATATATATATATATATATATATATATATATATATATATATGCGCAATAAGATCACAGTAAACAGGTGATTTCAGAAAATGCAAAACAACCACTCTGAAAGAATAGAGAAATTCCAAGCGGTTTCGTGACTACTCACATTATCAAGGATATATATATATATATATATATATATATATATGTCGTGCCGAATAGGCAGAACTTGCGATCTTGGCTTAAATAGCAACGCTCATCTTGCCATATAGGACAAGTGAAAATTTGTGTATGCAATAATTTCGCCAAAATCATTCTGAACCTAACGAAAAAAATATATTTGATTGTGTTTGTTTAGTACTAAATTACTGTAAACAATGGGTTAGGCTAAAATAAATTGTTCTTGTTATAATAAGGTTAGGTAAGTTTTCTAAGATTCTTTTGGTGCAAAATTAAAAACTGTTACATTAACATTAATGAAAAAAATATATCTTTAAACATATAAGAGAAAATTTCAGAAAGGGCTTAATTTTAAATGAGTTCTTGCTAATTGACCAGTTTTACATATTCGGCACGACATTATATATATAATATATATATATATATATATATATATATATATATATATATATATATATATATATATATATATATATATATATATATATATATATATATATATATATATATATATATATATATATATATATAATATATATATATATAATATATATATATATATATATATATATATATATATATATATATATATATATATATATATATATATATATATATATATATATATATATATATAATGTCGTGCCGAATAGGCAGAACTTGCGATCTTGGCTTAAATATCAACGTTCATCTTGCCATATAGGACAAGTGAAAATTTGTGTATGCAATAATTTCGCCAAAATCATTCTAAACCTAACGAAAAAAATATATTTCACTGTGTTTGTTTAGTGTTAAATTATTGTAAACAAATCTGAAATATATTTAGTTGGGTTAGGCTAAAATAAATTACGCTTGTTATAATAAGGTTAGGTAAGTTTTCTAAGTTCCTTTTGGTGCAGAATTATAAATTTTTACATAAACATTAATGAAAAAAATATATCTTTAAACGTATAAGAGAAAATTTTAGAAAGGACTTAATTTTAAATGAGTTCTTGCTAATTGACCAGTTTTACCTATTCGATACGACATACATAGGTCGTACCTATACACTTCTTGATAAATAAGACTTGTGTGCAACAATTAGGTACCTTCCTAATTGGAGGTAAGTGGTATAAAATACCGACACAATGGATAAATAAACGCAATAATGTGACCCTTTATTGACTACGTAGTTAATAAAGGATCCATTACACCATTTGTTTATTTATCCATTTTGTCGGTATTGTATACCATTACCATATTTATGCACTTCTTAAAGGTATTTGTTGAATGAATATACTTTCCAGATACCCGTAGCTCACTCTTAAGCATTGGAGAGTCACACCGGATACGTTGGTCAATACGTAGAATGTTACTCTACTTGTCTATGACTATCACGGCTGTTTCATTCCCACCTTTCACACTCCACATTGCCCATTCTTATTTTATTTCCTGTACACGTTTCTCTAACACTGCAGGGATCAATACGTCGGACCCGTCCTTCAGAGTGGCTGCCCTCTATCCCAACTCTTAAAAATCAGCCAAGCTTGCGTGCTTCCTTCCTTTATTCTGTCTCTCTCTCTCTGTCTCTCTCTCTCTGTCTCTCTCTCTCTGTCTCTCTCTCTCTGTCTCTCTCTCTCTGTCTCTCTCTCTCTGTCTCTCTCTCTCTGTCTCTCTCTCTCTCTGTCTCTCTCTCTCTGTCTCTCTATCACCTTATACTGTCTAAACGAAACCAAACTAGAAGAGCATATTTTAAATGATGAGACAGCATTTGACAGAACATTTGACAGAACATTTGACAGAACTTGGTCACAGACAAAACAAGGAAGAAAAGTTTGACAATGTTGATGAAAGACGCAAGTTGAAATTCACTTTCCTAAAAATGACAAAATTTTAAGGGCAAGAGTACTAAAAAAGAGTACTAAAAAGTAGTAAATGTAAATAACCCAGAATTAAATAACACTTGGGGAAAGTAAAAAGTTTAAAGGGATAAATAAAGTATTACATAGCATCCTTAAGGAACTATTGAGGAAAAGTTATCGTTATAAGGAAAAAAGTTATTGCACTTAGAGATATTTCCTATAAAGAAGTAAATTAGGCAGCCAACGAGGCTGCCTAATTTACTGGTTAGGTAACGAACAGGTTAGGTAACGTCAGATATTACAAATTTTCCTGAAACGAGTCTTAGTCATAATGATGACCCACAGCTAGAGCTTCTAGTCATCTGACTGAGGCCTTTCACTGGCTTACTCATCCACCCCTTCAAAAAATTATGGTTATTACCATTTCTTATAAATGAACAACAGATTTCCTCATTATACAGACACTTTATGCATCAATATATGAATGATGAGAGAAGATTGAGAAACATCAACACCGTCAATATTACAAACTTTGTTTACTCGAACAGTGGAGGAAATTTTCAATATAACCAGTTTATATCGTAGCCGAGTGGTCTATAGCGTCACTTGGGGAACCTTGCCAGACTCCCCTGACGAGGTTTCGAATCCTGCTGACTGCAATCCTTCCTCTGCAACACCTACTTAATTATTAAGCCCACTTTAAAAGAGTGATTACGTTCTATTGTAAATAATTTAAGCAGTGGAATATGACTTAGCAGATGAAGAAGAAATTTAAAAGCAGGAACGATTAGGTAACATGAATGGGAATTACGATGCTTTAAAACAGTATTTTAGAGAAATTCTGGTGGAACAATACACAAATAACCCTCACCTAGGAGAAAGAAACTTATGACAACCTTTCGAAACGTCGAAACGTCGTCAAAAGTTTCTTCCTCCTATGTGAGGGTTATTTATGTATGGAATAGTTTATTCTAAACAGAAATATAAGAATGATAAAGATTTGTTTAATGAATGGTGTTGGAGACTTAAAAAAAAATTTGGAAACAGTATAGGAAACTGGTCAGTCAAAACGTATTAAGGATTTAAGGAGGATAGTAATGAGTATAAAAATGTAAGGAGAGAGAAAGAAGTATTTAAAATTAAATAACAGACAAGAGATAGAACCAAATAAGTTTGTAAAATGTGAAGTGAATGTTAATGACATGAAATGTATAAAGTAACGAATGGAAAGTTACAGTGGATCTTCCCATAAGATATTTTCTCGTCTAGGGAAATTCAGTCCCAGACAGCTAAACTGAGGAATGTTGAGATAACCAGAGAAGAAGCTGTTGCTAGATACTGATAAGAGAAAAGCTACTGGACCAGACGGGAGAGCACCTTGGGTCTTGCAAGAATGTTCAGATGAAATATGTCATCCATTTTGGAAAGTTCTTAGGATTTCAGTACAGGAAGGTGAATTTGCAAGCATAAATGATGGCACATAGTGAGCCAATATTTTCAGAAAATGACAGGGAAGACCCTTTAAATTACTGGCCAGTGTTGGCGGACAAGAGCTGTAAAATAATTTGGAAAAGTTATTAGGGTAAAATAGATTCAAGGCGGAGTGTAGTCCAACGTACGAGCCACAGCCCGGTTGATCCAGCACTGATTCTAGGTATTTGTCCAGTTTTCCCTTGAAGGCAGCCAGGGGTCTATTGGTAATTCCTCTCATGCCTGGTGGGAGGCTGTTGAGCAGTCTTGGGCCCCGGACACTTGTTGTGTTTTCTCTTAGTACACTAATGACGCCCCTGCTTTACCTTGGGAGTATGTTGCATCGCCTGCCAAGTCTCTTGCTCTCGTAGGGAGTGATTTGTGTGTGAAGATTAGGGTCCAGTCCTATGATTTTCCAGGTATAGACTATGATGTATCTCTCTTGCCTGCGCTCCAGTGAGTACAGGTCAGGTGCTTCCACGTGTTCCCAGTAATTAAGGCGTTTGACGGAAATTATATGTGCAATAAAGATTCTCTATACATTCTCTAGATCTGCGATTTCACCTGCCTTGAATGGCGATGTTAATGTACAGCAGTATTCCAGCCTAGAGAGAGCAAGGGATTTAAAAAGAATCATCAATGGCTTGGCATCTCTTGTTTTGAATGTTCTTATTATCCATCCTATCATTTTCCTCGCAGATGTGATAGTGGCATTGTTGTGATCCTTGAAGGTGAGATCCTCAGACATCATCACTCTCAGGTCCTTCACATTATTTTTCCACTATTGTGTGATTATTGTAGTATATTCAGTTCGTTATTATTTCCTTCAGTTGTCAATAACGGAGTAGTTGGAACATATCTTCAGTGAACATCATAATGTTCTCCATTGCTCACAGGAAAAATGAAAGAATGAAAAAGCCAGTGGCTTTCTCAGTCCATCTCAGAGGAGAGCGGTGGAAGATGAGGAGTTTGAGGTAATCAGTCCCTCAGCCTCATGTTGCACAAGTATCTTAGAGTCTTAAAAAAAATGCCACCGGAAAACCATACGAATGAAATTGTGAGACGCTCGTAACACTAACTATAAAACGCTTTTCAAATATACAGATGGTGAAATTTTGTTTATAACATGTGTTCCAACACCGGATTATGCAGCTGTTCTGTGGAGCCCACAACTGAAAAATCCAGATTTTAGAAAATGTTTAAAGAAGACCTTCAAAATGACTGCCAGAATTAAGCAACACTGAAGATGTCCATTACTGCTGTGAGGGGACAATGAAGAGACATGATAACTACGTGTACGCTCCTGAAAACTCTGGAAAGAATAGTTAAAGAAGATTTGCTAATGCCGGCAGCAGGTGTAACAAGGGGCCACTGTAGCAAATTGAGAAAAAAAGTCGAATGGAAAGGATCGTAGGAATTTTTCAAGCAGAGTGGTTGACCAGTGGAATACACGAAAGGATTATTTAGCAAGTGCTGCGACTACAGTAACTGTCTTACTGTAGTTGTAAATAACTCACTACAAAGAGGTAATTATATATACTTCATTGTAATGGCTTGAACATGTCAAATGTCTGTCGAGGAAGCACCCCCCCCCCACACACACACGCAAGAACCATACACAGCTTTAAGACGAGGTATGACAAAGCTCAGGGAGCAGAGAGGACGTAGTAGCGATCACTGAAGAGGCGGGGCCAGCAGCTAAGTCTCGACCCCTGCAACCACAATTAGGTGAGCACACGCACACACCTTACAAAATTCTAAGGAATCGATAGGCTGGACAGGGACAGGTTGTGGGAGACTTGGAGAACATGAATACGTGGGCACAGCTGGAAGTTGAAAATAGAGATGAGTCACAGTGATGATAGGAAGTATTTCTTTAGTCTTCGAGCAGTAAAGAAGGGGTACGACCTGGAGACTGGAGTGGTAGAGGAAGAATCTAAACATAGCTTTAAGAAGAGGTACGATTTAGCTCCAAAAGCCGGGAGTGAACTTAGTGGTTATCAGCGAAGAGGCGGGACCAGGAGCTGAGACAACACACACACACACACACAGAGGGAGAGGACACACAAACGAAAGGGGCTAGGAAGAGAGACAAGGACAGAATCAGCAGAGGTCAACCAAAGAAAGGCAGAGCAACAAGTGCAAGTACGTAAAGAACCACCCCAGAATCCCACAACCAAACACGCTACCCTAACAACCCACAATCCACACTTACAGCCCCCACCCCACACTACGCTGTAGAATCCCACAGCACACTGCCAGGTCCCCCACCCTCACAGACTCCCCCAGAACACAGTGTTGGAGAGGAAAATGATGATGGAATATGTGACAACAATATGCGAAGAAGCTGAGGAGAGGTTTGTATCCAAGGGTAACAGAAATAACGAGGCCAGGATGAGCCCTTGGTTCACCCAAAGGTGTAGAGAGCAAAAACCAAGTGTGCTAGAGAATGGAAGACGTGTAGATGGCAAAGGACCCAGGTGAATAAAAAGAGCAATCGTAGAGCCAAAAATGAATATACACAGGTAAGAAGGAAGGCCCAACGACAATACGAAAATGACATAGCAGCGAAAGCCAAATCTGACCAAAACTGTTGTACAGCCACAAAGAGGAAAACAGTCAAGGACCAGGTAATCAGGCTGAGGAAAGAAGGAGGGGAGTTCACAAGAAACGACCATGAAGTATGTGAGGAGATCAACACGAGATTCAAAGAAGTGCTCACAGAGGAGACAGAGGGGAGTCCAGAAAGAGGAAGAGGCGGGGTACGACATCAACTGTTGGACACAGTACATACAACCGAGGAAGAAGTGAAGAAGCTTTTAAGTGAGCTAGATACCTCAAAGGCGATGGGGTCGGATAACATCTCTCCATGGGTCCTGAGAGAGGGAGCAAAGACACTATGTGTACCACAAATAACAATCTTCAACACATCTATCGAAACAGGGTGACTACCAGATGTATGGTAGACAGCAAATGTAGTCCCAGTTTTAAAAAAAGGAGACAGACACAAAGCATTAAACTACAGACCAGTGTCACTGACATGTATATTATGCAAAGTCATGGAGAAGATTATCAGGAGAAGAGTGGTGGAGCACCTAGAAAGGAATAAACTTATCAGCGACAGCCAGCATGGTTTCATAGACGGGAAACTCTGTATCACAAACTTACTGGAATTCAATGACAAGGTGACAGCAGTAAGACGAGAGAGGTGGGTTGATTGCATTTTCTTGGACTGGAAGAAGGTGTTTGACACAGTTCCACACAAAACATTAGTGCATAAGCTGAAGGACCAGGCAGGTATAACAAGGAAGGAATCAGAGAATACCTGTCAGGAAGACATCAGCGAGTCATAGTATGCGGCGAGGTGTCAGAGTGGGCGCCTGTGATAAGCGGGTTTCCACAGGGGTTAGTCCTAAGACCCATGCTGTTTCTGGCATATGTGAACGACACGACAGAAGGAATAGACTCAGAAGTGTCCCTGTTTGCAGATTATGTGAAGCTGATGAGAATTCAGTTGGACGAGGGCCAGACAGAACTACAAAGGGATCTGGACAGGCTGCAAGCCTGGTCAAGAAACTGGCTCCTGGAGTTCAACCACACCAAATGCAAAGTCATGAAGATTGGGGAAGATCAAAGAAGACCGCAGATGGAGCACAGTCTAGGGGGCCAGAAACTACAAACCTCTCTCAAGGAAAAGGATCTTGGGGTGAGTATAACACCGAGCACATCTCCTGAGGTGCACATTAACCAAATAACTGCTGCAGCATATGGGCGCCTAGCAAACTTAAGAATAACATTCCTAAACCTCAATAAGGAATCGTTCAGGACCCTGAACACTGTATACATTAGGCCCATATTGCAGTATGCAACACCAGCTTGGAACCCACACCCAGCCAAGCACGTGGTGACCTGTACTTAGCTCAGTGGTGACCTGTACATAGCTCAGTGGTGACCTGTACATAGCTCAGTGGTGACCTGTACATAGCTCAGTGGTGACCTGTACATAGCTCAGTGAGGACATGTCTAGTGTACTCCCTGTGGACTAAACCAAGATGCCCTCTATTGAGCAACTTTACCAGCAGCTTAAGGAGGAAATGAGGGTAGCAAAGCTCGAGATACAGTGATTGATGGAGGAAAACAAGAGGATTCATAGTAGCCCTGTTGTGAATCCTCAGGTCAAGAAAGGAACCTGGGCAGTGGCCGGACAGCATGGAATGAAGTTGAAGATCAAGAAGATGAATGGAGAGGAAGAAACGATGAAGAAGAGACTGCTGTGGTAACTTCGAACTCCTTTCCAGACGAATGTGAGTCGACTACTGGGAGCGTCACAATGAAGAACAAGGAAGATGAATTTGAATCGATCATCCATGATCTTCCAACAAAGACAACTGTTAATGGCACAGTGAAGCCAGCCAGTGAAGACATCCCAGCAAAGACCATCTCTACTAAGACCGTCGAGAACGTTATGCACACAGCCAGTCGAGGTAAGAACATTGTTTTAGTTGGGGACAGTCAGATTAAGTTTATGGATAGGGCTTTTTGTTTTAGGGACAGGAATAGGAGGCAGAGGGTGTGTTGTCCTGGGGCTGAGATGAAGGATATTGTCAGCTATCTGGACGACATCATGAAAGGTAATGGGAGCAATCCTATTATGTCTTAGTGCTGGAGTCAATGATGTTGGTAGACGTAGGAGTGAGGACCTGATTGGAAGGTATAGGTCAGCAATAGACATAATTAGGAAGAAAAGGTGGGAACCCTGTCATATGTGGTATTTTGCCAAGGAGAGGAGTCGGAAATGCATGGTTGTCCAGGGCAACTGGTGTCAGCTGATAGCTGGACAAATACTGTAAGGAAAATGCTGTAACATTCATTGACAACTGAGACCTCTTCTATGGCAGAAATGATGTGTATGCCAGGGATGGGGTACACTTATCTAGGTTTGGGGTGGTAGCACTGGCAACTGCAGTGGAGGGAGCTGTTAGGGTTTTAACCTAGGAATAGTTACTGGTATGGATTTTGATGAGAAAACAGTGAAGTCCCAGTGTAGTAGTAATATGAATTCTAGGAGAACTAGTAATAGGTAGAACGAGATGGATATTGGAAAGCCAGTGGCACTAGGTGACAAGGACAGTAATAGGTTTAGTGGAAGAACAGAAATGAGCATTAAGGGTAAAGACAAAGGAGGATCTTTAAATATATATTATACCAATAGTCGTAGTGCTAGGAATAAGATGGACGAGTTGAGATTAGTTGCTAGTGCAGGTATTTGCCATAATTGAGACTTGGTTTAATTCGAAAAATCGGGACATGCCTGCGGAATGTCACATTCAAGGTTCTAAATTGTTCCAAGTAGATAGAGGTATTGGGAAGGGGGGTGGGGTTACACTGTATGTCCGAGATCGCTTGAACTGTTGCATCAAAATGGTTATAAAGTCTAAAATAACATATAAAGTGTCTGGATATAATTTTCAGAGGGGCATGAAAAATTGATTTTGGGAGTGATCTACCATCCCTAAACTTAGATAGGAAACTGTTAAGGCGACAAGGCACGATAATGTAGTAATTCTAGGGCAATTTAATTTTAGTCAGATTGATTGTCATTTCTTGACTAGGAATTTAGAATCTAACGACCTTTTAGTAGTAGTTCAGGATTGTTTTTTGAAGCAGTTTGTGACAGAACTTATAAAGGAAAATATCCTGCTTGACTTGGTTCAGGCCAACAAGGAAACCCTTATTAATAATTTAGAAATTACAGAGGAACTCGGCACAAGCGATCACAGATCAGTTATATTTAGTATTGAATGGAAGTATGATAGTAGGGATAATCCAGTAATGGTCCCAGATTTTCGCTTAGCAGATTACAATGGGCTTAGAGAACACTAATAATCTGCTGACTGGGGGTAACGAAGTGAGCTATCAATATGACAGTTTTCTGAACACTATACATGCTGCTCAAAGAAATTAGATCGAATGGAAATGACCCAAAATGGATGAATAATAGGCTCAAATATCTTTTAGGACAGAAGAAAGGAATTTACAGGTGCATTAAAAGAGGTGAGGGTCATCCAATGAATCGGTATATTGACATTAAAAGGGACGTTAAAATGGGGATAAGAAAAGCTAAACGGGACTGTGAAATTAAAGTTGCTAGGGATTCGAAAACTAACCCAAAAAGTTTTTTCCAGGTTTATAGAGCAAAAGCCAGAGATAAGATAGGTCCCCTTAAAAATAACTCTGGGTATCTCACTGACAAGGAGAATGAAATGTGCTCCGTTTTTATAATTATTTTCTCTCAGTTTTCACTCAGGAAGACACTAACAATATCCCAATAATTAGGGTTTTTTAGTGGGTCTGAAGTAGATAAATTATGCAATATCACAGTCACTAGCGAAATGGTTATCAAACAGATAGACCGACTGAAGAAAAATAAATCCCTGAGCCCTGATGAACTTTTTCAAGGGTTCTTAAGGAGTGTAAAATGGAACTTTGTGAACCATTAACTAATATTTTTAATATTTCTCTTCAAAGAGGTGTAGTGTCTGATATGTGGAAGATGGCTAATGTAATTCCTATTTTTAAAGCAGGAGACAAATCGTTACCGTCAAATTACCGCTCAATAGGTCTAACCTCAATTGTAGGCAAATTACTAGTCAGTTATAGCTGAAATTATAAGAAGCCATCTGGATAAGCATAATTTGATTAATGATACTCAACATGAATTCACGAGGGGTCGTTCCTGTCTAATTTATTAACCTTCTTCAGTAAAGCTTTTGAGGCCGTTGATCATGATAAAGAATTCGATATTGTTTATTTAGATTTTAGTAAGGCTTTTGATAGAGTACCGCACCAGAGACTGTTAAAAGAAGTGTCAGCTCATGCACTGGGGGAAAAGTGCTGTCATGGATCGAGTCATGGCTCACCAACAGGGAGGAGAAAGCATGCTTAAATGGGGTTAAATCCGAGTGGGGATCTGTAACAAGTGACGTTCCACAATCTTAGGCCCGTTGTTGTTTAT
This sequence comes from Cherax quadricarinatus, assembly GCF_038502225.1. Taxonomy (NCBI): domain Eukaryota; kingdom Metazoa; phylum Arthropoda; class Malacostraca; order Decapoda; family Parastacidae; genus Cherax; species Cherax quadricarinatus. The sequence goes on from NC_091320.1 coordinate 3,497,060, forward strand.
AATATATATCAATGACCTTGACGATGGAATTACTTGTGATATGAGCAAATTCGCCGATGACACGATGACATGATAAGCAGCAACTTTAAACCTAGACAGCAATGCTTAAGCGTACGTAACAAGGCAAACAGATTACTGGAATTTATAAACCATACCCCCGGCCGGGATTGAACCCGCGGTCATAGAGTCTCAAAACTCCAGCCCGTCGCGTTAGCCACTAGACCAGCTAGCCACAATAAGATTCATCCAACTAGGTATATTTCTACACCATAGGAAAGTTAGCACAGGCACCTCTGTGACCACAAATGCAAGTTTTTACAGACGAATCTCCAGCTAGCGTGGCCGTGACGAACTCTAGCTCAAGTCCCTTCACTGCCGTCAACATGACTTAAGAAATCGTAATGACACGATTGCAAATAAACCATACCCCCGGCCGGGATTGAACCCGCGGTCATAGAGTCTCAAAACTCCAGCCCGTCGCGTTAGCCACTAGACCAGCTAGCCACAATAAGATTCATCCAACTGTGGTCACAGAGGTGCCTGTGCTAACTTTCCTATGGTGTAGAAATATACCTAGTTGGATGAATCTTATTGTGGCTAGCTGGTCTAGTGGCTAACGCGACGGGCTGGAGTTTTGAGACTATGACCGCGGGTTCAATCCCGGCCGGGGGTATGGTTTATTTGCAATCGTGTCATTACGATTTCTTAAGTCATACTGGAATTTATATCTAGAAGTGTAAGCAACAGAAGTCCAAAGGTTATACTCCAGCTTTATACATCATTAGTAAGGCCTCACCTAGATTATGCAGCTCAGTTCTGGTCTCCATATTACAGAATGGATAAAAATTCGTTAGAAAACATTCAGCGTAGAATGACTAAATTAACACACAGCATCAGAAATCATCCGTACGAAGAAAGATTGAAGAGTCTTAAACTACATTCACTTGTAAGACGAAGAATGAGGGGAGACACGATCGAAATGTATAAGTGGAACATGGGAATTAACAAAGAGGATATAAATAAGGTTTTGAGGATATTCCTCCAAGAGATAACCCGCAATAATGGATTCAAATTGTAATAATGTTGGTAGAATTACCGACAATATGTAAAGTAAAAGGACACAAGTGCAACTAATGAGACATTTTATTGTGGCAGCGTTTCGCTCTCCAGGAGCTTTGTCAAGCTTGACAAAGCTCCTGGAGGGCGAAACGTTGCCACAATAAAATGTCACATTAGTTGCACTTGTGTCCTTTTACTTTACATGGATTCAAATTAGACAAATTTTGATTTCGAAATTATATAGGAAAGTATTGGTTTGGTAATAGGGCAGTTGATGTGTGGAACAGTCTGCCTAGTAGGGTTATCGAAGCTAAAACCTTGGGTAGTTTCAAATTTAGGCTGGATAAATACATGAGAGGGGCTGGATTCGAGTGCGACTCGCACCTGAGTAAATAGAATTTTCAAAGCTTATTGCTTGGGTAGCGTTTATTCTGTTAGTGGGTTAGATTTGTGTAGGACCTGCCTAGTATGGGCCAACAGGCCTATTGCAGCGTTCCTCCTATCTTATGTTCTTAAGTGCAAAGATTTGCAACAAGCCTAGTCCCGGAGCTAAGGAGCATGTCCTACAAGGAGAGGTTAAGGGAAATCGACCTAGCTACGACATTGGAGGACAGGAGAGATAGGGGGGATATGATGACGGCATAAAATACTGAGAGGAATTGAGAAGGTGGACAGAGACAGGATGTTCCAGAGATGGGACACAGCAACAAAGGGTCACAATTGGAAGTTGAAGACTCAGATGAATCACAGGGATGTCAGGAAGTATTTCTTCAGAGTTGTTAGGAAGTGGAATAATCTGAGAAGTGATGTATTGGAGGCAGAATTCATACATAGCTTTAAGAAGAGGTATGATAAAGCTCATGGAATAAGAAGAGTGACCTAGTAGCGACCAGTGAAGAGGCGGGACCGAGAGCTGTGACTCGACCTCTGCAACCACAACTAGGTAAGTACAACCAGGCGAGTACACACACACACACACACACACACACACACCTACCTTCAACAATTCAGACAAAGGGAAATCACACGCGAAATGCCATTTGGCGCTAACGATCAAGTGGTTATGAATTTTGAATACATGATAGAGTTAACAATAAAGAGTGAGGCAGCATTAGAAGGACGGGAGAAACCAAACATCAGAAAAGGGAAATATACAAGTATGATGCAATTCCTGCATGATGTGCAATGGGTAAGAGAGCTAGAGGGAAAGATAGTGAACGAAATGATGAAACAGTGGCAGCAAAGTGCAGAGAGGCAGAGAAATTAGTGTCAAGGGGCAACAGAAACAATAGGAAGATCAGAGTGAACCTGGATGTGTGGAGAGACCAGAGCCAAGTGTGCTAGAATAGGAAAATATATAGCAGGTAAAACACACAGGAAATTAGGGAGCTGAGCCGCAGAGCCATAAGTGGATAGGCATGGATAATGAGAGATTCCCATAGGCAATACGAGAATGACAAAGCATCAGAAGCCAAATCTGACTCAAAGTTGTTATACAGCCACATCAGGAGGGAAACAACCGTCAAAGTCACAAGGAGCGACCAGGAAGTATGCGAGGAACTCAGCTGAGAATTCAGGGAGGTTTTCATAGTGGGGACAGAGAGACTTCCAGCAATCCGAAAGAGTAGGGTGCACTGGTAAGTCTTGGACACACGGCACACAACCGAGAAGGCGAAGAAACTGCTAGGTGAACTAGATACCTCGAAGGCGGTGTGCCCATAAAATATCTCTCCGTAGATCCTGAGAGACAAAGCAGATGCAATGTGTGTGCCACTTACAATAATCTTCAATAAATCCATTGAAAGTGGGCAACTGCCTGAAGTGTGGAAGACAGCAAGCGTAGTCCCAATTTTTAAGAAAGGAGACAGGCAGGCAGCACTAAACTACAGACCAGTGTCACTGACATGTATAGTATGGATAATTGTGGAGAAGATTATCAGAAGAGCGGTGGAGCACCTAGAAAGGAATTAGCTAATACACGATAACCAGCACTGATTCAGGGAAAGGAAATCCTGCATCACAAACCTACTGGAGTTCTACGATAAGGTAATAGAAGACAGGAGAGAGAGCTCTAGGTAGACTCCATCTTCTTGGGCTGTAAGGCTTTCAATACAGTGCCATACAAGAGACTGGTTGAAAAGCTAGAGGAGCAGGCAGGAATAGCAGGAAGAGTACTGCAGTGGGGCGGGGAATATCTGACAGGGAGGAATCAACATGTCCTGTTACGCAACGAGGTGTCAGAGTGGGTGCTTGTGTCGGGTGGAGTTCCACAAGGGACAGTCATGGGTCTGGAGCTGTTTCTAGTATATGTGAATGACTTGACAAGAGATGGTTTAAGAGGTGTCCTTGTTTGCAGACGATATGAAGCCAATGAGAAGAATACAAACCATACCCCCGGCCGGGATTGAACCCGCGGTCATAGAGTCTCAAAACTCCAGCCCGTCGCGTTAGCAATCGTGTTTGCAATCGTGTCATTACGATTTCTTGAGTCAGAAGAATACAAGTGGACGAGGATCAGGTAAGCAAGGACAGAGAAGACCGCAGACGGAATAAAGCCTAGGAGGTCAAAGGCTGCATAAGTGACTCAAGGAAAAGGATCCTGGGGTGAGCATCATACTAAGCATATCTCCTGAGGCGCACATCAACCAAATAACTGCTGCAACATAGGAGCTTGGCAATCCCAAGAATAATTCTCCTCTTTAAAAGAGAGTGAGACACTGTTCTCCTCTGGAGGGAACATCAACTTGCCTCATAAGAACAGACTGATTTTCGAAAATCAGTCTGTTCCTATGAGGCGAGTTGATGTTCCCTCCAGAGGAGAACAATGTCTCACTCTCTACTGAAGAGGAGAGTGAGCTCAGGTAATTACTGGTTAGGTTTGCCACTGATCGAAGAACAATCTAATGTTCTTTCCATCATTTTAGGAGATTTTCCCCACTAAGCAATAACTCCATTGCCATATGTTTGTCTAGTTTTGCTTTGATGTTTGTGATAACACGAACACCAGTTGTTGAAGTTCTTCATCTTCAACTTCAGAATTTTTAATTTCAATTATTAATGTATATATGTAAATTATTTATCTTTAATTTCAGGTATTTAAATAATGTCTTTTTTTTTCTCTCTCTCTTTTCAATGTTTTCATTGAAAGTTAAAAAAAAAAAAACTTTAAACCGTATAATGGAAATGTGTAATTACGTTCAATTTAATAATTTTGAAGTTTCTATTTCCAGTTATTACAATAAAGAACGTTTTTTAAGATTTCAAAATCCTGAATAATTAGGTCTCATGTTCAATGTAACTGGAAATCACAAAGACTTTTTGATTTTGTAATTGTTTTTTCAACATATCTTCACCAGATTACTAAATATGATAAGACGGATTTAAAAATTAATTTTTTCCCTATTTTTTTTATTTTACAAGCCTCACGGGGGCGCCTCTAAGTAGTAATAAGTCAGGTCACTGGCATCTCAGATAAATTAAGCCATTTAATATTTAACCTTCTTGGGACATTTAATGCATCTTAAAGCGTAACCATTTCCTTGTATATTGAACATAGTCATTACAAATTAAGAAAAAATTATAGGAAAAGTACCGGCTTAAAATTGGGTAACAGCATCGAGTCGTTTCATCCTTGTAAACAACATTTTTTTTAAGTATTTGAGATGAGAGGGACTGTGTCGATAGCCTGACAACACAGCGGTGCTCCCAGTAGGATGCTCTCTGAAGGCGTGGTAGTTGACGCTTCAGGAAGGGTTGTTGGCAAACATGTAATTATTTCCTGGTTTGCCGAGATGATTTCAAACCTCGAAGGGTTGAGGGCGAGTCCCAGAGCTGCTTCTTGTTATTTCACTAGTTGAAAGTCCTCTACCAGGGATTCCTCCGTACATGCCAGAGTGCCATCATCAAGGTAGCAGATACTGAGTTCACTGTGGAAGCTGGAAGTTCTCTTCCTACCATGCAGAGGAGAAACGGAGCGCGTTGGTAACCTGCTGAATACCCTCTGATGAGGTGATTTCATGCTAGCCAAATAAAAGAATTGAAATTTTACTGTGACCAGCTGAAATAAAGGGAAAAACACTAGGGAACTGCTCTCGAAAAGCTGTCAAGATTCGTAAAGTCTAGTTTGACTACGGCCCTGTCTTCTGGTAAGTCCCTGAAGTAGGACCTTGTTGCATGACCTCTCGCTGCGCTTGAGAGATCCCAAAGCCCAGTTGGTTTGGTTGGAACAACCTGGCGGCGGCTACTGTTATATATATATATATATATATATATATATATATATATATATATATATATATATATATATATATATATATATATATATATATATATATATACAAACATTCTCCTGCACCTGCTCACTATGCTTGCTCGGCTGTCTCAGTAATACCAACTTTTCCTGATTACGTGCGGGACTTTTAGTGCGGTGGCCGCGGGGATTGTCACTCTTAGTTAACTTTACGACCACATCCAGAATTACACACCTCCATATCTCGGGAGAACACTGCGGCCTGGCAGGGGTCACTGCTGGTGTTCTGCTCCTTCCTGTACTTCACATTGATACCTTCCTTGATACTTGAGAGTTTACAACAAGATATTATTATCTTAGTAATGGAGGATTAAAACAAATTCTCAGTATGCTCACAATGAAAGATTATATATATATATATATATATATATATATATATATATATATATATATATATATATATATATATATATATATATATATATATATATATATATATATATATATATATATATTATATCACAGTAAATAGGTGATATCACAATATGCAGAACAACCACTGTGAATAAAATAGTCAAAAGTCACGAAAACGCTTAGAATTTCACTCTTTTTCAAAGTGGTTGTTCCGCCCCCCCCCCGCGCGCGCACACACACACACACAGTGTGTGTGTGTGTGTGTGTGTGTGTGTGTGTGTGTGTGTGTGCGCGGGGGGGGGGCGGAACAACCACTTTGAAAAAGAGTGAAATTCTAAGCGTTTTCGTGACTTTTGACTATTTTATTCACAGTGGTTGTTCTGCATATTGTGATATCACCTATTTACTGTGAGATATAGATATATATATATATATATATATATATATATATATATATATATATATATATATATATATATATATATATATATATATATGTACATATATATTTTTTTTTTTTTTCAACAAGTCGGCCGTCTCCCACCGAGGCAGGGTGACCCAAAAAAGAAAGAAAATCCCCAAAAAGAAAATACTTTCATCATCATTCAACACTTTCACCACACTCGCACATTATCACTGTTTTTGCAGAGGTGCTCAGAATACAACAGTCTAGAAGCATACACATATAAAGATACACAACATATCCCTCCAAACTGCCAATATCCCAAACCCCTCCTTTAAAGTGCAGGCATTGTACTTCCCATTTCCAGGACTCAAGTCCGACTATATGAAAATAACCGGTTTCCCTGAATCCCTTCACTAAATATTACCCTGCTCACACTCCAACAGATCGTCAGGTCCCAAGTACCATTCGTCTCCATTCACTCCTATCTAACACGCTCACGCACGCTTGCTGGAAGTCCAAGCCCCTTACCCACAAAACCTCCTTTACCCCCTCTCTCCAACCCTTTCGAGGACGACCCCTACCCCGCCTTCCTTCCCCTATAGATTTATATGCTTTCCATGTCATTCTACTTTGATCCATTCTCTCTAAATGACCAAACCACCTAAACAACCCCTCTTCTGCCCTCTGACTAATACTTTTATTAACTCCACACCTTCTCCTAATTTCCACACTCCGAATTTTCTGCATAATATTTACACCACACATTGCCCTTAAACAGGACATCTCCACTGCCTCCAACCGTCTCCTCGCTGCTGCATTTACCACCCAAGCTTCACACCCATATAAGAGTGTTGGTACTACTATACTTTCATACATTCCCTTCTTTGCCTCCATAGATAACGTTTTTTGACTCCACATATACCTCAACGCACCACTCACCTTTTTTCCCTCATCAATTCTATGATTAACCTCATCCTTCACAAATCCATCCACCGACACGTCAACTCCCAAGTATCTGAAAACATTCACTTCTTCCATACTCCTCCCCAATTTGATATCCAATTTTTCTTTATCTAAATCATTTGACACCCTCATCACCTTACTCTTTTCTATGTTCACTTTCAACTTTCTACCTTTACACACATTCCCAAACTCATCCACTAACCTTTGCAATTTTTCTTTAGAATCTCCCATAAGCACAGTATCATCAGCAAAAAGTAACTGTGTCAATTCCCATTTTGAATTTGATTCCCCATAATTTAATCCCACCCCTCTCCCAAACACCCTAGCATTTACTTCCTTAACAACCCCATCTATAAATATATTAAACAACCATGGTGACATTACACATCCCTGTCTAAGACCTACTTTTACCGGGAAATAGTCTCCCTCTCTTCTACACACCCTAACCTGAGCCTCACTATCTTCATAAAAACTCTTTACAGCATTTAATAACTTACCACCTATTCCATATACTTGCAACATCTGCCACATTGCTCCTCTATCCACTCTATCATATGCCTTTTCTAAATCCATAAATGCAATAAAAACTTCCCTACCTTTATCTAAATACTGTTTACATATATGCTTCAATGTAAACACTTGATCTACACATCCCCTACCCACTCTGAAACCTCCTTGCTCATCCGCAATCCTACATTCTGTCTTACCTCTAATTCTTTCAATTATAACCCTACCGTACACTTTTCCTGGTATACTCAGTAAGCTTATTCCTCTATAATTTTTACAATCTCTTTTGTCCCCTTTCCCTTTATATAAAGGGACTATACATGCTCTCCGCCAATCCCTAGGTACCTTCCCCTCTTTCATACATTTATTGAACAAAAGTACCAACCACTCCAACACTATATCCCCCCCTGCTTTTAACATTTCTGTCATGATCCCATCAGTTCCAGATGCTTTACCCCCTTTCATTTTACGTAATGCCTGACGTACCTCCCCCACACTTACATTCTGCTCTTCTTCACTCCTAAAAGATGGTATACCTCCCTGACCAGTGCATGAAATTACTGCCTCTGTTTCTTCCTTAACATTTAAAAGTTCCTCAAAATATTCTCGCCATCTACCTAATACCTCCCTCTCCCCATCTACTAACTCCCCTACTCTGTTTTTAACTGACAAATCCATATTTTCCCTTGGCTTTCTTAACTTGTTTAACTCACTCCAAAATTTTTTCTTTTCATTAAAATTTCTTGACAGTGCCTCTCCCACTCTATCATCTGCTCTCCTTTTGCACTCTCTCACCACTCTCTTTACCTTTCTTTTACTCTCCATATATTCTGCTCTTCTTATAACACTTCTGCTTTGTAAAAACCTCTCATAAGCTACCTTTTTCTCTTTTATCACACCCTTTACTTCATCATTCCACCAATCACTCCTCTTTCCTCCTGCACCCACCCTCCTATAACCACAAACTTCTGCCCCACATTCTAATACTGCATTTTTAAAACTATTCCAACCCTCTTCAACCCCCCCATTACTCATCTTTGCACTATCCCACCTTTCTGCCAATAGTCGCTTATATCTCACCCGAACTTCCTCCTCCCTTAGTTTATACACTTTCACCTCCCTCTTACTTGTTGTTGCCACCTTCCTCTTTTCCCATCTACCTCTTACTCTAACTGTAGCTACAACTAAATAATGATCCGATATATCAGTTGCCCCTCTATAAACATGTACATCCTGGAGCCTACCCATCAACCTTTTATCCACCAATACATAATCTAATAAACTACTTTCATTACGTGCTACATCATACCTTGTATATTTATTTATCCTCTTTTTCATAAAATATGTATTACTTATTACCAAATTTCTTTCTACACATAGCTCAATTAAAGGCTCCCCATTTACATTTACCCCTGGCACCCCAAATTTACCTACTACTCCCTCCATAACATTTTTACCCACTTTAGCATTGAAATCCCCAACCACCATTACTCTCACACTTGATTCAAAACTCCCCACGCATTCACTCAACATTTCCCAAAATCTCTCTCTCTCCTCTACACTTCTCTCTTCTCCAGGTGCATACACGCTTATTATAACCCACTTTTCACATCCAATCTTTATTTTACTCCACATAATCCTTGAATTAATACATTTATAGTCCCTCTTTTCCTGCCATAGCTTATCCTTCAACATTATTGCTACTCCTTCTTTAGCTCTAACTCTATTTGAAACCCCTGACCTAATCCCATTTATTCCTCTCCATTGAAACTCTCCCACCCCCTTCAGCTTTGTTTCACTTAAAGCCAGGACATCCAGCTTCTTCTCATTCATAACATCCACAATCATCTCTTTCTTATCATCTGCACAACATACACGCACATTCAGACTTCCCACTTTGACAATTTTCTTCTTATTATTCTTTTTAGTAATCTTTACAGGAAAAGGGGTTACTAGCCCATTGTTCCCGGCATTTTAGTTGACTTTTACAACACGCATGGCTTACGGAGGAAATATTCTTATTCAACTTCCCCATGGATATAAAAGGAAAATTAATAAGACCAAGAACTATTAAGATAAAATCAAAGAAAACTCAGATGAGTGTGTATAAATAAATGTGTACATGTATGTGTAGTGTGACCTAAGTGTAAGTAGAAGTAGCAAGACGTACCTGTAATCTTGCATATTTATGAGACAGACAAAAGACACCAGCAATCCTACCATCATGTAAAACAATCACAGGCTTACGTTTTACACTCACTTGGCAGGACGGTAGTACCTCCCTGGGTGGTTGCTGTCTACCAACCTACTACCTACAATATATATATATATATATATATATATATATATATATATATATATATATATATATATATATATATATATATATATAATGTATATAATGCGCAAGACAAGCCACAGGGGGTGGAAATCTTTAGCTCAAGTACTTTCACACTTCTCAGTGCGTCATCAGGAGCTACGCAAATTTACAAGGCAACAACTGAAAGAGTGAGGGGAAGTTTTCTCAAGAGTAACGCAGTGCGGGTTTGTCCCCTGCCGCAGCCTCTCTGAGAGGCTGCGGTTGTCTCCTAATTGGGACAACCTGACTTTCTACACATCTCCATCGACCTAGAACAGCATGACCTGCACAGAACTGTACAAAGGGCTATGTGTTGGGTCTGTTAAATTCACTTGTGAGACTCCACACCATTTCACTCTTAATCGAGTTCTTAAGTTTATCAAACCACTCCGTTTTACTTTTGGTAACAAAGCAAAAACTGTACCAGCTTTCCAGAACCAATTCCAAGAAATTTGAGAAAGGCTCTTCCTTAAATGCTCCTCGCTAAATAACACCTTCAACTGAGCTGCTTCTGTTGTTCCCACCTGCCTTCCTTCCTGCGACCAAGCCTGCTGCAAGCTACCCAAGAATGAAGACTTCCACCAACTGAGAATGATGCATACTCGTCCTCAAACTACCCCTCCTGCTTCTCCACGCCGCCCCACCAGCGACTAGCTGCTGGGTTAAGCCCTGCCACTATATCTTTTACTCACAACCTTCCTCTCAACAATGTACTCTTCCCCTATCTCCACTTCCTCGCTCACCCCACAACTTTCTTATCCTGTCTTGTTTGCCTCTCTTCCTTACCCACATTCCTTTTTTTATACCCCTTGTCTTCCGCTCTATTCACAATTCTGTTTTGTTCTCCTGCTTTCCTTGTCTATGCAACATCCATTTTTAACTTCAATTCCTTGTTCAAATAATCATATTTTTTACCATCCTCTACCAGTGCACCCATAGTGGGTATGGGTGGATGTAAGTTAGACCTGACTAGCTTGGGCCAGTAGGCCTGCAGCGGTGCTCCTTCTTTCTTAAGTAGGTGTCACTGGGACCTGCCTAGCATGGCCCAGTAGACCTGCAGATAAATTGCTCAGGGAACCGACAGGATGATAAATTAAACACTTATGTGACACTTGGGAATCTTCATTGTGGAAATGTGTCTCCAGCCAGTGGCTTCTTCAGTCCAATACAGAATAGAAAGGTTGAATATAAGCAAGAGCTTGAGGCAATCAGTCCCTTAGCCTGGACCGATTACCTAATCCTGCTTCTCATCTTCAACCATTCTTCTCAGTACTGGACTGAGGAAGCCACTGGATGGCGAAGCGTTTCCACAAAGATATCCAAGTGTTGGACAAGTGACTAATTCATCATTCAGTAGGCCTTCTGCGGTGCTCCTCCTTTCTTGTGTTCTTATGCTCCTAGTCATTTTCTGCCCTCTACTCCCTCTCTACCCATAATCAGCTTAGCCGCTTCATTTTACCATACATACCCTATGTTCTCACCAGTTTTACCAGTTCACTAATAATAATAATAATAATAATAATAATAATCTTTATTTCTACATATACGTGATACAACTTATACAGACCATATCTGACATCAGTGACATAATATATAGAAAGCCCCTGGTTATGTAGACCAGTTCGGGCAAATTAGGTTGCATCCCCTGGATGCAACTTTTACCAGTCGGCCAACACCCAGGTACCTGCTTGCTGATAGGCGAACATGGACAACAGGTGTCTTAAGGAAACACGCCCCAATATTTCCACCCGTACCGGGAGAGAACCACGGACCTCAACATGTGAGCGGTATGCGCTACCAACCGAGCTACGGGACACCATAATTCAACTGACAGAGGTGGTCTCAAAATTCACACGAGTAAGGTCGCAACATTCACATTATAAGACCACACTGAGACAGTGGTGGGTGCCAAGCTACAACTCACGATTCACTGACCATCGATCACAGGTCGCCGATCATAAATCTCGGTCCAGTGATCTCACTTCAGAGTCACAGGACAATAAAATACACATCATCAATAACAGGTCTTAAAGACGTCTCAAACTGTTTAGAACATTTATTTTCCTTTTACTTAAGGATAATTTTAGATGAATGGTTCAAAGAACCGACAAGTTGTTTAATTAGACACATGTGCAACTCTTGGGTATCTCTATTGAGGAAACGTTTCGCAACACAGTGGTGTCATCACATCGACTCAAGGTTGAGGGACTGATTACCTCATTCTCCTCCTGTTTTTCAAGTTTATCCTTTGTATGGACTGATGAAGCCACTGTGGGGCGAAACATTTCCTCAATAAAGATACCCAAGAGTTGCACATGTGTCTAATTTAACAACAAAGATAATTTTGTCCTGTTTACTCTCTAAACAGTAGGAAACTTGAAGTTTTAGACACTTATGCAACATATGGGAATCTTAATTAAGAAAACGTTTCGCCACACAGTGGCTTCATCAGTTCAATACAAAGCAGAGAAGGGTAAGGAGGAGGAGGAGGACGAGTTCGAGGCAATCAATCCCTGAGCCTGGAGTCGATGTGTTCAATCCACCAATCTTGCAGAAAGTACAGTATATGGCCGGAAAAGTGGCTTAAATACTGTAGACAGGCGAGTGGAAGCAGGAGGAGGCGGGATCACAGTAGAACCATCCACTAGTGTGAGTAGGTCTTCGTCCAAAGGTTAGACAAGTATTGAAGAATTCCTTGTATCAAGTTCCTTACCCATCTCTGCTTCGTACTGGACTGAATCTTAATAAAGATTCCCGTATGTTGCATAAGTGTCTCAGTCTCCAACCTGCCGGTTTTCAAACCATTTATCACAGAAGAAAACTTCTTGTGGCTGGTCCTGTCCTAATTCACCAGTCAGGAAAACTTTGAAATTAGCAAAGGTTGCATATTTTCCTTATTTATATAATCAGAGACGGGCCGAGTCTAAATTTATTCTTGTAAGCTTCCTTAACCTTCCTTAACATTGCATTTAAAGTTTGGTAAAAGAAACTTATGTATTGTTCAAGACACTTATTATAGTAAACGTTTCTCTGCTAGGACTGAAGAAGCCAACTCGTGGCGAAACGTTTCATTTTATAAATGTCCTGAGCTGTACATACGTGATTTTTTTTTTCACCAGACCATTTTTTCATTTTAGGTTTAGATTTCATTAAGTGTATGCAAATGATGTCGATTTTTTTTTCTCGAACCCATATGTAAACGATTTTTTTATTTCCTGGGAAAGCTTTAAACCCGCATGAGTCATATAGCGCCCATTATGTTCCACAGTTACCAACGTATTTATTTGAATTTCATTATAACATTAAAGAGTTTTATGATGAAGGTTAAGGTGGTGGTGGTTGTGGTTGTTGTGGTTGTGGTGGTTGTGGTTGTTGTGGTTGTGGTTGTTGTGGTTGTGGTTGTTGTGGTTGTTGTGGTGGTGGTGGTGGTGGTGGTTGTGGTGGTGGTGGTGGTGGTGGTGGTGGTTGTGGTTGTGGTTGTTGTGGTTGTGATTGTGGTTGTTGTATGACAGGTCACATGTGAAGCAAAATGTTAGCAAAACAATAAACAAATAACACATGAGGGAATGAAAATTAAGACGACGTTTCGCTCAGATTTGCATCATTAACTAGTCACACAGATAACAAAAAAAAGGGCACAATACCGTGACTGGAACGATACACAAATAACCCGCACATAAAAGAGAGAAGCTTACGACGACGTTTCGGTCCGACTTGGACCATTGACAGTCACACAAAGTCACAGTGTGACTTTGTCAATGGTCCAAGTCGGACCGAAACGTCGTCGTAAGCTTCTCTCTTTTATGTGCGGGTTATTTGTGTATAGTCACACAGAAGAGGGAAGAGATCCCAGATGGGGTCGAAATATACAAATCAATTAACTTCCTGGATTTCTGTCTCCAGGTTAGTTATTATTGACTATAAGAGAGATGGACGGAGCCTTCAGTCAGACGAGAGAAGGTAGTAGTAGTGGTAGAAGTAGTGGTAGTAGTAGTGGTAGAAGTAGTGGTAGAAGTAGTGGTAGTAGTAGTGGTAGTAGTAGTGGTAGTAGTAGTGGTAGAAGTAGTGGTAGAAGTAGTGGTAGTAGTAGTGGTAGAAGTAGTGGTAGAAGTAGTGACAGAAGTAGTGACAGAAGTAGTGACAGAAGTAGTGACAGAAGTAGTGACAGAAGTAGTGACAGAAGTAGTGACAGAAGTAGTGACAGAAGTAGTGACAGAAGTAGTGACAGAAGTAGTGACAGAAGTAGTGGTAGAAGTAGTGACAGAAGTATTGACAGAAGTAGTGGTAGAAGTAGTGGTAGAAGTAGTGACAGAAATAGTGATAGAAATAGTGTGTGATGAATGGTTTGAAAAACCGACAAGTTGAAGATTGAGACACTTATGCAGCATATGGGAATCTTTATTCAGGAAACGTTTCGCCACACAGTGCCTCCACCTGCTTCACGTCACCTCACTACAGTACATAAGCCACGTCTACGGCCCTATGCTGTACATTCTACAAGATTGATGGACTGAACACATCGACTCAAGGTTGAGGGACTGATTACCTCATTCTCCTCCTCTCCTTACGCCTTCCTCTTTGTATTGGACTGATGAAGCCACTGTGTGGCGAAACGTTTCCTGAATAAAGATTCCCATATGCTGCATAAGTGTCTCAATCTTCAACATAGAAATAGTGATAGAAGTAGTGGTAGAAGTAGTGGTAGTAGTGGTAGAAGTAGTGATAGTAGTGATAGAAGTAGTAATACTAGTGATAGAAGTAGTGATACTAGTGATAGAAGTAGTGGTAGAAGTAGTGACAGAAGTAGTGACAGAAGTAGTGACAGAAGTAGTGGTAGAAGTAGTGGTAGAAGTAGTGACAGAAGTAGTGACAGAAGTAGTGACAGAAGTAGTGACAGAAGTAGTGACAGAAGTAGTGGTAGAAGTAGTGGTAGAAGTAGTGGTAGAAGTAGTGACAGAAGTAGTGACAGAAGTAGTGGTAGAAGTAGTGGTAGAAGTAGTGACAGAAGTAGTGACAGAAGTAGTGACAGAAGTAGTGGTAGAAGTAGTGACAGAAGTAGTGGTAGAAGTAGTGACAGAAGTAGTGGTAGAAGTAGTGACAGAAGTAGTGACAGAAGTAGTGACAGAAGTAGTGGTAGAAGTAGTGACAGAAGTAGTGACAGAAGTAGTGACAGAAGTAGTGACAGAAGTAGTGGTAGAAGTAGTGACAGAAGTAGTGACAAAAGTAGTGG
The DNA here is from genome assembly GCF_038502225.1 of Cherax quadricarinatus. Classification (NCBI taxonomy): domain Eukaryota; kingdom Metazoa; phylum Arthropoda; class Malacostraca; order Decapoda; family Parastacidae; genus Cherax; species Cherax quadricarinatus. The sequence continues at coordinate 3,512,247 of NC_091320.1, forward strand.
TAGAAGTAGTGACAGAAGTAGTGACAGAAGTAGTGACAGAAGAAGTGGTAGAAGTAGTGGTAGTAGTGACAGAAGTAGTGACAGAAGTAGTGACAGAAGTAGTGACAGAAGTAGTGACAGAAGTAGTGGTAGAAGTAGTGGTAGAAGTAGTGGTAGAAGTAGTGGTAGAAGTAGTGGTAGAAGTAGTGGTAGAAGTAGTGGTAGAAGTAGTGACAGAAGTAGTGACAGAAGTAGTGGTAGAAGTAGTGATAGAAGTAGTGACAGAAGTAGTGACAGAAGTAGTGACAGAAGTAGTGGTAGTAGTGGTAGAAGTAGTGACAGAAGTAGTGGTAAAAGTAGTGACAGAAGTAGTGACAGAAGTAGTGACAGAAGTAGTGACAGAAGTAGTGACAGAAGTAGTGACAGAAGTAGTGACAGAAGTAGTGACAGAAGTAGTGATAGAAGTAGTGATAGAAGTAGTGGTAGAAGTAGTGACAGAAGTAGTGACAGAAGTAGTGACAGAAGTAGTGGTAGAAGTAGTGGTAGAAGTAGTGACAGAAGTAGTGACAGAAGTAGTGACAAGTAGTGGTAGAAGTAGTGACAGAAGTAGTGGTAGAAGTAGTGGTAGAAGTAGTGACAGAAGTAGTGACAGAAGTAGTGACAGAAGTAGTGACAGAAGTAGTGGTAGAAGTAGTGTTAGAAGTAGTGTTAGAAGTAGTGGTAGAAGTAGTGGTAGAAGTAGTGGTAGAAGTAGTGGTAGAAGTAGTGGTAGAAGTAGTGGTAGAAGTAGTGGTAGAAGTAGTGGTAGAAGTAGTGATAGAAGTAGTGATAGAAGTAGTGGTAGAAGTAGTGGTAGAAGTAGTGACAGAAGTAGTGGTAGAAGTGGTGACAGAAGTAGTGACAGAAGTAGTGACAGAAGTAGTGGTAGAAGTAGTGGTAGAAGTAGTGGTAGAAGTAGTGACAGAAGTAGTGACAGAAGTAGTGGTAGAAGTAGTGGTAGAAGTAGTGACAGAAGTAGTGGTAGAAGTAGTGGTAGAAGTAGTGGTAGAAGTAGTGACAGAAGTAGTGACAGAAGTAGTGACAGAAGTAGTGGTAGAAGTAGTGGTAGAAGTAGTGGTAGAAGTAGTGACAGAAGTAGTGGTAGAAGTAGTGGTAGAAGTAGTGGTAGAAGTAGTGGTAGAAGTAGTGGTAGAAGTAGTGGTAGAAGTAGTGGTAGAAGTAGTGGTAGAAGTAGTGGTAGAAGTAGTGGTAGAAGTAGTGGTAGAAGTAGTGGTAGAAGTAGTGGTAGAAGTAGTGGTAGAAGTAGTGGTAGAAGTAGTGGTAGAAGTAGTGGTAGAAGTAGTGGTAGAAGAAGTGGTAGAAGTAGTGGTAGAAGTAGTGGTAGAAGTAGTGGTAGAAGTAGAAGTAGTGGTAGAAGTAGTGGTAGAAGTAGTGGTAGTAGTAGTGATAGAAGTAGTGATAGAAGTAGTGGTAGAAGTAGTGATAGAAGTAGTGGTAGAAGTAGTGACAGAAGTAGTGGTAGAAGTAGTGGTAGAAGTAGTGGTAGAAGTAGTAACAGTACTAGTTGACAGTAATTTCCGCAAGGCTGATGAAACAGACCGACGAATACGGAAAGATATAATCAAATCGGCAGCAAACGACATCACAAATACTTTTAAAAAAATGTGTTTCAAGTGTGTTTTCTTTTAATAGCATCAAGTAGTATTAAAGACATCGTAATTTTGCAAGTTCCTGCGTAGTTATTAAAGCTATTGTAATGTAAGTGTATTTATAATAATGCACATTTTTTTTGGCACAGTATATCACGGTTATTGTAAAATGTTTTAGATATATCGTAAACTGAACATAATTTTGCAGAGAATATATGCAAGTTACATTTCAGTGATTACGCAGGTTACCTCCTGGAGGTAAGTTATGACGTAACTGTACGTAGCAGGTGTTGTGTGCTATTATTAAGTAAACTCTGTGTTATGTTTTTATTGGTCCATTTCAGTAGTGGTGTTATTTCAGTTATTTTATTATTCTATATATGGAATTGCGCAAATCCATCCTGTTTATTACAGTGTTTTTCAGGGAATAGTATAATGTTGCGCAGCTTAATGTATTGTGTAATATTGGCTAATACTTTGTGACAGAGGTAATGTATTTCTGTGTAACGCTGTTGACCAGGTTATTATACGCATTCATACATATTATTCTCAGATATACAGATTATACACGGCAATAGAGGTTAGCATATATAGATAGATTAATATTCCTACCTATAAAGGTAATCATGCATAGCTATAAAGGGCACAAAGTGACGTAAAGTAGTATACAGTTACATTTGTCCGAAAGAAATAAGACCAACGTGGAAATGAGGATTTCTTGCCAACGCCTAAAGTACCTTCGTTATTTCCTACTGGAAGTGTGATATAGTGAGCGTGGGCCATGTCAACAGTATTATTTGTGCAGTATACTTATATTGGAGACAAATGGTTTTTAATACTTGACGTGCTATTGGAGTGTGAGCAAAGTAACATTTATGAAGGGGTTCAGGGAAACCGGCAGGCCGGACTTGAGTCCTGGAGATGGGAAGTACAGTGCCTGCACTCTGAAGGAGGGGTGTTAATGTTGCAGTTTAAAAACTGTAGTGTAAAGCACCCTTCTGGCAAGACAGTGATGGAGTGAATGATGGTGAAAGTTTTTCTTTTTCGGGCCACCCTGTCTTGGTGGGAATCGGCCAGTGTGATGATAATAATAATAATAACTTATATTTCCTAGCAATGTTTTTAGCCGGCTCCCTGGGCAAGCCTGACCTCACGTGACAACCGTCTGAAGCAGCCAGCTAGGCTGTAGCCCTCTCTCTGCCTTAGATTCAGACAGGATTACGAGAGAGGCAGACGTGAAGGCTGCGCTCTTCCAAGCTTACCGAATATACGACTCAATAAGAGTCTGCAATTGTTTCCTTCTACCATCACTCCATCCACGAACCCTGTCAACAAATGGCCACGCTCACCTGTGGCCTAAACAACTGCTCCTTCTCACTTGAGCTTCAGTATATAAGGTCTGGCCGCATACCTATACCTCAGAACTACTTCTGCTGTCTCAGGTGTTGTATTCTCCTGCTTTCGACTAAAGAAACCTATTTTGCAGGCGAAACAATATGATAAAGATTACAGGCTATTGCGCATGTGTATTAAATACCATAAAGACTTCTTTTCCTAGAAAATAATCTCCCTCTGTCCTGCATAACCTCATCAAAGCTTCACTATCCACATAAAAACTCATAACTTCTTTAAGTAACTTGCCACCCATTCCATTCACTTGCAACATCTGCCACATTACTTTCCTATCCACCCTGTCATGTCCACTTTTCTAAATCTATAAATGTAGCGGAAAGTTAGTCATTGTTTTATAAGTATTAATATATACAGTAATCACTTGGTCTTCACATCCCTTATATTGCTAATTCCTCCCTGATCATCTGCAGCCATATTTTTTGTCTTACTCTGTCTTACTCCCTTGCTTTCTAACTCTCTCAATCACTCATTCACCCCACTCACATTCCCACAGACTCACTCCCTCTCTAAGTATATCCATACACTTTATCATAACATTGGAAACAAACACATACGCAGTTTATTGTGATCCTTTATTGACAACGTTTCCAGTGTGTCGGTATTTTATACCATTTATTTTTATCATAACATTGCTTACTACATGTGCTTTCATCACTAAAAAAAAGGAAAAAGATTGAGAATGGACAATAAAAATGATGAGCAGAGATAGACGTGTTGGCTTGTACATGTGTGCATGACGCTCTGTGAGTCTGGTTAAGTAGCAAGGGGTCTGGCTAATAACTTGAAGGTTGACTACGTTATCCTAGTCATTGGAGGACCAAAGATATCCATTAAAAAATATCAACCACTCCAACACTGTCCCTGCACTATACAGTTTTTGTACCGTCAGTCGTCTGAGTTCCAGTCATTCGATTGCTAAAACTGTGAGCCTTCTGTCTTACGATCACCAGCCTTGTGAACTGTAGACAGTAAGCCTACATTGCTAGTTCTCACAGTTTCCACGAGACCGCAGGTCTCTGGGTGGGCATGCCTAGACCTGAATCCCTCTCACTCGGCGCCAACCTACTCAAGGTCGTCCTCGACCATGATTGGCTGTAAAAAAAAAGACTCTCACAGGAACAGGGCACAGAGCACAACATAACAAACATACATATACATGTGGACATGAGGAACAAAAACTTACTACAGGGAGGGAAGGAAAAGAAAAAGATGTGTGCTAAAAGAACGTGGTCCAAGGCAGAGAGCTTCGGTGGGCATCACTGCACGCCTTCCTGTGTCTGGACAGATACTGCAACACAGAAGACATCGCTGCAGCTGAGCTGTGACGTAACAGGGTAGTCTCATCTGGAGCGGTGAAGCAGTTATCATAGTAGTCGCTGCAGGTTCACTCATCCTGGGGCACAACCTGCTGGTGCCCTCGAGTGATGCGTCATCAGTCCTCGGCAACTGGGCAGGACTTCTTCTGGCAAGTGACTCAGGAGAACATTTCTCTGCTGGTACTGTCGCTGGGACTGTCGCTGTCAGCAGGCGACTGACTGACTCGTGTCACAACTTCAGTGAGCAGTCTGCACAAAGAAGTCACTTTGACTGCTAGCCCGCTCACTGCAGTTACGGTGTATGCTGTACGACTCCCACAGCCGCAGCGATGTCTCCTGTGTTGCAGTATCTGTCCAGACACAGGAAGGTGTGCAGTGACGCCCACCGAAGCTCTCTGCCTTGGACCACGTTCTTTTAGCACACATCTTATTTTCCCTTCCCTCCCTGTAGGAAGTTTTTTTTCTTCATGTCCACATGTTTTTATGTTGTGTTCTGTGCCCTGTTCCTGAGAGAGACTGATTTTTTTTACAGCCAATCATGGTTGAGGACGACCAGGGGTAGATGGCCGAGCATAATGTAGACATTAAGCCTACATGGCTAGGTTCCATAGTTTCCACCAGAGGGCAGGTCTCTGGGTGGGCATGCCCAAACCTGCCTCCCTCTCACTCGGCGCCAACTCGACCTAGAGACAAGACCTGCCACTCCTCTCTCCCGTGCATGGCCCTCCATGGCTGGCCCTCCGGTCCAGGGCACTTGAACACACTGCCTGTGTACCACGAACCGCAAATAAACAAGAAACCTCTGAAGCCTTATCATTGATCCCCGCTGCCAAACTCACACGTAATAATTCTGATAGAACCCGTCTTAAGATCACCAGCCTTGTGAACCCCCAGTCTTACGGTCACTAGCCTTGTGAATCCTCAGTCTTACGATCATAAGCCTCGTGAATCCCAAGTCTTACGATCACCAGCCTTGTAAACCCCCAGTCTTACGATCACACCAGCCTTGTGAACCCCCAGTCTTACGATCGCACCAGCCTCGTGAGCCCCCAGTCTTACGATCACACCAGCCTTGTGAACCCCCAGTCTTACGATCGCACCAGCCTCGTGAGCCCCCAGTCTTACGATCACACCAGCCTTGTGAGCCCCCAGTCTTACGATCACACCAGCCTTGTGAGCCCCCAGTCTTACGATCACACCAGCCTTGTGAACCCCCAGTCTTACGATCGCACCACCCTCGTGAACCCCAGTCTTAGGATCACACCAGCCTTGTGAACCCCAGTCTTAGGATCACACCAGCCTCGTGAACCCCAGTCTTACGATCACACCAGCCTCGTGAACCCCCAGTCTTACGATCACACCAGCCTCGTGAATCCCAGTCTTACGATCACACCAGCCTTGTGAACTCCCAGTCTTACGATCGCCAACCTTCCGAGCTGTAACTCGTTCGAAATTCAATTCTTCTTTAGTTCCCTTTGCATAATACGAGAATTGCAGCATTACGAGGCCGCTCCCTGGAGTTTATGATTGATCCATCACCGCTTTCCCTTACTTCCTCATTCATTATATTCTTTACTTCTATTACTCTCTCTCTCTCTCTCTACGTTCTATATGGGTTCAGAGTTTTTTTGTACGATATTCTTTTCCACACAATTCGAACCCTTTTTCTTTCCCTTTCTCTTTCACTAAACATCTTTCTATGTAATTTCTGTTTTCAGTTTTCTCTTGTTTATTATCCGCTTCCACTCACTCTTCAACGTCCTCTCCCACTTCCTCTCCCATTTCCTCTTTATCATCCTTTTCCACTTTCTCTTCTTCCTCTTCTCCCACTTCATCTTCCTTTTCTGCCACTTCCCTTTCTCCTACTTCCTCTTATTCCTTTTATACCACTTGCTACATCTACCACTTGCTACATCTACCACTTGCTACATCTTCCACTTGCTACATCTACCACTTGCTACATCTACCACTTGCTACATCTTCCACTTGCTACATCTTCCACTTGCTACATCTTCCACTTGCTACATCTACCACTTGCTACATCTACCACTTGCTACATCTTCCACTTGCTACATCTTCCACTTGCTACATCTTCCACTTGCTACATCTTCCACTTGCTACATCTACCACTTGCTACATCTACCACTTGCTACATCTACCACTTGCTACATCTTCCACTTGCTACATCTTCCACTTGCTACATCTTCCACTTGCTACATCTTCCACTTGCTACATCTTCCACTTGCTACATCTTCCACTTGCTACATCTTCCACTTGCTACATCTACCACTTGCTACATCTACCACTTGCTACATCTACCACTTGCTACATCTTCCACTTGCTACATCTTCCACTTGCTACATCTACCACTTGCTACATCTACCACTTGCTACATCTACCACTTGCTACATCTACCACTTGCTACATCTTCCACTTGCTACATCTTCCACTTGCTACATCTTCCACTTGCTACATCTTCCACTTGCTACATCTTCCACTTGCTACATCTACCCCTTGCTACATCTTCCACTTGCTACATCTACCACTTGCTACATCTTCCACTTGCTACATCTTCCACTTGCTACATCTACCACTTGCTACATCTTCCACTTGCTACATCTTCCACTTGCTACATCTTCCACTTGCTACATCTACCCCTTGCTACATCTTCCACTTGCTACATCTTCCACTTGCTACATCTTCCACTTGCTACATCTTCCACTTGCTACATCTTCCACTTGCTACATCTTCCACTTGCTACATCTTCCACTTGCTACATCTTCCACTTGCTACATCTTCCACTTGCTACATCTACCACTTGCTACATCTTCCACTTGCTACATCTTCCACTTGCTACATCTTCCACTTGCTACATCTTCCACTTGCTACATCTTCCACTTGCTACATCTTCCACTTGCTACATCTTCCACTTGCTACATCTTCCACTTGCTACATCTTCCACTTGCTACATCTTCCACTTGCTACATCTTCCACTTGCTACATCTTCCACTTGCTACATCTTCCACTTGCTACATCTTCCACTTGCTACATCTACCCCTTGCTACATCTTCCACTTGCTACATCTTCCACTTGCTACATCTTCCACTTGCTACATCTTCCACTTGCTACATCTTCCACTTGCTACATCTTCCACTTGCTACATCTTCCACTTGCTACATCTTCCACTTGCTACATCTACCACTTGTTACATCTTCCAGTTGCTACATCTACCACTTGCTACATCTTCCACTTGCTACATCTTCCACTTGCTACATCTTCCACTTGCTACATCTTCCACTTGCTACATCTTTCACTTGCTACATCTACCACTTGCTACATCTTCCACTTGCTACATCTACCACTTGCTACATCTACCACTTGCTACATCTTCCACTTGCTACATCTACCACTTGCTACATCTTCCACTTGCTACATCTTCCACTTGCTACATCTACCACTTGCTACATCTTCCACTTGCTACATCTTGCTGCACCTTCAGAGGTTGCGTCCAGAGAAGCAGTTATTGATTAATGACAGAACTAACACAAGTATTTGGAAGTTGGAAGCATCTTTCTTCTTCCCTCCTCCTCCTCCTCTTCCTTCTTCCCTCCTCCTCCTCCTTCTTCCCTCCTCCTCCTCCTCTTCCTTCTTCCCTCCTCCTCCTCCTCTTCCTTCTTCCCTCCTCCTCCTCTTTCTTCTTCCCTCCTCCTCCTCCTCTTTCTTCTTCCCTCCTCCTCCTCCTCTTCCTTCTTCCCTCCTCCTCCTCCTCCTCTTCCTCCTTCCCTCCTCCTCCTCCTCCTCTTCCTTCTTCCCTCCCCCTCCTCCTCCTCTTCCTTCTTCCCTCCTCCTCCTCCTCCTCCTCTTCCTTCTTCCCTCCTCCTCCTCCTCCTCTTCCTTCTTCCCTCCTCCTCCTCCTCCTCTTCCTTCTTCCCTCCTCCTCCTCCTCCTCTTCCTTCTTCCCTCCTCCTCCTCCTCCTCTTCCTTCTTCCCTCCTCCTCCTCCTCCTCCTCTTCCTTCTTCCCTCCTCCTCCTCCTCCTCCTCTTCCTTCTTCCCTCCTCCTCCTCCTCCTCCTCTTCCTTCTTCCCTCCTCCTCCTCCTCCTCCTCCTCTTCCTTCTTCCCTCCTCCTCCTCTTCCTTCTTCCCTCCTCCTCCTCCTCCTCTTCCTTCTTCCCTCCTCCTCCTCCTCCTCTTCCTTCTTCCCTCCTCCTCCTCCTCCTCTTCCTTCTTCCCTCCTCCTCCTCCTCCTCTTCCTTCTTCCCTCCTCCTCCTCCTCCTCTTCCTTCTTCCCTCCTCCTCCTCCTCCTCTTCCTTCTTCCCTCCTCCTCCTCCTCCTCTTCCTTCTTCCCTCCTCCTCCTCCTCCTCTTCCTTCTTCCCTCCTCCTCCTCCTCCTCTTCCTTCTTCCCTCCTCCTCCTCCTCCTCTTCCTTCTTCCCTCCTCCTCCTCCTCCTCCTCTTCCTTCTTCCCTCCTCCTCCTCCTCCTCTTCCTTCTTCCCTCCTCCTCCTCCTCCTCGTCCTGCTGCCGTCCTCCTCCTCCTCCTCTTCCTTCTTCCCTCCTCCTCCTCCTCTTCCTTCTTCCCCCCTCCTCCTCCTCTTCCTTCTTCCCCCCTCCTCCTCCTCTTCCTTATTCCCTCCTCCTCTTCCTTCTTCCCTCCTCCTCTTCCTTCTTCCCTCCTCCTCCTCTTCCTTCTTCCCTCCTCCTCCTCTTCCTTCTTCCCTCCTCCTCCTCTTCCTTCTTCCCTCCTCCTCCTCTTCCTTCTTCCCTCCTCCTCCTCTTCCTTCTTCCCTCCTCCTCTTCCTTCTTCCCTCCTCCTCCTCCTCTTCCTTCTTCCCTCCTCCTCCTCCTCTTCCTTCTTCCCTCCTCCTCCTCCTCCTCTTCCTTCTTCCCTCCTCCTCCTCCTCCTCTTCCTTCTTCCCTCCTCCTCCTCCTCCTCTTCCTTCTTCCCTCCTCCTCCTCCTCCTCTTCCTTCTTCCCTCCTACTCCTCCTCCTCTTCCTTCTTCCCTCCTCCTCCTCCTCCTCTTCCTTCTTCCCTCCTCCTCTTCCTTCTTCCCTCCTCTTCCTTCTTCCCTCCTCCTCTTCCTTCTTCCCTCCTCCTCTTCCTTCTTCCCTCCTCCTCTTCCTTCTTCCCTCCTCCTCCTCCTCTTCCTTCTTCCCTCCTCCTCCTCTTCCTTCTTCCCTCCTCCTCCTCCTCTTCCTTCTTTCCTCCTCCTCCTCTTCCTTCTTCCCTCCTCCTCCTCTTCCTTCTTCCCTCCTCCTCCTCTTCCTTCTTCCCTCCTCGTACTCCTCTTCCTTCTTCTTCCTCCTACTCCTCTTCCTTCTTCCTCCTCCTCCTCTTCCTTCTTCCCTCCTCCTCCTCTTCCTTCTTCCTCCTCTTTTTTTTCTTCTTTTTCCTTCTTTTCACAGTTCCCTTGATTCTCACCTCCTTCCCCTTGATTCTCACCACCTTCCCCTTGATTCTCACCACCTTCCCCTTGATTCTCACCACCTTCCCCTTGATTCTCACCACCTTCCCCTTGATTCTCACCACCTTCCCCTTGATTCTCACCACCTGCCACTTGATACTTACCACCACCATCTCCTGGCCCCGTGGCTTGGTTGGAAACGCTCTCGCCTCACACACTGAGTGTGGTTCAGTCTCTGACACGGGTGGAAAAGTTGGGCGTGTTTCCTTACACCTGCTGTCCCTGTTCACCTAGCTGTAAGTAGGTACCTGGGTATTAGTCACCGTAAACCTGTCCCTTTTCACCTAACCGTAAGTAGGTACCTGGGTTAGGTGTTAGTGGACTGGTATTGGTGGCACCCTGGGGGACAAGACTGACAGACCACATTGGAAATAAGACAGACAGTCCTCGATGACGCACTATCTCGGGTTATCCTGGCTAGTTAACCTTCCCTTAACCCGGGTTAAAAAATACTGATTAAATCTGATCTTAATTGCAAACTCCCTTTGACCCCCACAATCTCCTGGCCAAATGACCGGCTCTCTGGCGCAGTGGTTGTACCCGCGCCAGCGTGTCCTGGTGCACGGCTCAGGCACGGCTCACCTGAATTATATATCGCTGGGGGAAGCAGCAGTTGAACTCGCGGTGCTTGTTTAACCTTTGCCTCTTGAGAGTTCGTTTTTATACAAGCACTTTCATATTTTTTTCTATTAAACGCCTCTAAACTATGAATGTGTTACTTGTGGCTTTAATGACTATTTGCATTGGCTGCACATATGCAAGTATCTGCGTGTGTAAGTACGTGCAGTATGTATGTGATATATATACATACAGTATGCACAACAACCACTGAAAAAATAGCGAAATTCCAAGCGATTTCGTGACTTCTCACATTATCAATGAACAATAAAACGTCAACGGGAAGGAATATAAGGGCAAGACTACACCTCACAGTCGCGTCACAACACCCGACTCTGAAACGCAATTGATACTCTACCCAAGCATTAAGATTTTTACTTGTCTAATGTATCATTAAATTTTTCCCAAATTTTCTTAATTATAAATGAACCGTAATATCTACGACCAGAGGTAACCTAACATCTACGAACGGAGGTAACTTAACATCTACCACCAGAGGTAACCTAACATCTACGACCAGAGGTAACCTAACATCTACCACCAGAGGTAGCATAACATCTACCACCAGAGGTAGCATAACATCTACCACCAGAGGTAACCTAACATCTACCACCAGAGGTAACCTAACATCTACAACCAGAGGTAACCTAACATCTACCACCAGAGGTAACCTAACATCTACCACCAGAGGTAACCTAACATCTACCACCAGAGGTAACCTAACATCTACCACCAGAGGTAACCTAACATCTACCACCAGATGTAACATAACATCTACCACCAGATGTAACATAACATCTACCACCAGATGTAACATAACATCCACCACCAGAGGTAACATAACATCTACCACCAGAGGTAACATAACATCCACCACCAGAGGTAACATAACATCCACCACCAGAGGTAACATAACATCCACCACCAGAGGTAACATAACATCCACCACCAGAGGTAACATAACATCCACCACCAGAGGTAACATAACATCCACCACCAGAGGTAACATAACATCCACCACCAGAGGTAACATAACATCCACCACCAGAGGTAACATAACATCCACCACCAGATGTAACATAACATCCACCACCAGAGGTAACATAACATCCACCACCAGAGGTAGCATAACATCTACCAACAGAGGTAGCATAACATCTACCACCAGAGGTAGCATAACATCTACCACCAGAGGTAGCATAACATCCACCACCAGATGTAACATAACATCCACCACCAGATGTAACATAACATCCACCACCAGAAGTAACATAACATCTACCACCAGATGTAACATAACATTACCACCAGATGTAACATAACATCTACCACCAGAGGTAACATAACATCTACCACCAGAGGTAACATAACATCCACCACCAGAGGTAACATAACATCCACCACCAGAGGTAGCATAACATCCACCACCAGAGGTAACAAAACATCCACCACCAGAGGTAGCATAACATCCACCACCAGAGGTAACATAACATCTACCACCAGAGGTAACATAACATCTACCACCAGAGGTAACATAACATCTACCACCAGAGGTAACATAACATCTACCATCAGAGGTAACATAACATCTACCACCAGAGGTAACATAACATCCACCACCAGATGTAACATAACATCCACCACCAGATGTAACATAACATCCACCACCTGATGTAACTTAACATCCACCACCAGATGTAACATAACATCCACCACCAGATGTAACATAACATCCACCACCAGATGTAACATAACATCCACCACCAGATGTAACATAACATCCACCACCAGATGTAACATAACATCCACCACCAGAGGTAACCTAACATCTACCACCAGAGGTAACATAACATCTACCACCAGAGGTAGCATAACATCTACCACCAGAGGTAACATAACATCTACCACCAGAGGTAACATAACATCTACCACCAGAGGTAACATAACATCTACCACCAGAGGTAACATAACATCTACCACCAGAGGTAACCTAACATCTACCACCAGATGTAACATAACATCCACCACCAGAGGTAACATAACATCCACCACCAGATGTAACATAACATCTACCACCAGAGGTAACATAACATCTACCACCAGAGGTAACATAACATCTACCACCAGATGTAACATAACATCCACCACCAGAGGTAACATAACATCTACCACCAGAGGTAACATAACATCTACCACCAGAGGTAACATAACATCCACCACCAGATGTAACATAACATCTACCACCAGAGGTAACATAACATCTACCACCAGAGGTAACATAACATCCACCACCAGAGGTAACATAACATCTACCACCAGAGGTAACATAACATCTACCACCAGAGGTAACATAACATCCTCCACCAGATGTAACATAACATCTACCACCAGATGTAACATAACATCTACCACCAGATGTAACATAACATCTACCACCAGAGGTAACATAACATCTACCACCAGAGGTAACATAACATCTACCACCAGAGGTAACCTAACATCTACCACCAGAGGTAACATAACATCTACCACCAGATGTAACATAACATCTTCCACCAGATGTAACATAACATCTACCACCAGATGTAACATAACATCTACCACCAGAGGTAACATGACATCTACCACCAGATGTAACATAACATCTACCACCAGAGGTAACATAACATCTACCACCAGAGGTAACATAACATCTACCACCAGAGGTAACCTAACATCTACCACCAGAGGTAACCTAACATCTACCACCAGAGGTAACATAACATCTACCACCAGAGGTAACCTAACATCTACCACCAGAGGTAACATAACATCTACCACCAGAGGTAACCTAACATCTACCACCAGAGGTAACCTAACATCTACCACCAGAGGTAACCTAACATCTACCACCAGAGGTAACATAACATCTACCACCAGAGGTAACATAACATCTACCACCAGATGTAACATAACATCTACCACCAGAGGTAACATAACATCTACCACCAGAAGTAACATAACATCTACCACCAGAGGTAACATAACATCCACCACCAGATGTAACATAACATCCACCACCAGATGTAACATAACATCCACCACCAGATGTAACATAACATCTACCACCAGAGGTAACATAACATCCACCACCAGATGTAACATAACATCCACCACCAGATGTAACATAACATCCACCACCAGATGTAACATAACATCTACCACCAGAGGTAACATAACATCCACCACCAGATGTAACATAACATCTACCACCAGATGTAACATAACATCTACCACCAGAGGTAACATAATATCCACCACCAGAGGTAACATAATATCCACCACCAGAGGTAAAATAATATCCACCACCAGAGGTAACATAACATCCACCACCAGATGTAACATAACATCTACCACCAGATGTAACATAACATCTACCACCAGATGTAACATAACATCTACCACCAGAGGTAACATAACATCTACCACCAGAGGTAACATAATATCCACCACCAGAGGTAACATAACATCTACCACCAGAGGTAACATAATATCCACCACCAGATGTAACATAACATCCACCACCAGATTTAACATAACATCCACCACCAGATGTAACATAACATCTACCACCAGAGGTAACATAACATCTACCACCAGAGGTAACATAACATCTACCACCAGATGTAACATAACATCTACCACCAGAGGTAACATAACTCGCTAACTTAATAATGTCTAGTTTCTTTCAATGTCGGATTCTTTCTTACACACTAATGATTTGATCTCTTGGCAATAGATACATAATTTTCTAACAACAACAACAACAACGTCTATTGTTAAATTCTTGGGAAGATTTTTTTAAATTTCCGGATAAACAAATTATTTGTAGTTTAAATTAGACAGCACAATTATCAAATAGAGATTTTAAATAATGGTTGACCTGTAATTTAAAGGCTAAATCATACATTGAAAAAGGTCTGCCATTAATATTTTTAAGTGTTAATACCTTAGCAATAAACTACAATTACCACGAAACGGGTGGGGTTGGAACCCATGGCAAGTGAACCCGAAAACAAACTGCCCTGTTAGTTTTAGGAGTCACTAGCCATAGGTTCAAATCCTGCCAGTTCCTGGTTTGTTTACAATGGTGTTCTTACGATCTAGTGAGTCATGATAACTGTGGTCGGTCGCAGTCAGATACTGACTCACCTTTTTCCCACTTTTATCTCTATTTATAATAAATGAAGTTGTGGATTTTTTATTTCTAGATGAGATTTTATTTATTCAGGTGAAGAGTTTATTCTCTACATAATTTTTCTTTCTCTGAATAAGATTTTTTTCCTCCAAATAAGAATTTTAACTCTAAAGATTCTTTCTCCAAATGAAAACTATTTAGTTGCAAAATATGTTTCTGAAATTACTCTTCATGGTTCCATCCTGTTGTTTTTTAATTAACGAAAGAATCCGATTAAAATTAAAGATTTTGTACCAAAAGAACCTTAGAAAACTTACCTAACCTTATTATAACAAGCGCAATTTAATTTAGCCTATTCCAAATAAATATATTTTAGATAAGTGTACAATAATTTAATAATAAACACAATGAAAAATATTTTTCTCGTTAGATTCAGAAAGATTTTTGCGTATTTTTTTCATACACTTATGCACTTATTCGGCACGACATTATATAATAAATAAATAAATATATACATACATACACACATATATATATATATATATATATATATATATATATATATATATATATATATATAAATATATATATATAAATATATATATATTTTATTATTATCACACTGGCCGATTCCCACCAAGGCAGGGTGGCCCGAAAAAGAAAAACTTTCACCATCATTCACTCCATCACTGTCTCGCCAGAAGGGCGCTTTACACTACAGTTTTTAAACTGCAACATTAACACCCCTCCTTCAGAGTGCAGGCACTGTACTTCCCATCTCCAGGACTCAAGTCCGGCCTGCCGGTTTCCCTGAACACCTTCGTAAATGTTACTTTGCTCACACTCCAACAGCACGTCAAGTATTAAAAACCATTTGTCTCCATTCACTCCTATTAAACACGCTCACGCATGCCTGCTGGAAGTCCAAGCCCCTCGCACACAAAACCTCCTTTACCCCCTCCCTCCAACCTTTCCTAGGCCGACCCCTACCCCGCCTTCCTTCCACTACAGACTGATACACTCTTGAAGTCACTGTGTTTCGCTCCATTCTCTCTACATGTCCGAACCACCTCAACAACCCTTCCTCAGCCCTCTGCACAACAGTTTTGGTAATCCCGCACCTCCTCCTAACTTCCAAACTACGAATTCTCTGCATTATATTCACACCACACATTGCCCTCAGACATGACATCTCCACTGCCTCCAGCCTTCTCCTCGCTGCAACATTCATCACCCATGCTTCGCACCCATATAAGAGCGTTGGTAAAACTATACTCTCATACATTCCCCTCTTTGCCTCCAAGGACAAAGTTCTTTGTCTCCACAGACTCCTAAGTGCACCACTCACCCTTTTCCCCTCATCAATTCTATGATTCACCTCATCTTTCATAGACCCATCCGCTGACACGTCCACTCCCAAATATCTGAATACATTCACCTCCTCCATACTCTCTCCCTCCAAGCTGATATCCAATCTTTCATCACCTAATCTTTTTGTTATCCTCATAACCTTACTCTTCCCTGTATTCACTTTTAATTTTCTTCTTTTGCATACCCTACCAAATTCATCCACCAATCTCTGCAACTTCTCTTCAGAATCTCCCAAGAGCAACGTGTCATCAGCAAAGAGCAACTGTGACAACTCCCACTTTATGTGTGATTCTTTATCTTTTAACTCCTCGCCTGTTGCCAAGACCCTCGCATTTACTTCTCTTACAACCCCATCTATAAATATATTAAACAACCACGGTGACATCACATACCCTTGTCTAAGGCC
>NC_091320.1:3533638-3541138 GCF_038502225.1 Cherax quadricarinatus
GGTTGTGATAGTTGTGGTAGTGGAGAGAGGGTGATAGTGGTTGTGATAGTTGTGGTAGTGGAGAGAGGGTGATAGTGGTTGTGATAGTTGTGGTAGTGGAGAGAGGGTGATAGTGGTTGTGATAGTTGTGGTAGTGGAGAGAGGGTGATAGTGGTTGTGATAGTTGTGGTAGTGGAGAGAGGGTGATAGTGGTTGTGATAGTTGTGGTAGTGGAGAGAGGGTGATAGTGGTTGTGATAGTTGTGGTAGTGGAGAGAGGGTGATAGTGGTTGTGATAGTTGTGGTAGTGGAGAGAGGGTGATAGTGGTTGTGATAGTTGTGGTAGTGGAGAGAGGGTGATAGTGGTTGTGATAGTTGTGGTAGTGGAGAGAGGGTGATAGTGGTTGTGATAGTTGTGGTAGTGGAGAGAGGGTGATAGTGGTTGTGATAGTTGTGGTAGTGGAGAGAGGGTGATAGTGGTTGTGATAGTTGTGGTAGTGGAGAGAGGGTGATAGTGGTTGTGATAGTTGTGGTAGTGGAGAGAGGGTGATAGTGGTTGTGATAGTTGTGGTAGTGGAGAGAGGGTGATAGTGGTTGTGATAGTTGTGGTAGTGGAGAGAGGGCGATAGTTGTGGTAGTGGTTGCTGTGGTTGTGATAG
The DNA here is from genome assembly GCF_038502225.1 of Cherax quadricarinatus. Taxonomy (NCBI): domain Eukaryota; kingdom Metazoa; phylum Arthropoda; class Malacostraca; order Decapoda; family Parastacidae; genus Cherax; species Cherax quadricarinatus. The sequence goes on from NC_091320.1 coordinate 3,534,276, forward strand.
TGGCGGAGAGATGGTGGTAGTGGTTGCTGTGGTTGTGATAGTGGTTGATGTGGTTGTGATAGTGGTGGTAGTGGTTGCTATGGTTGTGATAGTGGAGGTAGTGGTTGCTATGGTTGTGATAGTGGTGGTAGTGGTTGCTATGGTTGTGATAGTGGTGGAGATATGGTGGTAGTGGTTGCTGTGGTAGTGTTAGTGGTGGAGAGTTGGTGGTAGTGGTTGCTGTGGTGTGATAGTGGTGGAGAGATGGTGGTAGTGATCGCTGTGGTTGTGATAGTGATGGAGAGATGGTGGTAGTGGTTGCTGTGATTGTGATAGTGGTTGCTGTAGTTGTGATAGTGGTTGTTGTGGTTGTGATAGTGGTGGTAGTGGTTGCTGTGGTTGTGATAGTGGTGGTAGTGGTTGCTGTGGTTGTGATAGTGGTGGAGAGATGGTGGTAGTGGTTGCTGTGGTTGTGACAGTGGTGGAGAGATGGTGGTAGTGGTTGCTGTGGTTGTGACAGTGGTGGAGAGATGGTGGTAGTGGTTGCTGTGGTTGTGACAGTTGTGGAGAGATGGTGGTAGTGGTTGCTGTGGTTGTGACAGTTGTGGAGAGATGGTGGTAGTGGTTGCTGTGGTTGTGACAGTGGTGGAGAGATGGTGGTAGTGGTTGCTGTGGTTGTGACAGTGGTGGAGAGATGGTGGTAGTGGTTGCTGTGGTTGTGACAGTGGTGGAGAGATGGTGGTAGTGGTTGCTGTGGTTGTGACAGTGGTGGAGAGATGGTGGTAGTGGTTGCTGTGGTTGTGACAGTGGTGGATAGATGGTGGTAGTGGTTGCTGTGGTTGTGACAGTGGTGGAGAGATGGTGGTAGTGGTTGCTGTGGTTGTGACAGTTGTGGAGAGATGGTGGTAGTGGTTGCTGTGGTTGTGACAGTGGTGGAGAGTTGGTGGTAGTGGTTGCTGTGGTTGTGACAGTGGTGTAAAGATGGTGTTAGTGGTTGCTGCGGTTGTGACAGTGGTGGAGAGATGGTGGTAGTGGTTGCTGTGGTTGTGACAGTGGTGTAAAGATGGTGTTAGTGGTTGCTGTGGTTGTGACAGTGGTGGAGAGATGGTGTTAGTGGTTGCTGTGGTTGTGACAGTGGTGTAAAGATGGTGTTAGTGGTTGCTGTGGTTGCACTATAAGTGACGTTCATGTATCGAGTCGTGATATTTATAAGGTAAATTAAAATTCAGTATCACGGCTGTACATACATGATTTAAGTTTTATCCTTAACACAGCAGCATTCCAAGATTATTTCACAAACAACATAAGTGAATGAGAATGTGTGTGTGTGTGTGTGTGTGTGTGTGTGTGTGTGTGTGTGTGAGAGAGAGAGAGAGAGAGAGAGAGAGAATAAATTATTATTTTTCGTGGAAACGTGAGACGAGAGCGTGATAAGAAAGAGAAAAGGGTGTGACATGTAATAGGTAGTGGCAGGGTGGTGGGTGGCAGAGGCCATGGGTGGCAGAGGCACTGGATGGTGGGGTGGTGGGTGGCAGGGTAGTGGGTGACAGGGTAGTGGGGGCAGGGGTAGTGGGTGGCAGGGGTAGTGTGTAGCTAGGGTAGTGGGTAGCAGGGGCCGTGTGTAGGAAGGTGGTGAGAGGCAGGGTAGTAGGTGGCAGGGCCAGTTGGTAGCAGGGTTGTTGGTGGCAGGGAAGGTGGGTTGCAAGGGCAGTGAGTGGCTGCCTGGCTTGGCATGTATTGGACGGCAGCGGGTTGCAGTTCAGTGGGTGGCAGATGGTGGAACACACAGTGAGTGGAAGATACGGTGGGTGGAAGATACAGTGGGTGGAAGATACGGTGGGTGGAAGATACAGTGGGTGGAAGATACAGTGGGCGGAAGATACAGTGGGTGGAAGATACAGTGGGTGGAAGATACAGTGGGTGGAAGATACAGTGGGTGGAAGATACAGTGGGTGGAAGATACAGTGGGTGGAAGATACAGTGGGTGGAAGATACAGTGGGTGGAGAGTGGGAGGCAGCAGGATGTTTAAACCTGTACAGACCATCATTTGCAACATATTCCAAATAAAATAAACAAAAAATGAATAAGGCAGCAGGAAAAAGTTAGAACTGAAAGAAGCGGGGGTCCAGACCCCAGCAAAAGTCATAAGCTTTCCAAAAACACACCTGAGACAAATATTCTTCCCATAAGACGTGTCCCAGGTATACATTCTACGAACCCTCCATCCATTACTGACTTGTAAGTCTGTTGAAGGGGGTGTCGGTTGAGCAAGATCTCCTGATACCTGATTAGTAACTATGTAAGACGGTAGTGTCTAAGATACTTCACTATATCTGAAGTAAATAGGCCTATAGTTAACTTTAGACCTTCTGTTTTTAAGATAGGAAAGACACCAGCCTCCTTAAGGGGAATTCACTGTCAAATACAGGGAACCCTTTTTACCATCATATGTTTACATACACAAATAACCAGCACATAATAGAGAGGAGCTTACGACGACGTTTCGGATCGACTTGGACCATTTACAAAGTCATGCCAACAGAAAAGAGTGAGGTAGCCAGTATTTATAAAGGATAGGGGAATAGGGACGGAACCAAGAGAGGAAGAAAATGCAGTAGTGGAAGGGCTGGTAATGGAAGTACTACAAGCAAAAGTGGTTCTTTCTTATACTTGAACTATGTTTGGTTCTTTTGTATCAATGATTTGGTGAGGTCACTTGTCAAGTAAAATTTATGAGTGACATGTCAGGCATAGTTTAAATTCGTCATAAATTCTAATGATTACGAATGAATCTAATTTATATAACCCTGAACTAATATTCATATTATGAAACCTGATTCGATTATATTTCACTTGGCACAGCTTTCTCGGTCTTTTGAAAATCAGTTGGATGGTTAAACTCTCTAATATGAATAAACAGAGCATTATACTTGTTCAATTCTAATGTTATGTTTAGGTTGATGTAATATTAGTTCAAGATTTTTTCCAAAGTTTGGTATTAATAAACTTTTTTTTTTTTTTTTTTTTTTTGCAGGGAATCCTATATATATTATTATTTTATTTTTTATTAACACACTGGCCGAGTCCCACCAAGGCAGGGTGGCCCGAAAAAGAAAAACTTTCACCATCATTCACTCCATCACTGTCTTGTCAGAAGGGTGCTTTACACTACAGTTTTTAAACTGCAACATTAACACCCCTCCTTCAGAGTGCATATATATATATATATATATATACATATGTATATATTATATATAATATATAATATATATATATATATATATATATATATATATATATATATATATATATATATATATATGTGTGTGTGTGTGTGTGTGTGTGTGTGTGTGTGTGTGAGTGTGTGTGTGTGTGTGTGTGTGTGTGTGTGTGTGTGTGTGTGTGTGTGTGTGTGTGTGTGTGTGTGTGTGTGTGTGTGTACTTTATTAAGGAGAGATCATCAGCTTATCATTTTTAGTAAATGGAAGTAAGATAAAGTCGCTGTAGTCGGTGCCATGATTGCTGAGGTAAAGTTTTTGCGAGAGTTTAAATAATTCAAGTGACTTGCAAGGAGCCGAAGCAGAATATTAATGTTACGCTTCCATTCTTATCTTCTCCTCTCTTACCTCTTACCCACTCTCTCTCTCTCTCTCTCTCTCTCTCTCTTTCCTCTCATTCTCATGATTTACCTCCATTTTATGACAGTCTGGCCAGAGAATTACGTCCCATAAAATTCTACAAATGAAAGACTGTCTCAGATATGAATTTCTGGAGATATTACAAAAGATTGAGATTTTAGATCCAAATAACTTCAAAATATTGTTTGATAAATCTAAACACTTGAAAGCAGTGTATTTACACTTACACACATATCTCACTTTATTTACTGGATAATTGATTTTAGGTGTGATAAACCATGACCCAAACTTGGATAGGAAGACAAAAAGTCACAATACTGTGACTGGAACAATACACAAATAACCTGGTGGCCTGGTGGTTAACGCTCTCGCTTCACACGGTGAGGGCCTGGGTTCGATTCCCAGCCAGAGTAGAAACATTGGACGTGTTTCTTTCCACCTGTTGTCTATGTTCCCCATCAGTAAAATGGGTACCTGGGTGTTAGTCGACTGGTGTGGGTCGCATCTTGGGACACTGACCTAAGGAGGCCTGGTCACAGACCGGGCCGCGGGGGCGTTGACCCCCGGAACTCTCTCCAGATAAACTCCAGATAAGAGATAAAAATTATGACGACGGTTCGGTCCGACTTGGACCATTAATTAGTCGCTGTTATTAGTCCAAATCGGACCGAATCGTCGTCGTAAGTTCCTTTTTCCCATGTGCGGGTATTTGTGTATTAAATAGGGACCGAGGGAGACTACTTTGGGAGGAACTTGTTAAGTCAACAAGGCACGATAACGTAATAATTCTAGTGGACTTTAAATTTAGTTAAATGGACTGGAATTCCTCGACTGGGAATTTTCAGTTAAACAAGTTCCTGGAGGTAGTTCAAGACTGTTTTTTTGGAGCAGTTTGTGGCAGAACCAACGAGGGGAAATAACATTCTTGATTTGGTTGTGGTAAAAAAGATATTAATAATCTAGAAATTGCAGATGAACTTTGCGCCAGCGAACACAAATCGACTAGCTTTAGCATTGAGAAAAAGTATGATAGGAATAATTCAGTGCAGTCCAATATTTTTGCATAGCAGATTACAATGGGATTAGATAACACTTATCATCCATGGACTAGGGTATCGAAGAGTGTTTTCTGAATGACATTTTTCATGCTACCCAAAGTGATATGAGCAAATTCACTGACAGCACAAAAATAGGGAAGATAATTGATTCAGCAGATGCCACTAATAAGATGAGCTCATGTCGTGGTCAGAAAAGTGCCAGATGCAGGTGAATGTAGATAAATGCAAAGTTCTGAAGCTCAGGAATGTGCATAACTTGGGGACTTATAAACTAAATAATAAAGAACTTGATCTTACAAAATACGAAAAGGACTTGGGAGTTATGGTAAGCCGTAACCTGAGACCAAGCCAGCAATGTCTAAGAGTATTTAATAAGACCGAGACACTTATGCAACATATGGGAATCTTTATTAAAGAAACATTTCGTCACACAGTGGCTTCTTCAGTCCAATACAAAGCAGAGAGGGGTAAGGAGAAAAGGAGTTTGAGGTAATCAGTTCCTCAGCCTGGAATCGATGTCCATCACTCTTGAACGAAGTTCAGCATTTGGTCGGAGGAGTGGCTTATATACTGTATACAGGCGAGTCGAAGCCTCCTCCTGCTTCGACTCACCTGTCAACACCATATAAGCCACTTCTCCGACCATATGCTGTACTTTCTACAAGAGTGATGGGCTGAACACATTGATTCCAGGCTGAGGGACTGATTATCTCAAACTCCTCCTCTCCTTACCACTCTCTGCTTTCTACTGGACTGATGAAGCCACTGTGTGGCGAAACATTTCCTTAATAAAGATTCCCATATGTTGCATAAGTGTCTTAATCTTCAAATTGTCGGTTTTCAACCCATTTATCACGCTTATGTAATAAAGCAAACAGATTACTAGGATATATATCAAGAAAAATAAGCACCAGGAGTCCAGGAGTCTACACAGCATTAGGTTTCACACAGATTATGCAGCTCAGTTCTGGTCTCCATCCTACAGAACAGATATAAATTCGTTAGAAAACATTCAGAGAAGTATGCTAAAATTAATACATTGCTTAAGGGATATTCTATGCAAAGAAAAATTTTAATCCCTTAAACTATATTCTCCTGTAACACGAAGAATGAAATGTATTAGTGGAAGATGGGCGTAAATAATTGATTCAAATTGGACATGTTTGGATTTAGAAAGGATTTAGGAAAGTACTGGTTTGGAAAGAGAGTAGTCGATGAGTGGAATAGTGTGCCTAGCAGGGTTATTGAAGCTAAAACCTTGGGTAACTTCAAATATAGGTTAGATAAATACATGAGTGAGAAGGGTTGGATTTGAGCGAGATTTTCCCTTGAGTTAACAGGGTTATCAAAGCTTTTTCCTTGAGTAGCATTGAAGAATTGAAACACTTATGCAACACATGGGAATCTTTATTGAAGATTCAATAAAGATTCCCATGTGTTGCATAAGTGTCTCAATTCTTCAACTTGTCGGGTTTCTAAACCATTCATCACTTGAGTAGCATTGCAAACGGGTTGGGCAAATATTTTTGTTAGTAGGTTTGGGTCTGAGAAAGACTTGCCTAATATGGGCCAGTAGGCCTGCTGCAGTGTTCCTCCGTTCTTCTGTTCTTAATGAAGAATTCCCTGCATCTAGATTCCAAGATGCTGCTGCGTCTGACAGATTTTGTGTAAATAATTTACGAAGTTGATAATTGACACATATTGCAACATTTGGGGAGTTTTCTTCTGGAAACGTTTCGGCAGCCAGTGGCTTCTTCAGTCTAATACAGAGAAAAACCGTGGACGACGAGGAGGAGTTTGGGGTAATCAGTCTCTCAACTTGTGTTTTCTAAATCATTTATTCAAATTCTGTCAAACGCAGCAACATCTTAGGATATTGATGCAGGGAATTCTTCAAAGTTTTCCTAACCTGTAGGCACGACCTACTTCCACTAGTGGGTTTAACCACTGATGACTCAGCCTACCACTGCTTCGTCTCATCTGTCGGCAGTACATTAGCCCCTTCTACACGGACATGTTGTAGTTTTGTCATGATTGATGGACTGAACTCATCGACTCCAGGCTCAGGGACTGATTACCTCAAACCCATCCTCATCTTCCACAGTACTTTTCCGGATTAGACTGAAGAAACCACTGGACTATTCTTGCTGTCAGCTTGCAAGCACCACTTAACTGTTCTTGCTGCTA
>NC_091320.1:3546138-3611138 GCF_038502225.1 Cherax quadricarinatus
TACTGTATTCTCCACATTCCTTAGTAAGGGGATAATTAAGCGCTCAGTCTTCAAGAGAAAAAACTGATGCACGTACTTTTCCCTTAGTTTGATCGCCTGTGTGTGTGCTAAGCTGCTGGAAATACTTGTAACCAAGCCAAGAACTGCTACTACAATATCAGTCAGTGTTTACATAGCAAGTTGCTTGGTAAATCTTCAGCACCCATAATGTTCTTATCTTCGGTCATGTTGTTATACGAAGTAATAGATGAAAGCATTCAAGGGATCTTTATTGGATATATATCGGGACCTTAGTTATTCCCAGTGACATGTATATGGAGAACTGGAAAAGAATTCTTCCTTCGTAAGCCATGTGTGTCGTAAGAGGCGACTAAAATGCCGGGAGCAAGGTGCTAGTAACCCCCTTCTCCTGTTATATTACTAAATTTAAAAGGAGGAACTTGCGTTTTTCTTTTAGGCCGCCCCGCCTCGGTGGGAACCAGACACTGTCACAGTGAATCTTACCAAGTGTCTAGAGGTAAATACACACAGATCTAAATGGATTGTGAAAACGTGCAATTGCATTAAGTTTTATAACCTACATGAACTGTATCACTGTAGGCAACAAGAGCATTTCACCCCTCCATGGAAGATGTGTTCATTTAATATCACATACCTACAAGTCCCTCCCAAGAAGCTCATTGCTAGTAATCCCTTCCTTAAATCTCTTGTTAGAGCAACTGCTCAAGAAGAAATTTCTCACCTAGCTGGTAGTAACAAGTTATCACAAGTTATATACACTGATGGATCTAAACAGGAGTCTTCTGGCAGGGCTGCATCTGCTCTTGTTGCCACCTCCCTAGTTAAGAACGATAATAAATTTGTTGAGTTAGGCACAAGAATTAACAACTGGGCATCTACACTGCAAACTGAATTGTTTGCAATCCTAATGGCGCTAAAGCTAACCTATGACACTGAGCTTGACTATCATCATTACTGATTCTATGTCATCATTGAAGGCTCTTGACTCATATAATGACTCCAACAACATGCTCATTGGGGAAGCCAGGTATAGATACTCAAAAATTAGGGACAAAGGAATTAATGTACAATTGCTATGGATCCCATCACACATTGGATTACTCCTTCATGATAAAGTTGATATGTTAGCCAAGAAGAGTATCGAGAAGGAGAATGTAGAATATAACTTTGGTATAACTGTGTCTAGCATTAGGAATAATATTAGGAGAGAAGTAAATAATGAAAATGATTGTTATAGGAATGCAGTTAGAAGCCTGAGTAGATCTATAACCCACTATGATAACATGAACGTAGATAAGTATGTTTATTGAGCAACTTGCAATGTGAACAGACTGACTGATGTTGTAGTGGCCAGGCTTAGGCTTGGTTACAAGTACTTCTGGCAGTTTGGGAGACACACAGATGATGATCAAACTAAATGTAAATTATGTGATCAGGCATATGGTCACTCTCTTGAACACAATGTGCTTAATTGTCCACTCATTGAGGAATACAGAGACAGACAGTATAATAACCTATGTGACATGTCAAGATATCTTATTAATGAAAATAAGATACCAGATATACTAAGCAAATTTCCTAAATTTGCTTGTAACAGATAAGTGAACTATAGATATGTAGATATAAATCCATATGTATTCCTGTTAACCCTTTTGGGGCCTAGTTCCTAGGCCTTTTGTGTATCCATATGCTCTCGCGCTACCGTCCACAGGATGGATATGGGGTGCACAATAAACTAGCCACTTCGGTGGCAAAATCTAATCTATCTCTAATCTCGGTGGGATACGGCCGGTACGTTGAAAGAAAAGATTTAATATGTACATATAATATATATATATATATATATATATATATATATATATATATATATATATATATATATATATATATATATATATATATATATATATTGGACCCTCGAATTTAGTTATCCCTTTTCTGTATAAAAAACTAGTTATTCTCTATAAAATGTATTTTTGTTAATATTTCCCATAAGAAATAATGTAAATCCAATTAAACCATTCCAGACACCCAAAAATATTAACATTAACAAAAAATACATTTTATAGAGAATAACTGTAGTTTTGCATACAGAAAAGGGATGACATAATTATTTGAGAGCGAGCACTGTTTTCGGGGTTTTTGAAATAAATGCCAGAAAGGAAACACACCTCCCCCCCCCCCCGCCGCTAACGAGCGACATTAATGTATTGCTCAACTCAATTAACAAACTTTTAATATGGTACTTTAATGGTTTCCTCTCATGACATCTGAGAAAGCAGAACTTACTTAAAAAACTACATTTCAATGCCATTTGGACATTTCAATAGCAATTACTTTCATTTTGAGTTTATTACATTAGAAAAAGTTTTAACGTGGGACACGATCTTTAATTAAATTCCTTGTCTTTTTAAGTCACTGTCAGAAATGTGAACGTAATTACGTTTCTAAACGCCAGAATTCCAGACAATTATTTTAGTTTGTTTAAAGGTGGTGTTGTATTGTTGCAGTGGTATGGTGTTAAGATCCAGTGTTACCTTGTTACTTTGGGCTGTTCTTATGTGGTTTCGGCTAGTAGGTGACTTGGACGTGCCTAGCATGGGCCAGTAGGCCTGCTACAGTGTTCCTTCCTTCCTTATATTTTCATGTTCACGCGGTATGAGAGAAGGTCGAAGGGGTAAAATTTTGAGCAAGTGAAGTCTGTGTGGGTAATGAGTAAATGAATGAGCACTCAACTAATTGTGCTCACTTAATTGTGGTTGCAAGGGTCGATTCATAGCTCCTGGCCCCGTCTCTTCACTGGTCGTTACTAGGTCCTCTCTCGCCCTGTTCTATGAGCTTTATCTTATGTCTTGTTAAAGCTATATATGGACCTAACCTAACTTACCCTTACCTACCCTAACCTAACTTACCTTTCCCTAACCTAACTTACCTTTGCCTAACCTAACTTACCCATACCTAACCTAACTTACCCTTACCTAACTTACCCTTACCTAACCTACCCTAACCTAACCTACCCTAACCTAACCTAACTAACCTGACTTTACCTGACTTAACCTAAGTTAATCTAACCTAACCTAACTACATCACTTTCCAGACTATTCCACTTCCCGAATGTGAGTTTGAGAGTCGTGTTGTGCGATGCGATGTCTATGTTTTATGCTGAGTTGATTTAAGAGAGAATTCTTATAGTTTTTAAGGATTCGTTATTAACTTTGAGGTATCTAGTTTGCTTAGCAGTTTCTTCATCTCCAACTTAGTTTTGTGCAGTGTGTCCAACACTTGCTATTACACCCTACTCACTAGGTTTGCTGGAAGCCTCTCTGTCTCCGCTGTGAATACTTCCCTGAATCTTAAGCTGATTTCTTCACATACTCATTCCATGTGAGCTCTCCTCCTTTCTTCCTCAGCCTTATTACCTGGCCCTTGTTGTTTTCCTTCTTATATGGCTGTGTAAAAACTTAGGGTTATATCTGGCTTTTGATGCTGTGTGATTCTCGTATTTCCACTTGACCTCTCTCTCCTTATCCATGCATATTCGTTTCTGATTCTGATGCTCATCTTCTTGTTGAGTCCTTTGCCTTCTATACTTTTTCCGTGCTCTAACACACCTGGCTTTGGCATCTTTACACCTCCAGGTAAACCATGGGCTCACTTTGGTTTTCCCATTGTATCTGTTACCCCTTGATATGAACTTCTCTGCCTCCCTGCACTTTGTGGTCACGTGTTCCATCTAAATTACTGTCTCTCCCTTTAGTTCTCTTTCCCACTGCACCTCATGCAGGAATTGCCTAATACCTGTGTAGTCGCCTATTTTGAAGTCTGGCTTCTCCCGTGCTTCTCTTGCTGCTTCATTCTACACTGTTAACTCTACAAGGTATTCGAAACTCAGGACCACATGATCACTAGCGCCAAAGGGCCTTTCATGAACTGTTCAAGGTTAATACGAGGTCCAGCCTTTTGTGTGTGTGTACACTCGCCTATTTGTACTCGCCTATTTGTGGTTGCAGGGGTCGATTCATAGCTCCTGGCCCCGCCTCTTCGCTGATTGCTACTAGGTCCTCTCTCTCCCTGCCCTATGAGCTTTATCATACCTTGCCTTAAAACTATGTATGGTTCCCGCCTCCACTACGTCACTTTCTAGGCTATTCCACGGCCTGACTACTCTATGACTGAAGAAATACTCCCTAACATTCCTTTGATTCATCTGAGTCTTCAACGTCCAATTGTGACCTCTTGTGTCTGTGTCCCTTCTCTGGAACATCCCGTCTTTGTCCACCTTGTCTATTCTGCGCAGTATTTTATATGTCGTTATCATGTCTCCCCTGACCCTCCTGTCCTCCAGTGTCGTTAGGCCGATTTCCCTCAACCTTTCTTCGTAGGACAATCCCCGTAGCTCTGGGACTAGTCTTCTTATTAACTTCACATCATCTGCAAACAAGGACACTTTTGAGTTTATCCCTTCCGTTATGTCGTTCACATATACCAAGAACAGCACAGGTCCTAGGACTGACCCCTGTGGAACCCCGCTTGTCACAGGCGCCCACTCTGACACCTCGTCACTTACCATGACTCGTTGTTGCCTCCCTGTCAGGTATTCTCTGTCACTTCAACTCCATATTGTTTCAGACTACGGAACAATGCTCTTCTCCAGACTGAGGGACTGACCACCTCAAAACTTTAAGGGTGATGGACTGATTACATCGTCTTCAAGTCTCTTCTGCTTCTATCAACTTTTCTGTACTCGACTGAAGAAGCCTACTGTGTAGGCGAAACGTTTCGAAATAAAGATACCTAACTGTTGCATATGTGTCTTACCTAACAACCACATTCTCTGATTCATTGCAGTGCCTTTCCTGTTATGTGTGCCTGATCCTCTACCTTTTGCAGTAACCTCTTTTGAGGAACTGTTTCGAAGGCCTTCTTGCAGTCCAAAAAAAATGCAGTCGATCCACCCCTCTCTCTCTTGTCTTACTTCTGTCACCTTGTCATAAAACTCTAGTAGGTTTGTGACACAGGATTTTCCTTCCCTGAAACCGTGCTGGTTGTCATTTATACACTTGTTTCTTTCCAGGTGCTCCACCACTCTTCTCCTGACGTGCTTCATGTCTGTCTCCCTTTTTAAAAATTGGGGCTACATTTGCCATCTTCCATACCTCAGGGAGTTGCCCAGTTTCAAATGATGTGTTGAAGATCTTTGTTAATGGCACACACAATATCTCTGCTCCCTCTTTAAGAACCCACGGAGAGATGTTGTCTGGTCCCACCGCCTTTGAGGTGTCAAGTTCGCATAGCAGCTTCTTCACCTCCTCCTTGGTTATATGTACCTCATCCAGAACTTGCTGGTGTACCACCCTGTTCTGATTTCCTGGAGTCCTACTGGTTTCCACTGTAAATACTTCTTTAAATCTCGTGTTGAGCTCCTGACATACCTCTCGGTCGTTTCTTGTGAACTCCCCATCACCCTTCCTCAGTCTGATTACCTGGTCCTTGACTGTTGTTTTCCTCCTGATGTGGCTGTACAACAGCTTCGGGTCAGTCTTGACTTTTGATGCTATGTCATTTTCATATTGTCTCTGAGCCTCCCTTCTTATCTGTGCATATTCGTTTCTGGCTCTTCGGCTGATTTCTTTATTTTCCTGAGTTCTCTGTCTTCTGTGCCTTTTCCATTCTCTAGTACACCTAGTTTTTTTTTTTTTTTTTTTTTTTTGTGTGTGTGTGTGTGTGTGTGTGTGTGTGTGTGTGTGTGTGTGTGTGTGTGTGTGTGTGTGTACTCACCTAATTGTGGTTACAGGGGTCGAGACTCAGCTCCTGGCCCCGCCTCTTCACTAAACGCTATTAGGTCCTCTCTCTCCCTGATCCATGAGCTTTATCATACCTAGTCTTAAAGCCATGTATGGTTCCTGCCTCCACTACATCACTCGCCAGACTGTTCCACTTCCTGACCACTCTATGACTGTGTGTGTGTGTGTGTGTGTGTGTGTGTGTGTGTGTGTGTGTGTGTGTGTGTGTGTGTGTGTGTGTGTGTACTCACCTAATTGTGGTTACAGGGGTCGAGACTCAGCTCCTGGCCCCGCCTCTTCACTAAACGCTATTAGGTCCTCTCTCTCCCTGATCCATGAGCTTTATCATACCTAGTCTTAAAGCCATGTATGGTTCCTGCCTCCACTACATCACTCGCCAGACTGTTCCACTTCCTGACCACTCTATGACTGTGTGTGTGTGTGTGTGTGTGTGTGTGTGTGTGTGTGTGTGTGTGTGTGTGTGTGTGTACTCACCTAATTGTGGTTACAGGGGTCGAGACTCAGCTCCTGGCCCCGCCTCTTCACTAAACGCTATTAGGTCCTCTCTCTCCCTGATCCATGAGCTTTATCATACCTAGTCTTAAAGCCATGTATGGTTCCTGCCTCCACTACATCACTCGCCAGACTGTTCCACTTCCTGACCACTCTATGACTGTGTGTGTGTGTGTGTGTGTGTGTGTGTGTGTGTGTGTGTGTGTGTGTGTGTGTGTGTGTGTGTGTGTGTGTGTGTGTGTGTGTGTGTACTCACCTAATTGTGGTTACAGGGGTCGAGACTCAGCTCCTGGCCCCGCCTCTTCACTAAACGCTATTAGGTCCTCTCTCTCCCTGATCCATGAGCTTTATCATACCTAGTCTTAAAGCCATGTATGGTTCCTGCCTCCACTACATCACTCGCCAGACTGTTCCACTTCCTGACCACTCTATGACTGTGTGTGTGTGTGTGTGTGTGTGTGTGTGTGTGTGTGTGTGTATTAATGCACTCAAATAGACAATACCAGACATCATGTGGTGCAGGTAAGGTTCATCTCGCAGGACGTCTCTTCACCAACACCATGACGTAGTTTGCCACGTTCCGTTTCCTTGGCAAATGAAGCTATTCAACCCAGCGGTTTTGTTCACCAGCAACTTAGTTTTGTGAGGTAGGCCAGGCAAGAGGCATGGGGCTGCCTCGGCTCTCACCCTGAGGCCTGGGACTGCCTCGGCTCTCACCCTGACGCCTGGGGCTGCCTCGGCTCTCACCCTGACGCCTGGGGCTGCCTCGGCTCTCACCCTGACGCCTGGGGCTGCCTCGGCTCTCACCCTCACACTAATGCAGGAAACGTCGACTTTCAACCAACAAAACACTTTTGCTGCGACCGGAGAGGAATAAAAAAAATGCAGTTTATTCATTTCACGACCATTGTGGCATTATATTTGCATTTAACTTTCATGGTGGATCACGGAATGTTTTGGAAGGAAGACAAAGATGCTCCCGGGTATGGAAGCACAAAGACATTAATGGAAGAGCCAGGACTGTCTTGAAAAGGCTTAAATGTTAGGGAAATGTTTTTGAAAAAGGTAAAGTCTGCCATGAATGTCTCTGACGGGTCATGGAAGGTAGAAAGCTGTGCTGGTGAAGCAGACAATGTGCTTTTGGAAGTCAAATTTTAAGGAAGTTTGATCTATTCGGCAATCTCTGTTTATTAGGTACGATATGTATATGTATATATATACAGTGGAACCTCAAATATCGAACTTAATCCGTTCCAGGAGCTAGTTCTAAATTCGAAAAATCTGAAAAGCGAAGCAATATTTCCCATAAGAAATAATGGAAATACAATTAATCCGTTCCAGAAACTCAAAAATATTCACACAAAAAAATACATTTTATAGAGATTAATTATAGTTTTACATACAACAAATATAGTGTTCAATTATGTATTAATAAATATAAATAAACATGAAATAACACTTTACTTACCTTTATTGAAGATTGGTGATGGCATCTGGAAGATAGGGAGGAGGAGAGAGGGAGTTGGGGTTAGTATTTGGAAGGAGAATCCCCCTCCATGAGGACTTCAGGTATCAAAGCCCTCTCTGGGGTTACTTCCCTTCTCTGTCTTTTAATGCCACTAGGACCAGCTTGAGAGTCACTGGACCCCTGTCTCGCAAATAACTGTCCACAGTCCTCTGTTTCTGGTGCCTCTAAGATTTCCCTAAAATGGGACACGATTCTGTCACTGAACTTGTTGCAAAGATGGCTTGTTTCAGCTTGCTCAGGGTGGTACTTCTCCACAAACATTTGGACATCATTCCACTTTTGTATTATTTCCTTCTTCACATCTATGGTGTTTCTCACTTTCTTTACCACAGGGGTACCACTAGCAAGTTTCTTTGGGCCCATTGTAGCTTATTTCACAGTCCCACAAGCAGTTTGAATGAGAGCGCAGGTTAGTGTTTACTCAAGGATCAACAAAACCAGACTGTCTCACGGCGCCTGCGTGGGGACACGGACAGAGTGGGCTGCCGGACAGGTCCGGTACCCGGCGGTTCGGAAATAGGGGCGAGTTTGATAATAGGAACAAAGTTGGTTCGAGAAAAGGGTTCGATAAGCGAGATGCATATATATATATATATATATATATATATATATATATATATATATATATATATAAGTTCTTCCTCAGCCTGGTGGCCATCCTTCTTATAATCCTAATTTTTAAAGGGGTGGGGGAAGCCAGCGGAAGGCCTCGGTCAGATGACCAAAAGTTCCAGTGGCAGGTCATCATACAACGAAGATCCGCGTTAGGAAACACTTGTCCTGACCAACACAATAAATGGTCAATACAATAAATGGACCAATACAATAAGTGGATCAATACAATAAGTGGATCAATACAATAAGTGGATCAATACAATAAGTGGATCAATACAATAAGTGGACCAATACAATAAGTGGATCAATACAATAAGTGGACCAATGCAATAAGTGGACCAATACAATAAGTGGAGCAGTACAACAAGTGGACCAATACAGTAAGTGGTAAGAACAGTTGGTAGACTAATACAATAAGTGGACTAATGCAATAAGTGAACCATTAAAATAGAAAAAAAACTCTGCAATAATGGGAAATTCGATAATTAGCATAACACAGATGATAGTGAAAATAAAACGATATAATTAGAATAATCACTATGCAAGGTAAAAGACACGATAATAATTAAAACCTCCTTTACATTGAAAAACCACCATGAAATGATAAAAATAAAACATGAGAGGCAGAAATCCAGATGATAGCAAAAACTCGGATAAGGAAAACCCGAAAATATTCAGAAACTAATAATAAGACTGAAAATGTAGATGATTAGGGAAAAAAGGATGATGTTTACAGAACAGGATTAAGATATTGTAGGTACTGTGTGACCCCTGGGCTACAGGTGCTGTGTGACCCCTGGGCTACAGGTGCTGTGTGACCCCTGGGCTACAGGTGCTGTGTGACCCCTGTGTCAGCATAGTTGCTGAATCCCCTTACATGTGTTGTATAGATTAGCTGAGCATCATAGTACCATCCATGTGTTTATATAGAAGATCCCTTTTAGGCTTGTGACTGTGATGTCACGGGATGCACATGTGTACGTTCGTACCTCTGCCTCCCTCTCAGTCGGCGTATAGACATAGGCAGGACAAGGCAGGCTGGGGGCTCCATCTCCCATTACCACAGTCTGACAATATATCGTTACCATCCAACAAGTGTGTGTACCTTCAACCCTCGATATCTCCTTTTAAGAACCCCTATGACAAATTTGGTGGCAGCAGTGGGATTGTAATCCTGACGATTACAGCGATTTCTGGGGATAAATTTCTACTGGGCCGGTCGACATCTTGTGACTAGGCCTGCCGAGCAGGGTACGCTCGACCTACCCCAGCCAGCTACCTCAAGCCTGCTACTCTCTCAAGCTTCTTCCAGCCACTACATTATTCACTGCTCAGTCTCTTTGTATTAGTGTTTATCTGCCTATTTGCATCACTCCCGAGGGGTTGACCCGAGTTTGTAAAAATAAGCCAGCAACCAGTCTGTGGTGGGGGAGTCAGAACAACCCAGTCAGTCCAGCCTAGCCTACTCCATCCAGTTTTTTTTTTTTTTGCCTGCCAATCCAGCTTTCCACCCCTGCTGTGCTCATCGTGAGAAGTTATCAAGCTATTCTGTGTGAAGGGTTAAGATAAGCCAGCTATCAACTAACCCAGGTGTCTTACCCCAGTACTCAAGCAAGCTACGTGGGTACAGTCTTCATCGCTTGTGATTCAAGCTCCAAGCCATTCTGAGTGCTCTTTTTCATCCCTGTGGTGTTGTGGTATTTCGTGAGTGTATTTTAAGCCAGCCAGCTTAGAATATCTTCACGCCAGTGTGGTTGTCTTCAGTGAGGCTTACGCCATTCATCCCATAGGCCCACTGACCAAGTCTCTCTCACCACGCGGTCCGGCCTTAGTCCTGTTAAGCCCAACCACTCGACACTGCTGCCTCAGACGCCTCACCCAGTGTTTTGGTACACTACTAGGGGTTATAGCACCATATTTTAAGGACCACATAGGGGGCCAAGAGCTAGTGTGTGTTTGGCGCCACCGTTGAAAGCCTCCTCTCCTGTGTGTGTATCGTCGATGTAAGTGCAATTCTACGATCACGAGAGGACAATAGCCAGCCACGAGACGATAGCCTCCAACCTCCATCACCTTCCACCTCATGCTACACCAAGTCGTTACAGCGAAAATATTTTTCATAGACACATTTGCGAGTGTTGAAACATTTCTTTTTGTGTTTCCAGTAATTTTTCTCTTAGTGACATTCAGTGACTCTCGATCAGACTCAGTGTTTATTATATACTGTTTGCAATAATCTTTTTTTCTTCTTAATTCAGTGTTAATTTTCGTGCATTATCTTATGTCTGTTGTGTTTCTTTTTTTTATACACTTGAAGTAAGTACTTAGTGTTTTTCCTTTGTTGTGTGTGCAACATATGAGCAGTATAGAACTTGTGTTTACACTTCACAATCACCTTGTGTTCTCAGTGATCCAGTGAATTAATTCTGTAATTTACTTAGTTGTGTCCTGCATCACAACTCAATGTTGTCTCAGTTATATATATATTTTTTTTTTCATCCCAGCATTTGTGTATTCTTGTTTTGCTCTCTGTGTGTTGAACATTCTTGTGTTCATATTCTTTTCATGTAGCCAGTGTCTAATTTGTCTTATTTACACAGGCAATACTGCCATTGTTTTGTGCAAGCAAGAAATTATTTTTATCAAAGTTTTTCACACATCAAGTTTCATTGCAAGAAAATTCTAGTATTGTGTTTATGTTGATGTGTTGTGTTCTGCATCACTAAGTGTTCAAGCCTTTTTTGTTCTGTGTTTTGTATCTATTATTTTTTTCATATTTCATTGAACAAATTCACTCTTAGTGCAATTTTTAAGTTCTTCTTTTAAAGTAAATTGTTCTTTTGTTTGTTAAGTGTTGCTTAAGCTGTAGTTAAGAGTTAAAGTGTTCACTCAGTTCATTCCTTGATATATTTCTTTTGTGTAATATTTTTTTATTATTGCACATTGACTCATTTTGCAATAATTCTTGTGCAAACATTGTGTTACCATTTAAAGTTTTTCTTGCAGAAATTTTGTGCAGTGTTGTGCAATACTTTTTGATTAGCAATTGTTATTTGCAATATTGCAATATAGTTTATTTCAGTGCAGCTTCATATGCTCTGTTCTGTGCATAATATTTTATTCTTTCTATGCCATTTTATTTTAGTGAATTGTGTCCCAGTTTGTTTTATTTTGAACAAGCTTTATTGAGTACATTTTATCATTTCATTGTGTATTTCCCTATTGCATTGAGAGTAAAGACAACTCACTGTGGCATTCATTCAATTTAAAGTAAAATTTGAGCAAATTAGATTTGAGTAAAGTACAAGTTCTCTTGATTTTCAAAGTGTTGTTTATTCAGTTGAGTAATTTCTTGTGTGAGTTTCTTTGCTTAATGTGTGACCTGTCAATTTTTAATTACTTATGCAGAATAGTTAAGCATTTTCTTCCCATTTAAGCTTATTGTGTCATTCTTTCTATTATTTTTCCTTATGCCCTTCAGTAAGTTCACTGAGATGTCCCAGTCACTTTTGAATGTTCACTTAGTGTATCATGCCAAAGTCAATATGAATCAGTCCACAGTACCAATATTCCCTTACTGACTGAAAGACAATACCTAGTCCTTGAGCAATGTGTTTGTTCTCACAACTTGTATCTGAGATTTGTTAAAGTGCTGCGAAATGTGAAGTTCAGATTAAGTTCCTATTGATCCGTGAATTACTTATTAACGTAGCCGAGCGGTCAGGCACTAGTAACTCTGTCACTCCCATCTGTGTTCCACCTACACCTTCAGACTTGCAGGATAGTGTTCCGTTGCCTCAAGTGTCTGGGGACACTCAGACTGCTTTGAGTGCACAGCCTATCCCTGCAATGTCTGCTAGTTCAAGTAGTAGTTTCTCCACAGGGGATGCCTTGTCAGAAAATGGTTACTTGCAACTAGTAATGCCATCTCTTGTTGATGTCACATGCCGTATGCAAAAAGACGTCTCTGTTGTGGCTAGTGCTCTCACTAGAGTGTCTGTTGTTGTTCCTTGTGTTCCAGATGGTGATCCCATCCTAGTTGACTGTAATCAGTGCAATGTAAGAAGTTATTTCTCGAGTAACTTTCACATGTTGTTAACGTTTGTAAGTGAAGTTTATAGTTGATACCTTGTGTCACTGTGTGTGACTCAGATTGAATATCAGCACTGTTAACCGTGTTCATTTATTTTCTCCTGTGTTTGCAGTTTGAGATAGATTCGTTCTCCCTTGGTCATATTGCGTGTTATAGCATTAATTTTTTTCAACCGGGGAGAGTCATCCACTCCACCGAGTTTGTTCATTCCTCCAGTAAGAAAGAACCGATCCCTTGTGTTCTGGTGATTCGATTCCTGCTCCAGGAAGATCTTATTCTGACTGTGAAGCCACCAGCACCCATTAGTGACTTTGTAATGAGCCAAGAATTACTGTATCGAATAGTCGAGTTGAGAACTCCAAGCAGAAGAGTTTACCAGTTAGTAATTCCACAGTCACTAGTGAATGTAGCTGTATCTTTTGTAGATACTCGTTCAGACTGTCCTCAGTCAAGGCATGTGTTAGCCATTGCAGAGGAATTCGATCCTCCCAGAGATAACCATTCTGCATATGTAAACCTCACCCTCACAGAATTGGGTTTAAATGTACATAGTCTGTATAACTAGATGTCCGAGTTGAAGGAAATTCTCAACTGTTTGTTATTAACTGATCAGTTTTTCAGAATTTTTTTTTTCGTGTTCACGTTCTCTCCGTATTCTGAGAATTTGACAGTAATGATCGGAGTGCACCAGATGCCTTTGCTGTTAATTTCACCTTGTATATATATATTTATTCTTCCTCAGAATCTGTTGAGTGCATGAATACAGATCGATCGATCAATTCCATCCCATATTGTACAATGATTTGTTCTTATAGTTTGTAATGCATTACGTTAAAAATCATTACGTTAACACCCATTACGTAAAACTCATTTTGTAATATCCATTATGATACCATCCATTAGTTCTAAGTTATATATGAATTTGTTATTGTATAGAATCAGCCCAGAACCACCTGCCTGTTCAGCCTATAGGATAGTAGTGTATGTCGAGACGACATACGTAACATGACCGAGCTGTCAGCATAGTTGCTGAATCCCCTTACATGTGTTGTATAGATTAGCTGAGCATCATAGGACCATCCATGTGTTTGTATAGAAGATCCCTTTTAACCTTGTGACTGTTTGTGTGACGTCACGGGATGCGCATGTGTACGTTCGTATCTCTGCCTCCCTCTCAGTCGGCGTGTAGACATAGGCAGGACAAGGCAGGCTGGGGGCTCCATCTCCCATTACCACAGTGACAATACATCGTTACCATCCAGCAAGAGTGTCTACCTTCAACCCTCGATATCTCCTTTTAAGAACCCCTACGACACCTGGGCTACAGGTGTTGTGTGGCCCCTGAGCTACAGGTACTGTGAGGCACCTGGGCTACAGGTACTGTGAGGCACCTGGGCTACAGGTGTTGTCTCTCCTGGGCTACAGGTGCTGTGGGGCCCCTGGGCGACAGGTACTGTGTGGCCCCTGGGCTACAGGTACTGTGAGGCACCTGGGCTACAGGTACTGTGTGGCACCTGGGCTACAGGTGCTGTGGCCCCTGGGCTACAGGTACTGTGAGGCACCTGGGCTACAGGCACTGAGGCATCTGGGCTACAGGTGCTGTGTGGCTCCTGGGCTACAGGTGCTGTGTGGCCCCTGGGCTACAGGTACAGTGAGGCACCTGGGCTACAGGTACTGTGAGGCACCTGGGCTACAGGTACTGTGAGGCGCCTGGGCTACAGGTACTGTGAGGCGCCTGGGCTACAGGCACTGTGAGGCACCTGGGCTACATGCACTGTGAGGCACCTGGGCTACAGGTGCTGTGTGGCCCCTGGGCTACAGGTGCTGTGTGGCCCCTAGGCTACAGGTGCTTTGAGGCGCCTGGGCTACAGGTACTGTGAGGCACCTGGGCTACAGGTACTGTGAGGCACCTGGGCTATAGATACTGTGAGGCACCTGGGCTATAGGTACTGTGAGGCTCCTGGGCTATAGGTACTGTGAGGCTCCTGGGCTACAGTTACTGTGAGGCACCTGGGCTATAGGTACTGTGAGGCACCTGATCTATAGGTACTGTGAGGCCCCTGGGCTACAGGTACTGTGAGGCCCCTGGGATACAGGTACTGTGAGGCCCCAGGGATACAGATGCTGTGAGGCCCCTGGGCTACTGGGAATGGGAGGCCCCTGGGCTACAGGTCCCGTAAGGTCCTTGGGCTACAGGTAATGTGAAGCCCCTGGGCTACAGGTACTGTGAGGTCCCTGGGCTACAGGTACTGTGAGGCCCCTGGGCTACAGGTACTGGGAGGCCCCTGGGCTACAGGTACCGTGAGGCATCTGGGCTACAGGTACTGTGAGGCCCCTGGGCTACAGGTGCCGTGAGGCTCCTGGGCTACAGAGCTAGAGGTGATAAATAAGACACATGTGCAACTCTTGGGTATCTTTATTGAGGAAACGTTTCGCCACACAGTGGCTTCATCAGTCCATACGTAGGAGAAACTTGAAGAACAGGAGGAGAATGAGGTAATCAGTCCCTCAACCTTGAGTCGATGTGTTCAGTCCATCAATCTTGAATAGAATACGGCATATGAGCTGAGAAGCAGCTTATAAACCGTAGACAGGTGAGGGTCAGCAGTCGTAGATGGTGTCACATTTGTCCAATGTGGAAGTAGGTCGTGCCTACTCTGAACCATTCATCTACAAACCTGTCAGACACTGCAACTTCTTGGGATCTTAATACTTAGGAATTCTTCGCTTGCCTAATTCTTGGGCACGACCTACTTCCACATTGGATAAATGTGACACCATCTACGACTGCTGACCCTCACCTGTCTACGGTTTATAAGCTGCTTCTCAGCTCATATGCCGTATTCTATTCAAGATTGATGGACTGAACACATCGACTCAAGGTTGAGGGACTGATTACCTCATTCTCCTCCTGTTCTTCAAGTTTCTCCTACGTATGGACTGATGAAGCCACTGTGTGGCGAAACGTTTCCTCAATAAAGATACCCAAGAGTTGCACATGTGTCTTATTTATCAACATGTCGGTTCTCTGAACAATTCATCTACAGAGCTAGAGGTACTGTGATGTCCCTAGGCTACAGGTACTGCGAGGCCCCTGGATTATAGATATTTTGAGGCCCCTGGGCTATAGGTACTGTGAGGCCCCAGGGCTACAGGTACTGTGAGGCCCCAGGGCTACAGGTACTGTGAGGCCCCAGGGCTACAGGTACTGTGAGGTCCCTGGGCTACAAGTACTGTGAGGCCCCTAGGGTATAAGTACTGTGAGGCCCCTGGGCTGTAGGTACTGTGAGGCCCCTGGTCTACAGGTACTGTGAGGCCCCTGGGCTACAGATACTGTGTGCACCTGGGCTACAGATATTGCGAGGCCCCTGGGCTACAGGTATTGCGAGGCCCCTGGGCTACAGGAACTGTGGCCCCTGGGCTACAGGAACTGTGTGGCTTCTGGGCTACAGGTAATGTGAGGCCCCTGGGCTACAAGTACTGTGAGGCCCCTGGGCTATAGGTACTGTGAGGCCTCTGTGCTACAGGTACTGTGTGGCCCTTGGGCTACAGGTACTGTGAGGCCCCTGGGCTGCAGGTGCTGTGTGGCCCCTTCGCTACAGGTACTGTGAGGCCCCGGGGCTACAGGTACTGTGTGGCCCCTAGGCTACAGGTACTGTGTGGCCCCTGAGCTTCAGGTTTCGTGTGGCCCCTAAGGTACAGGTACTGTGAGGCCCCTGGGCTGCAGGGGCTGTGTGGCCCCTGGGCTACAGGTACTGTGAGGCCCTTGGGCTACAAATACTGTGTTGCCCCGGGGCTACAGGTACTGTGTGGCACCTGAGCTTCAGGTACTGTGTGACCCCTGGGCTACAGGTACTGTGTGGCCCCTGGGCTACAGGTACTGTGTGGCCCCTGGGCTATAGGTACTGTGTGGCACCTGGGCTACAGGTAGTGTGTGGCAGCTGTGCTAGAGGTACTGTGTGGCACCTGGGCTACAGGTACTGTGTGGCACTTGGGCTACAGGTACTGTGTAGCACCTGGGCTACAGGTACTGTGTGGCACCTGGGCTACAGGTACTGTGTGGCACCTGGGCTACAGGTACTGTGTGGCACCTGGGCTACAGGTACTGTGTGGCACCTGGGCTACAGGTACTGTGTGGCACCTGGGCTACAGGTACTGTGTGGCACCTGGGCTACAGGTACTGTGTGGCACCTGGGCTACAGGTACTGTGTGGCACCTGAGCTACAGGTACTGTGTGGCACTTGGGCTACAGGTACTGTGGCACTTGGGCTACAGGTACTGTGTGGCACCTGGTGTACAGGTACTGTGTGGCACCTGATCTGCAGATACTGTGTGGCACCTGGGCTACAGGTACTGTGTGACACCTGGGCTACAGGCACTGTGTGGCACCTGGGCTACAGGCACTGTGTGGCACCTGGGCTACAGGTACTGTGTGGCACCTCAGCTACAGGTACTGTGTGGCACCTGGGCTACAGGTACTGTGTGGCAAATGGGCTACAGGTACTGTTTGGCACCTGAGCTACAGGTACTGTGTGGCACTTGGGCTACAGGTACTGTGGCACTTGGGCTACAGGTACTGTGTGGCACCTGGTGTACAGGTACTGTGTGGCACCTGATCTGCAGATACTGTGTGGCACCTGGGCTACAGGTACTGTGTGACACCTGGGCTACAGGCACTGTGTGGCACCTGGGCTACAGGCACTGTGTGGCACCTGGGCTACAGGTACTGTGTGGCACCTCAGCTACAGGTACTGTGTGGCACCTGGGCTACAGGTACTGTGTGGCAAATGGGCTACAGGTACTGTTTGGCACCTGAGCTACAGGTACTGTGGGGCACCTGGGCTACAGATACTGTGTGGCACTTGGGCTACAGGTACTGTGTGGCACTTGGGCTACAGGTACTGTGTGGCACCTGGTGTACAGGTACTGTGTGGCACCTGGTGTACAGGTACTGTGTGGCACCTGGTGTACAGGTACTGTGTGGCACCTGATCTGCAGATACTGTGTGGCACCTGGGCTACAGGTACTGTGTGACACATGGTCTACAGGTACTGTGTGGCACCTGGGCTACAGGCACTGTGTGGCACCTGGGCTACAGGTACTGTGTGGCACCTCAGCTACAGGTACTGTGTGGCACCTGGGCTACAGGTACTGTGTGGCAAATGGGCTACAGGTACTGTTTGGCACCTGAGCTACAGGTACTGTGGGGCACCTGGGCTACAGGTACTGTGTGGCACCTGGGGCACAGGGACTGTGTGGCACCTGGGCTACAGGTACTGTGTCGCACCTGGGCTACAGGTACTGTGTCGCACCTGGGCTACAGGTACTGTGTCGCACCTGGGCTACAGGTACTGTGTGGCACCTGGTCTACAGGTACTATGTGGCACCTAGACCACAGGCACTGTGGCACCTGGTCTACAGGTACTATGTGCCACCTAGGCCACAGGCACTGTGGCACCTGCTCTACAGGTACTATGTGCCACCTGGGCTACAGGGACTGTGTGGCACCTGGGCTACAGGTACTGTGTGGCACCTGGGCTACAGGTACTGTGTGGCACCTGGGCTACAGGTACTGTTTGGCACCTGAGCTACAGGTACTGTGGGGCACCTGGGCTACAGGGACTGTGTGGCACCTGGGCTACAGGTACTGTGTGGCACCTGGGCTACAGGTACTGTGTGGCACCTGGGCTACAGGTACTGTGTGGCACCTGGGCTACAGGTACTGTGTGGCACCTGGGCTACATGTACTGTGTGGCATCTGGTGTACAGGTACTATGTGGCACCTGGGCCACATGGACTGTGTGGCACCTTGTCTACAGGTAATATGTGGCACCTGGGCTACAGGTACTGTGTGGCACCTGGTCTACAGGTACTATGTAGCACCTGGGCCACAAGGACGGTGTGGCACCTGGTTCACAGATACTATGTGGCACTTGGTCCACAGATACTATGTGGCACCTGGGCCACAAGGACGGTGTGGCACCTGGGCCACAAGGACGGTGTGGCACCTGGGCCACAAGGACGGTGTGGCACCTGGTCCACAGATACTATGTGGCACCTGGTCCACAGATACTATGTGGCACCTGGGCCACAGGGACGGTGTGGCACCTGGGCCACAAGGACGGTGTGGCACCTGGGCCACAAGGACGGTGTGGCACCTGGGCCACAAGGACGGTGTGGCACCTGGGCCACAAGGACGGTGTGGCACCCACTCATTTTCAAAAGACAAAAATTATTCACGTGATGTACTAACATTCCATTATTATAAACACACTAACAGGTGCCAACACTTTTCATTTAATCTTCGGAGACCCTCCAGCTGGCGGTGGTCCCTGGGCTGTAGCCCCTGGAGACCCTCCAGCTGGCGGTGGTCCCTGGGCTGTAGCCCCTGGAGACCCTCCAGCTGGCTGTGGTCCCTGGGCTGTAGCCCCTGGAGACCCTCCAGCTGGCTGTGGTCCCTGGGCTGTAGCCCCTGGAGACCCTCCAGCTGGCTGTGGTCCCTGGGCTGTAGCCCCTGGAGACCCTCCAGCTGGCTGTGGTCCCTGGGCTGTAGCCCCTGGAGACCCTCCAGCTGGCTGTGGTCCCTGGGCTGTAGCCCCTGGAGACCCTCCAGCTGGCTGTGGTCCCTGGGCTGTAGCCCCTGGAGACCCTCCAGCTGGCTGTGGTCCCTGGGCTGTAGCCCCTGGAGACCCTCCAGCTGGCTGTGGTCCCTGGGCTGTAGCCCCTGGAGACCCTCCAGCTGGCTGTGGTCCCTGGGCTGTAGCCCCTGGAGACCCTCCAGCTGGCTGTGGTCCCTGGGCTGTAGCCCCTGGAGACCCTCCAGCTGGCGGTGGTCCCTGGGCTGTAGCCCCTGGAGACCCTCCAGCTGGCGGTGGTCCCTGGGCTGTAGCCCCTGGAGATACTCCACCTGGCGGTAGTCCCTGGGCTGTAGCCCCTGGAGATACTCCACCTGGCGGTGGTCCCTGGGCTGTAGCCCCTGGAGATCTTCCAGCTGGTGGTGGTCCCTGGGCTGCAGCCTCTGGAGATCTTCCAGCTGGTGGTGGTCCCTGGGCTGTAGCCCCTGGAGATCTTCCAGCTGGTGGTGGTCCCTGGGCTGCAGCCCCTGGAGATCTTCCAGCTGGTGGTGGTCCCTGGGCTGCAGCCCCTGGAGATCTTCCAGCTGGTGGTGGTCCCTGGGCTGCAGCCCCTGGAGATCTTCCAGCTGGTGGTGGTCCCTGAGCTGCAGCCCCTGGAGATCTTCCAGCTGGTGGTGGTCCCTGGGCTGTAGCCCCTGGAGATCTTCCAGCTGGTGGTGGTCCCTGATCTGCAGCCCCTGGAGATCTTCCAGCTGGTGGCGGTCCCTGGGCTGTAGCCCCTGGAGATCTTCCAGCTGGTGGTGGTCCCTGGGCTGCAGCCCCTGGAGATCTTCCAGCTGGTGGTGGTCCCTGGGCTGCAGCCCCTGAAGTTCTTCCAGCTGGTGGTGGTCCCTGGGCTGCAGCCCCTGGAGATCTTCCAGCTGGTGGTGGTCCCTGGGCTGCAGCCCCTGGAGATCTTCCAGCTGGTGGTGGTCCCTGGGCTGCAGCCCCTGGAGATACTCCACCTGGCGGTGGTCCCTGGGCTGCAGCCCCTGGAAATCTTCCAGCTGGTGGTGGCCCCTGCACTGTAGTCCCTAAAGCCCATGTCTTAATCCGGCCTTAACTGTGTACTACAACAATAATAATTATGCCACAGATTATGAAAAAACCAATAGCAGGAAAAAACACTGACGGTGGGGGGGGGGGGGAAGGGGACGGATAGAAAAGGGGAAAACAACGACGATAGGAAAACCCTTCAATGGTAAAAGAAAATTCCAGTAACATTTAACAATAAAGATCAGCGAAATAAAGTCTTCCCGTTAGATAATGAAAGAAATAATATGAAAACTTAAGCAGTTTAATTTTTTTCTGACCCGGAGGCTAATCACCTCGAACTTCAAGAAACTGCTGGTGGTGGCTTAAGCCTGAGACTTTGAGAGTCACTGCTGGAACGTGAAGTTCTCAGCTCGAGTACCTTCTTCGAGGGATGCTTCCATGCTCCTGAGAGGCTCTTGATCCAAAAAAGTGGGGCAACCCACCCACTTCTTGGATTAAAAGCTTGATTGCCATTATTCCCCCAAGCGCTGCGTGACCCCCTTGCGGGCTTAATGCTTCTCATTGAACATGCCAGTAATCTCAGCTAAGGTTCGTGGCCGCTGTTAAGCTCCATCCAAAGATCCTACTGTCAACGATAGTGATGGAAAAGCAGGTAGAAGAACAAGCTTGTACTGGGTGAGAGTATCGTTCTGTGTCAAGCCGTCCTAAGTTCTGACCAGACCACCAGCGTCGTCACAATGTAAAGTTTACCTGGTACGCGAGGCTTGCAAGTGCTGGTACGCGAGGCTTGCAAGTGCTGGTACGCGAGGCTTGCAAGTGCTGGTACGCGAGGCTTGCAAGTGCTGGTACGCGAGGCTTGCAAGTGCTGGTACGCGAGGCTTGCAAGTGCTGGTACGCGAGGCTTGCAAGTGCTGGTACGCGAGGCTTGCATGTACTGGTACGCGAGGCTTGCATGTACTGGTACGCGAGGCTTGCAAGCACTGGTACGCGAGGCTTGCAACTACCGGTACGCGAGGCTTGCAAGTGCTGGTACGCGAGGCTTGCAACTACTGGTACGCGAGGCTTGCAACTACTGGTACGCGAGGCTTGCAAGTGCTGGTACACGAGGCTTGCAAGTACTGGTACACGAGACTTGCAAGTACTGGTACACGAGGATTGCAAGTACTGGTACACGAGGCTTGCAAGCACTGGTACACGAGGCTTGCAAGTACTGGTACACGAGGCTTGCAGGTACTGGTACACGAGGCTTGCAAGTACTGGTACACGAGGCTTGCAAGTACTGGTACACGAGACTTGCAAGCACTGGTACACGAGGCTTGCAAGCACTGGTACACGAGGCTTGCAAGCACTGAAGGTGACTTGTACCTCAATTATGAGGCACAGTTCGATTCCCTGGGACAAAGTCTCTCCTCCTGCTGCCCCTGTTCACCTAGCATTAGACAAGTACCTGGATGTTAGTTGACTGTTGTGGGAGGCATCCAGAGTGTACCTGGGTGTTACTCAACTGGTGTGGGAGGCATCTTGATTGATACCCGGGAGTTACTCAACTGGTGAGGGAGGCATCCTGTGTGTACCTAGGTGCTACTCAGCTGCTGTGGGAGGCATTATGATTGGTACCTGGGTGTTACTCAACTGCTGTGGGAGGCATACTGATTGGTACCTGGGTGTTACTCAACTGCTTAGTCCATGACCAGGCCTCGCGGTGGATCAGTGCCTGATCAACTAGGTTGTTATTGCTGGCCGCACGTAATCCAACGCACGAACCACAGCTCGGCTGGTCAGGTGCCTGTCCAGCTTTCCCTTGAAAGGCAGCCAGGGGGTCTATTGGTAATTTCCCTTATGTAGATAAATGGTTCGGAGAACCGACAGTTTCATAAATTAGACTTGTGCAACATCTGGGTATCTTTATTGAGGAAACGTTTGGCCACTGTGGGGGCGAAACTTTTCCATAACGGAGTAACTGAGAATTGTCCTCAGTGAATATCATATTGTTTTCCGTGGCCCACTGGAAAACTTGGTTTATATCCTCTTGGAGATTTACAGTGTTCTCAATGGATGATACCTTTATGCAGATTCTAGTATCGTCTGCTAAAGAAAACATGGCGCTGTGGTTTACACCTGTTTTCTGATACGAGAATGTGGGACAGGATGGGGGCGAGTACTGTGCCTTGTGAAACAGAATTTTTCACTGTGGCAGCCCCCGACTTAAGTCTGTTCACCATTACTCTGTGCTCTATTGGTTAGAAAGTTGAAGATCCATCTGCCCACTTTTTCAGTTATTCCTTTAGCACGCATTTTGTGTGCTATTACACAATGATCACACTTGTACAAGAATGATATCCAATATCCATTTGCAACATCTGGGTATCTTTGTTGTAGACGTTTCGTCATCCAGTGGCTTTATAAATACAAATTCCAGGACATAATTTGGAGACAGTAGAACTATATACAGAAGATGAGGGAATCAGTCCCTCAGCCTTGGAGTTGGTGCGAAGAGCATCGTAGTCATGGAGGTGCTCTTCGCACCAACTCCAAGGTTGAGGGACTGATTACTTCATCTTCTGTATATAGTTCTACTGTCTTCACATTATGTCCTGGAATTTGTATTGATAAAGCCACTGGATGACGAAACGTCTACAACAAAGATACCCAGATGTTGCAAATGTCTTAATTTCATCTTGTCGGTATTGGATATCATTCTTGTACAAGTGCGATCATTGTGTAATAGCACACAAAATGCGTGCTAAAGGAATAACTGAAAAAGTGGGCAGATGGATCTTCAACTTTCTAACCAATCGAGCACAGAGTAATGGTGAACAGACTTAAGTCGGGGGCTGCCACAGTGAAAAATTCCGTTTCACAAGGCACAGTACTCGCCACTGGATGACGAAACGTCTATAATAAAGATACTCAGATGTTGCACATATCTTAATTTCACAATGATCGCACTTGCCAAAGGCTTTTGCAAAGTTTGTGTTTATTACATTTGCAGTCTGTTTGTCCTCCAGTTCATCCAAGACCATATCATAGTGGTCCAGTAGTTGCGAGAGGCAGGAGCGACCTGCTCTAAAACCATGTTGCCCTGGATTGTGCAGCTACGGGGAATCCAAGTGGTTGGGGATTATGGTTCCTAGAATTCTTTCAATGATTTTTATGATGTGGGACGTTAGAGCTATCGGCCTGAAATTCTTTGTTATTACTTTTCTGTCACCTTTATGAAATGAGGCTATATCCGTTGTTTTTAGCGACTTTGGGAAGACACCCGTGTTCAGGCTCCCTCTCCATAGCATACTTAAGGCATACTTGCAGTTCTTGAGGAACACGGAATTCCACAAGTCTTTGCCTGGGGCTGAGTGTATAGGCATGCTGTAAATTACTTTTTCAAAGTTCAGTGGAGTTATTATATCAGATATTTGGCATATATTGACAGGTTTTTGAGGGTTGTTCATGAAAAAATTATTTGGATTGTCGATTTTTAATTTGATTAATGGCTCGCTAAACAGAGTCGTCGTACTGAGACTTTAATATCTTACTAATTTCTTTGCCGACGTCTGTCTGGCTTTTGCCTCGTTTTTGGCATATGAAAAATATTTTAGACTTCTTTAATTTTAATGGATTGCTTTTAGCTCCCTCTATCTTTCTTGGATCCTGTTTGAATCATTTATCATAAATTCAATATTTTCAACTACTCTAATCAGTGCTTGTTGTGATTCTTTGCCTTCTACTGTAGAGGGTGCGTCTCTTTCTTTCCAATTTACCTCTTCTTTTCTTTATCCTTCGTGGAATATGCCTTGAGCATACTTCAGCTGCCAAAGAGTTGAACTTTTCAAGGCACTTGTTTGTATCCATGTTATTTAAGATATCTTCCCAGCATGTTTTGTTCAGGACATGATTTATTTGATCCTAACTGATGTTCAGGTTGTTGAAATTGAATTTGGCGAGGGCATTCTCGTAGCTGTATGCATTTTGCTGGTCAGAACCCCTGTGCATACAAATCAGGACTTCGACTAGGTTGTTATCTGAATTAACTACTTTTGACATTTATTTCTTACTAGGTCATTATTATTCGTGAAAAAAAGGTCAAGCGTGTTTTTCAGTCTTGTTGGCTCCACCATCTGTTGGCTTAGGGTGAATTTATTGCAGAGATTCTGCAAGAAATGTGTGTGTGACTTTTCGTCTGAGCTACCTCCAGGGATTGTCTCTGCTATAGCATTGTTTATGTCTTAAATTGAAATCACCAAGCAGGAAGATGTTCGGGGATGGGGTTGAAAGTTTTTCCAGACAGTAATCAATTTTCAATAACTGTTCCTTGAAATGTTGGGAAGTTGCATCTGGTAGCATCCTGAGGGTTTTGGCTATTAGTTGACTGCTCTGAGTGGTTTTCTGAAAGTGTTCGGGTGTTAGTCAACTGCTGTGGGAAACATTCTGGGGGGAGGAGGTACATTTGTCAGGAGCTGTTGTGGAAGGCATTCCGGCGTACCTGGGTGTTAGTTAACTGCTGTGGAAGGCATCCTGCGGATACCTAAGTGTAAGCTGACTGCTGTAGTGGCATCCTAAGGGGACCTAGGTGTTGGCTACCTATACTTTCTTACCTGTCAATTAAAGAATAAGAAGGCACAATACCGCCATTGGAACAATGGTCCGACTTGGATTAATTAATGGTCCAGGTCGGTCCGAAATATCGTCATAAGTTTCACTTTCCTATGTGCGGTTGCTTATTACCTATCTCTGGCTGTCTTACCCACAGTCTTTCACTACATTACATCCAACCCAATCTTTTTCCCTTCCTATTCCCCACCCCCCCTCAAAAAAAAGTTTATTTCCTATTTCTGTCAATTTCATTTCGCTCATTACACGTGAGGGAATATTCCACAATTTCTGGAACAGAGATTTACACGAATATCGTCCTATATATATTTTTTTGCCAGGCATTTTTCTGCATGTAGGGCCGTCCAGTGTGCAATATGTGCTTCAGGCGTCACTGTGTGTGTGCACATAGAATTTTCAGTTGAATATTTATGAAACATTCGCATATTGGAGGTGAACACGTGTCTGTATCTATGCAACGTGGGTGTTTCAGGCATGAAATTCTCTCTCTCTCTCTCTCTCTCTCTCTCTCTCTCTCTCTCTCTCTCGCTCTCTTTGTATTATCAGTGTGGGGGTATCACTGCTAGGAAAGAATTATTAGTATTGGGATTGATGAACAAATCAAGAACACGCCACGTCTCGCATGTTGACTGTTCAAGACTCACGAAATTGTAAGGACACGCGCTGGCCTGGAGTTTTGCGATTTGCTTGCCGCGAGTTCCATCCCCACCCATACCGTGATTGCTCAACGTTAATATTTTTTTCAGTTATGATACGACAGACAACTGGAAAGGGCCTAATGGAAACAGTTTATTCTTTACAGTGATTTTTTTTGGTGTTTTACTGTGACTCAAGGCAGTGTCACTGCGGCTCGAGGCAGTTTCACTGTGACTCGAGGCAGTTTCACTGTGACTCGAGGCAGTTTCACTGTGACTCGAGGCAGTTTCAATAGCACTTAAGGCAGTTTCACTATGACTCGAGGCAGTTTCACTGCTGCGGTGATGTAAACCAAACTTCTCATGATATAAACCAAACAAACGAAGAAAGAAAATCAAACAACCACATAAGGTACCCCTTCGGAATTACTTAATCAACAAGAGAGCAGCACCTGCGTGATGTTATCATGTCACCATGGACCAGCATCACTATGAAACGTTTCCGGCACCTTTTTGAACTCATGCTAAGAACAACTCAGGCTGTTCTACCTCACCTCTCGACAGTATACGAGTCTCATCGCGAATGTGCTGTACCTTTCTCAAAATTGATGGACTGAACACATTGACTCCAGGTTGAGGGACTCATTACCTCTAACTCCTCCTCTAAAGAGGAGTTTGAGATTTAATTACACTATTGTGTAATTAAATCTTAAACTAAAAAGAGAAATATGAAGGTAAATAAAGAAGTTTATATATCTGGCATAATTATAATTATAATCAAGTGCTGAACCAATGTATATTGGAAAGAAAATTTTCACGAGATGTGTATAACTTTTATTTTAAGCACCTAGAGATTTTATTATAATAAATTTTTATGATAATTAAAATGTTTATAGTAATATTGTGCTGCAGTAATAATAATACTTAAAGATCTTTCAGAAAATCATATTTATCTAGACAGACGAACATGAAAATGCTAAGATATATTCTGGCAATTTGCCAAAATATATCTTAGTTATGTATCTGTAGTTATTTCAGACGAACAAGAAAAATTGTTTTAGACGATCAAGAAATTATTATTTTAGACGAACAAAAATGAGGTATTTCAGACGAACAAGAAAAAAAATATTTTGGACGAACAACAATAAAATATTTCAGACGAAAAAAAAAAAATATTTTAGACGAACAATAAAATTTCAGACGAACAAGAAAAAAATATTTTAGACGAACAATAAAATTTCAGACGAACAAGAAAAAAATATTTTAGACGAACAATAAAATATTTCAGTCGAACAAGAAAAAAATATTTTAGACGAACAATAAAATATTTCAGTCGAACAATAAAATATTTCAGTCGAACAAGAAAAAAAATATTTTAGACGAGCAACAATAAAATATTTCAGACGAACAAGAAAAAAATATTTTAGACGAGCAACAATAAAATATTTCAGACGAACAAGAAAAAAAAATTTAGACGAACAATAAAATATTTCAGACGAACAATAAAATACTTCAGAAGAACAAGAAAAAATCGGACGAACAAGATACGATTATTTCAGGCGAACAAAATACTAAATACGAATGTAATAATGGAATTTACGAAGGAAGACTAAATGGAGGGAGCAGAGAATATATTCTGATAACCATTCTTGAGACGATAAAAGAATCGATAAGTATATGAGAATATTTCCTTGCTACAATCAAGAGTGAGAACGCGAAGTCGCAGTTGAGAACTACGAACAGTGCGCCAGACTGCTCGAATTTACGAACATATATCGTATATTATATTCCCTGGATACGCTTGACCAATAATATAAAATATATGCTGAAAACGTGATACCACAAGCATGATTCTGCTTTTCTTTATAAAAATGATCACAAAAGAGCATTGAACACTTAAAGTGTCTCGAGACACTTACGTGGGAGAGGCTTCATACGATGCTCTTATTATCTCAAGACTTTTGTGATAAAAGAATGGATTGCTAGCGGGGAAATTGTGGAAAGCATCATCAGATCACTGATAATACCAACTATACGAGACAGAACGAGACGTTGGTTTCGTGAATAGGAGAGGTAATTCTGTGGCGTATTCCTAGAGTTAACGAAAATAAAAATATAATGGAAGTATCAGTTACAAACTGGAATAAAGATGCTATAATCTGTATGAGAAGTTACAAGAGGACGTTTCACTTGACGACCGAACTTTAAGTATACAGAATAATGTGCAATATATATGTCGTGCCGAATATGTAAAACTGGTCAATTAGCAAGAACTCATTTAAAATTAAGTCCTTTCTAAAATTTTCTCTTATACGTATAAAGATATATTTTTTTCATTAATGTTGATGTAAAAAATTATAATTTTGCACCAAAAGAAACTTAGAAAACTTACCTAACCTTATTGTAACAAGCGCAATTTATTTTAGCCTAACCCAACTAAATATATTTTAGATTTGTTTACAATAATTTAATACAAACACGGTGAAATATATTTTTTTCGTTAGGTTCAGAATGATTTTGGCGAAATTATTGCATACAGAAATTTTCACTTGTCCTATATGGCAAGATAAGCGTTGCTATTTAAGCCAAGATCGCAAGTTCTGCCTATTCGGCACGACATTTTATATATATGTATATATATATATATATATATATATATATATATATATATATATATATATATATATATATATATATTAGTGAGGGTGCAAGAAGAGGTGTAGATGACATGTGTTATGTCAGGTCACGATGCATGCTAAGTAATATATAAATCTAATTTAGCGACAACTTTAAAAGGTACTCTGGTTCTTCGCTGTGGTGTGTCTCGTGTGCATGAGGGCAGATTTTATGTCTTTTCTCACGTCTTTGTTTAGCTTAGAAATTACTAGCTTAGCTCTCGACTTACCCGTGTAGGTGCGACATACATCTCTGTTCGCTGATACGTGTCGTCTGATACCTGGTGTTGTCGTCCACAGTTGCTGCGGGAAAAAGTATAAATTAATAGGTATTTTCACAGACTTCTTTACAGAGCGAAAATTAATTATGTACGATCAGAGTCACTAATGACAAGGTTCTCAGATCAATAGCCAGATTAAAACCAAACAAATCCCTGAGCCCCCTTATGAACTGTTCACAAGAGTTTTAAAGGTATGTAAGGATGAATTTGGCAGAATCTGGTATAAGTGGAAAATGGCAGATGGGATACTTA
Source organism: Cherax quadricarinatus (assembly GCF_038502225.1). Classification (NCBI taxonomy): domain Eukaryota; kingdom Metazoa; phylum Arthropoda; class Malacostraca; order Decapoda; family Parastacidae; genus Cherax; species Cherax quadricarinatus. The sequence continues at coordinate 3,574,753 of NC_091320.1, forward strand.
TCTAAACAGCAGGTTGTTAGCTAGGAATTATAGACCAATTAGACAAGCCTCCATTGTGGGAAAATTGATGGAATCAATACCTGCCGAGGCTATTCGAAGCCACGTTAAAATAAATCAAGGTAATAAATATGATTGTGTGTATATGGATTTCAGCAAGGGGATGTAAATAATTATTTTCTTACTTTTTATTAACACATCGGCCGTTTCCCACCGAGGCAGCGTGACCCGAAAAATTAAAAACATTTTTATCACTTACTCTATTAATTTCTTTCCAGAAGAGTGCTGACTATAGTTAAAAAACTGCAGTTCCTGGGCTTTTTCAGAGCGTAGGCACTGTACTTCCCACCTCCAGGACTCAAGTGCGACTTAACTGGTTTCCCTGAATCCCTTCAAAAATGTTACTTTGATACACTCCAACAGCACGACAAGTCATAAAACCATTTGCCTCCACTCGCACACACCTGCCTCTAATACAACACCACCTTTACCCCCTCCCTCCAACCCCTCCTAGGACGACCCTTCCCCGCCTTCCTCCCACTACAGATTTTTCCACTCTCCAAGTTATTCTATTTTGTTCCAGCCTTTATAAATGTCTGAACGATCTCAAGTCCTTCTCAGCCCTCTGGATGTAAATAACTTGGGATAAATATCTTGCCTAAGACAGAACTCGCAGTAATAGGTTCAAATTCGAAAAATTAAGGAGCTTTTGGTCATACGATGACCCACAGCAGGAGCTTTTGGTCATACGATGACCCACAGCAGGAGCTTTTGGTCATACGATGACACATAGCAGGAGCTTTTGGTCATACGATGACCCATAGCAGGAGCTTTTGGTCATCTGACAGAGGCTTTACGCTGGCTTACCGGTCCACCCTTTTAAAAATTAAGGTTATAATTATAGGCATCATATTTCATGATGAGTTAGTCATGGAAGGTATTAGTGAATTTCTCATCTGAGATTCATCAGTTGAGGAAAGGCTGCAAATCCTGGCTGCATCTTCCTGGTATAAACCAAATTCCTGCTGCTTTAAAAGCACTGACGGTGCTGAAGTTGCAGTGCAAACTATCGTTGCAGTTGCGATTATTTTTTCAGAGGGAACATCATCGGAGGAAAAACTCTCCGATAGTCCTAGTACCTACGTCATCATAAATCACGGAGAGGGTGGGAGTGGGGGTCGAAACCATCGCAAGTGACTCCTAAAGCTTACAGGCCAGTGTGCTAACTACTGAGCCAGCTGGCTTTAATAAGATTCGTCCAACTAGGTATATTCCTATACAACAGAGAGGTTAGCATGGGCCACCACTAAGTACAGATGGAGGCGAATCTCACGCTAGCGTGGCTATTAGGAACCACGAAATCGTAATAACACGATTGGAAATTCGTGATTTGTTTGCAAATGTGTTATTACGATTTCGTGGGTCAACGAGAATCACATAACGTGCATTTACGAACCCTCTGTCGTGTATTTTCATTTTGTCATTAGCTTATAATAGCGCCCCAGTTTTATGATGTGATTTAAGCTGGTATTTAAGCTTGACAACAATCAATTATAATTACTTTTTAGTCTAAATATTCACTTATTACAATTAGTTTAAAAAGCAATTAATTATATTCAGCTTCAGTTGCAATTAGTTGAAGCCTGACCGTCATTCATCGCCATTAAGTCACCACATACCACCACATACTACACATACCACCACATACAACCATATACTACCACATATAACTATATACTACCTCATACCACCATATACCACCACATACCACCACATACAATCATATACTACCACTTACCACCACATTCTACCACATACCGCCACATACTACATACCACCACAGACCACCAAATACCCACATTCCGCCACATATCACCACTTACCACCACATACCACCATATACCGCCACATACCACCAAATACCCATATTCCGCCAAATACTACCACATACCGCCAAAAACCACCACTTACCACCACATACACCCCTACTGCCAGAAACCACCACGAAACACCAACCTCCACCCAAACCCACCACTACACACACTGGGTGGCGGTCCCATCCATTATGTGATGAAGTGATTGACTATTAAGTCAGTGAATGCACAACTCTTGCCAATCTCCCGTCCACAAACACCATATTTTCAGCCTCTGCCTCCAGGCTGAGGCCATGACGGATGCTACATCATTCGCTAAACCGCTGCCATTTCTCTCCTATCTGACGATGTGTCAACATTTACCGAAGAGCAGGCCGTATTGAACAAAATTTCACTCAAAGTTTACATGACTTGAGCGAAAAGGACGTGCTTCTTTAAGACACCTGCTGTCCCTGTTCACCTGTCAGTAAAATAGGTACCTGGGTGTTAGTCGACTGGTGTGGGTCTCATCCTGGGGATAAAATTAACTTTTGTCCGAAATGCTCTGCTTAACCAGGTGCTTTCTGTATAGTACGTCACTGATGTCAGCTATGGTCTGTATAAGTTGCATCATGAATTTGTATAAATTATTATTTGTATTATTAATTATTATTATTATTATTGTCCAGACAAAAATTATCGAAACATTAATAGTTACAGAACCGTGGCCGGAAAGATTCACAAATTATTTGATCTTGGCAGATGAACCATATAACGACGTTTTGGTCTGCCCTGGGCGGTTATCACGTCACAACTTTGACTTGTTACAGCAGTTGTGATTTGATAAAGGCCCAGGAAGGACCGAAACGTCGTCGAAGGGCTTCTCTCCCAAGTCCTGGCAATACGTGAAACATTACTGTTATGTGATGGAGCTTACCTTTCTAAAGCTCTCACACACCTGTAATAATGTGGGTATAATTACCCATAATATGCTAGGTAAAATACACAAATAGCCCCACACATATGAGGAAAAACTTCTATGTTTCGCTCCAACTCGGACCGAAAGGTAAAAGAGCCGGTGTATATATATATATATATATATATATATATATATATATATATATATATATATATATATATATATATATATATATATATTACACACACACACACACACACACACACACACGAGGGCAGGGACGGGACAAAGAGAGGAAGAAGAAGAAAGAACTACGTGGCTCCCTTACCTTCGTGTGTTAGTGTGTCACTAGTTAATGGTCCCAGTCGGACCGAAACGTCGTCATAAGTTTCTGTCCCCTATGTGCAGGTTATCTGTGCATTGTTCCAGTCACGGTATTGTGACCTTTTATTCCTGCTAAGTACATGGACACGTACAACTAACATTTTATTGTTGCAGCGTAGCGCTCTCCAAGTGACGGCCTGACTAAGCTCTTGGAGAGCGAAACGTTGCCACAATAAAATGTTGCATTAGTTGTAAATGTGTTCTTTTATCTGACGTCTTTACTAGTTTGAATTTTTCCTGAGAATCCCGTAGTAGTATTGTATTTCAAGGATAGAATTTTTCTAAGCTCAGCTCATACAACTTGTCCTTAGGCTGTCTGAAGCCTCGCTGGCAAACAGTTTTGTGCTAAGAGGGAATACGGGCGAAACATGCATTGCTTGTGTTGCAAAATGTTGTAAGATGAATAATAATAAATGGCTATGATAACAGGATAATGAGTTTATTGTGGTAGGAGTAAAGGGAAAGCGAAAAAGGCTTACAATCGAAAGAACACGAGCTCGATATCTCATATGCTGATACATGTAAGAATGGTATATAATACCGACAAGATGAAATTAAGACATGTGCAACATCTGGGTATCTTCATTGTAGACGTTTCGCCATCCAGTGGCTTTATCAATACAAATTCCAGGACATAACTTGAAGACAGTAGGACTATGTACAGAAGATGAGGTAATCAGTCCCTCAACCTTGGAGTAGGTGCGAAGAGCACCGTAGTCGTGGAGATTTTGAAGCAGAAGAAATCTCAAAAATCTCCACGACTACGGTGCTCTTCGCACCTACTCCAAGGTTGAGGGACTGATTACCTCATCTTCTGTACATAGTTCTACTGTCTTCAAGTTATGTCCTGGAATTTGTATTGATAAAGCCACTGGATGGCGAAACGTCTACAATAAAGATACCCAGATATTGCACACATGTCTTAATTTCATGCTGATACATATAGAAATATTAATGTGCAGTTGATTGACAACTGAGCAGCATCATGAGGAAAGTTAGTGGGTTTGGGTTTGAGACAGACTTGCCTAGTATGGGCCAGTAGGTTTACTGCAGTGTTCCTCCTTTATGTTAAGTGAAGGTTACCTAAGGTGAGGCAGGATTTTGTAATGATATTATTTGGGATGACATCTGTTTTCTTTTCCAGACTAAACTGAGTTAAAAAAAAATACCATTCCCCGACTCTAAACTTGTTAGCTGTAAAGAGAAAAATATATAAGTTAATCTGAGCATTGTTCCATAATAAACAAAGACTGATAACATCCGGCGGCAATGCTCTCTCAGCCGGATGCTTCATTATCATGCTCTGAGGAGGGATGAAGCACACACACTGTGAAGCCAGAGCAAAGATCCCCTTGCTGGAGGTGGCGCTGTAAGGCGGAGCTGGAGGCTGTGAGTAATGAGACTGGTGCATCTGTCCCGTGTGTGAAGCACCACACCACCCTGGGGATAATTGTGTCTTGCGCCTGCACCTCCTCTCCTTCCCTTACCTCTGCAACACACCACCCTGAGGGTAATTGTGTTTTGCTCCTGCACCTCCTCCTCTTCTTGTACCTCTGCAACACACCACTCTGAGGATAACTGTCTTGCATTTGCACCTCCCCCCCCCTCTTTGTGAAACGCAGCTCCCGCCGAAGTCCCACCCTAGGGTCGACAGAGCACCAGACGATGCCATATTGTCTACTCCCACAGAACGAGACTCATAGTGGACAAAAGTATGGGAAACAAACATAAGGGGAAATTACTAAAATTTGAGAGAAAAAGAAGGTAGTACTCTATTCTCTCAGAAGTATGGTGCCACCATCTGCTCCGTTAACAGTGGAAGAGATGACGTAGCTGAAGTCATAGGCGAGTCACGGAACTTGGGTTAGAACAGGAAAAAACCAGCGAGAAATAAGTCAGGATAGCTATAACAAGGCAATGGTCCTGATAAGTACTGGCTCTTAGGGTAGCCTGGCCTGAGAACTGAGCAGTAGGTACCTTATCAGGGACTCGACTCTCCAGTGAAAATATAAATTAACACAGTGTGCATTTTAAATACTGACAAATAGACCTTATATACCTGGCTTAAAGAGGGAAGCAAAACATACCCAGATAAACAACTTACAATTTAATAAACATACATTCACAACAAGAGAATCGGAAGTCATGGCACCAACAAAAGAGAAATATGCAATCTCAAAACATGAAATATTAGAACAAGCTTAACTAATATTAGAACTACACCCGCACACAGTTCTCAAGGAGCTCCCTTGCCTTAACATACTGTCACGGGTTACCGCCCTTGATTCATTGCTTTGATACATTTCTTTTCAGGCTGCTACTGAGATCTTCCGAATCCCAGATTACAAGCCTGATCTGATCCTCCGGGACTAGAGTTTTCTGGGTCTCCAGTAACTATATCCTTTCCTACTAATTCTTAGATATCTCTTTGGGGGGGGGAAGGGGTGCCTAGTTGCTGCTAAACCTGTAAGTATTTGCTTGTTTAGTCACGAAACACACAAAGATCTTACAAGAAAAATTAGGGAGGAACATGATTAACAGGACACTAGTACATATTCATTAAACAATATAAATTATATAACTCACTGATAAAAGATTATTATACACTAATAAAAAAAATAAGAAATCTAATCGTAATGACACGATTGCAAACAAACCATACGACGGGTGGGGTGTGAACCCGCGGTTAGAGAATCTCAAAACTCCAGACCGTCGCGTTAGCCACTGGACCAGCTAGCTCAATAAGATTCGTCCAACTAGGTATATTTCTACACCATAGGAAGGTTAGCATAATCCACGCTAGCTGGAGATTCGTCTGTAAAAACTTGCATTTGTGGTCATAGTGGTGTCTATGCTAACCTGAACATTTTTAGTTTAAGTCATTATATATATATATATATATATATATATATATATATATATATATATATATATATATATATATATATATATATATATATATATATATATATATATATATATATATATAAATTTAGCAAATACACAGACGTGAAACATATGCTAGCATGGATATGATGAAACATAGCAAAGATACAGACAAGCTAGGTTGAGTTTCAGGTAGAAGGTAAATTACAGAAAAAACATAGTTAAGCAAAAGTAGATGTTTAATAAAATAATATTAACATAAAAGATAGGTTAGAAGATTTAAATGTTAGAAATAAAGAGTAAGAGTGTAGATCAAAGATAAAGAAAAGATTACCAGAGAGACAGTCTTATTTTACATCTCTGATAACTAACAGCAGAAATCTAGTAAGATATTAAAAGGAAAACTGATTTATAAAGAGGCAGGATAAAATAGGCTAGTATAAAGCTGAACAAGGCTGCCATAGGGTAGTTACATGGGTCATAAACAATCATTCACACCTTAAATTATCACTATTCTTACAATTGATTCTAATTATACAATATACAGGTATCATTTATGCTAAAATAATAAGGAAAATTATAAGGCATACAGAGTTAATAGCCCTTCCTAGCGTAGTATGATAGGGCCATAGGAAGCTATCTCAGACAGTGGCTATAGCAAAAAAAAAAATAAAAAATAAAAAAAACTACATTTTGTCAATGCTTAAGTTTCTCTACTTATGCCCACATTAACACAGAATATGAACTCACTTGTTAGCAGCAGATTAATAGATTTGAACTGTTGAAAAAGGCTGCTTAAACTGATAAAGGTGTGAGTGTGGTTGCAAAAACTCCTTTTCGTGTTCTTTGTTACGTCAGGGGCTCTGTCTTGACCTGTTATGGCTGTTTCTGTAACAAGCGAAAAAGAATAAGTCTTTCTCTAAATAAAATTACTTTGAATTCCAAATTTCTTAGGAATAATGAATGTTAACCACTTCTCTTCGGTCTTTATTTTCTTAATACTCACATAATGTTTCCATTATTTCTTTAATAAATTAATCATTAAAACAAGTCACTCATTTAGTAAGTGAAAACTGTTAACATTCTTGGATGATAGTTAATCAGGACACTGGTTAGTTTAAGTTAAATAATTACATTGGAAGTAGCCAATGTTAACACTTTTTCTCGACTCGGCAACACTTAGTCTAAGGATGTTATTTAACACTTAAGAGGAGAGTTTCCACTCCGCTCTTTTTAACAAACTGAATAAGCTTTAATACAACTTTAAAACACATAAAAAACACTCTTAGAGAAATCTCCAACTATTCTGTTTCCTTGTTAATTACAATTAAACATTTAACGGACAGATCCATTCACTATTTTCAGGGCTTGTCAAATACAACTAATTCTTCAACTACCTCTCAGTCCAAGAGACATCTGTTCAAGGGGCCCATCTAAAGTTCCTGGGTCCTCTCTAAATCCTCAAGCAGAGGCTAAATCCAAGCTTCAATATACGAGATACTTTCCCTACCAGAGGTGGGTAAGAACTGAGTCAGGTGAGGCTTCCTTGACAGTCGGACTGATGGGCGAGGTTGGGTGACTCAAACTGCCTCCTGGTACTTAACGTGGTTGTACCAGTGGTTTAGATGTACAAAATATTTCCTACCTATTAACATGGTTAATTATTTCGCAGCCAGTTAATGTTATAAAGCAGAATATATTCATTTTAACTATAAATGAAAATACATTATTATTATTATTATAATCAAAAAAGAAGCGCTAAGCCACAAGGGCTATACAGCGCTGCAAGGCAGGAAGGAAGCGAGGGCATCAGGTGGCAAAAGGGAGATGGATGAGTAATAGGTTACGGATAACAGCGGGGTAGTGGATGGTGAAAGGGTAAAGGGCAGCAAGAGACTGAACTAGAAAGGGCTGAGGGGAGTGCGAAAAGTATCATCCGAGTTTGTGGAGAAAATCAGTCGTTGTCAAGAAGTCAATGAGAGAGTCAGGATTAAAGGAGGGTCCATCAGCAAGAAGGGAAGGTAAAGAGAGAGTAGTAGACCGAAGACGACGTTAGAGGTAAATTCTGCGTGCTCGTTGATAGAGAGGGCAGTCTAACAGAATGTGGCTAATCGATACTGGAACTTGACACTGCTCACAGAGAGGAACAGGGTGCCTCTCCATGAGATACCCATGAGTAAGACGAGTGTGGTAAATGAAAATACAGATAATATAACATTAAGTGAAAAAGGCAGACGTACGCATTTTCTATCGCACCTGTTCGGGTTTATCAACCAGGGGTGTAGCACTCCTCCCGTACGACAGACCGTCGCACCATAAATCGAATTACACTATAGCCCTATTCTATCATAATCTCCAAGCCCTATTTTATCAGACATAGGCATTTTATTTGATTACAACCTTGAGAAAGATGGGACACTCTTCTTCCCTTCTTGAGTATTCCATTGTCAACCTCAGGGTTTTTTAAACTTTCGGGGAATCGATCGATACGGAGACGATGTAGTTAGCCTGACGTCTGCCTCATTAGAATCAAAGACTCTGAAGCCAATTTCCAGTGACATCGAGGGGCCGTGTAGACTACTGGGAGGACCAAAAATGCCGATGTTCAAGCAGCGTCCGGACATACTGCCTCAACCTCTAATATCTTAGTTCCACTCTTCTTTACAGTCCTGTAATCGTTATCATTATCACACCACTGAAGGTGAAAAAGTTGAAATATTAAATATAGGTTACTAATGTAGGTAGAGACTAGTCTTAATTCCTTTAACTCTAGAAGGCCTCAGAAAATGGATATTGTTTTAATTTATCTTTGACCTAGTCTTAAGAACGGTACAATGCTTCATCAACGACATTATGTCTGCCCTTTATGTGAAGAATTCGTATGGAAAAAAGACTGAATCCTGAGTGCCCATCTCTGTATTCTAGCGTTTTTGGATTTCACTGAATTAGCGAAAGTTAAAGGATTGTGATCAGAATGACTGATCTTATGAGAAGTGCCTAAATAAACATCAAAATGTTCAAAGGATATAACTAAAGCTAAGGCTTCTATCTCCACTGTAGCATAACTGTTTTGGTGAGGTTTTAGTTTAGTGGAGATGTAGCTACTGGATGGAGGATATCGGGGGACGATGATGGCTGTAGCAGCGCCGCTTCGATAGCATAGCTACTGGCGCCTATGTGCAAGTCTGGAGTTGAATAAAGTAAGCGATTCAACCTACCGAAGGCCAGATCACATTCCTATAACCAGAGAAATTTACTTTTAGTACTGGTAAGCACAAAAACTGGCATGCGACTTGACAGAAGTTAGGACAGAATCTTCTGTAGTAACCGGTCATACCCAAGAACCTCTGTACCCCTTTCCTATCTTAATGTATGGGAGATTCTGAAATGGTTCTAACTTTTGCGTCAGTGGGAGCCATCGTAACTTGGTCTATATTGAAACCCAAATACTTTATCTTGGCCTGCCGAAATTTACATTTGGTCAGGTTGACTGAAAAATTATAACTTTCCAACTTCTTAATAAGAGCTTCTAAACGGGATAAATGTTGTTCCCGCTCATTACTGATAACCACCAAGTCATCTAAGTAGGCTTCTACTCCCTCTAAGACTCTAAGTCATAGGTTAGATTATTCAGTAGTCGTTGAAACGTAGTGGTAACCAGATAGTTGAATAAACCCTCACGTGAAGACAGGTACTTGATAGTAGCCTCTTAGCAAGTCCAGTCGGCTCACATACTTGGCTCCAGCGACTCTAGCTATTAGGTCATCTACTCGAGGCAAAGAGAATCCATCCGGAACATTTTTCGGAACTTAAACACAGGGAGAGGTCCAAGGACTTTTGCTTCATTCGATTAGCCCATGTGACAGTAGAAACTCCATTTCTTCCCTTAACGCCTTATGTTTCACTGGACTCAGGCGGTGAAGAGCTTGTTAAGTACAAGGACACAAGTGCAACTAATGTGACTTTTTTGTGGCAACGTTTCGCTCTCCAGGAGCTTTGTCAAACCGTTACTTAACATATTGTCGGTAATTCTACCAACATTAATACAATATGTAAGGAGCTTGTTTATTAGGCGAGACGCCTTGGACATCCACATCGTGGGTTCCGAGCGTACAACGTTTGGATATGTCGCCAAATATGTCGCCAAATATGTCGCCAAATAAGGTCGAATACTTCAATATTATATCCTTTACTTCTTCAGCCCTACAGCCTTATAGGTCCCTTAGAAAATCGTCCAGAGACCCCAGTACCTCTGAGTTTTTAAGACGAAGTTCTATTCCCTGAAACAGTCCGGCAAACCTACATCTTCTCGAGATTCGGGGAGCACAGCAGCAGTTGGAATTATTCCTCCATGATATTCCTTTAACTAATTTATATGACACACATGGTCTGACTTTCTTTCTCCTGACGTGCGTACCAGATAATTTACTTCGCTTAGCTTTCATGCTACCTCAAATTGACCTTAGTATCTTGGCTGCAAAGCGTGTCCAGGCACTAATTTTTGCGCTTAAACTTTATTTCCAACCCGGAATGAGAGGTTGACTGCCTGTTTATCGTAGCATTGTTTCATTTTAGCCTGAGCTTCTGGTAAGTTTGTCACGGCTAAGTCCTTGGTAAAGGACAGATGTTCCTGCATCAGAGATACTCGTAAAGACGGCATAACTTTTCCCATCCATACGTCTTTCAATACTGCAAGAGGCCCCCTTACTCAATGACCGTATATTAAATGAAAAGGGCTACACCCCAGATTTTCCTGTTAACTTTCTCTTACAGCAAAGAGAAGAAAAGGAATCACAATATGAGCGCATCATTGTTTTCAAAGTCTGAAGGAACCTCTCGAGGGCTCCTTGGGACTGGGGTCTATAACTGGTTGCGAGCACAGATTTTATCCCGAGACGTGAAAAGGCATCCCGGAAGACCTTGGAGGTGAAATTGAGGTCTTGGTAGGATCGGTTTTCATGTGGTAACCCTACTGGCGAGAAGAATTTAACCAGCGCTCGAACTACGGCACGAACATTTATTCTTTTCATGGGTATGGCTTCTGGGTACCGGGTAGCGGTGTCCATTATTGTAAATAGGTACTGATTCCCTATAATTAGGCGGGAAAACGGCTCGCCGTTCGCGGCGATAGAAATGAGAGGATTATTATTATAATCAAGGGGAAGCGCTAAACCCGGAGGATTATACAGCGCCTGGGGGGGGGATGTGGAAGGCATTCAGGCTTAATTCGGGGAACTGGAGCACAGATCTAATTCCCTAAATCAAGAGCCCCTCACCAACATCAAGGAACCTTCCTTGAGGGGAGAAATGAGAGGAGCCGGAGGTGATCCACCACTGTTTCCCTCATTCTTGGCCAAAAGAAGTATTTCGGTAATTTTCCCAACGTCTTCCTTATTCCCAAGTGTCCCCCCATAGGGCTATTGAGGACGACTCCAATGACCAGTTCACGGAAAGTAACGGGTAGGGCTAATATATTCCTTACCCTGGGTGAAGCTCTACCCTATATTAAAAGCAATCCTCTAGATCCTCTACCTCGTTTTCCTTAACCACTAATTTTCTTACCTCATCTAGAGAAGGATCTTCATGTTGCCCTCAGATCAAATCTTCTTGCTTAAAGTTTTTAATACACAAGGAATCTAGATTTGAAGTTAGTCTCGAAGGTTCCGAAGCCTTGGATTTCGGCCAGTGAGTCTCGCTAAACAATAGTTCCATACCCAACCCATCACTGTCTTCCTTTTTCTCAGCCGTAGAAGGAATTTGCTGGGACTTCGCCATGGTTCTCGCAATAACTTCAAGTGGAAATAAAGATGGTTCTTGCCTATAAGCTTCGACGGCGTAATTCTCACCTAAGGGGTTGTCTATCACTTACGGTTCTTTACTGATCCCTTCGTGGCCTAAGTCGCTACCTATCAGTAGGTCGACTGATTTGATGGGAAATCCTTAGTCAGATATACCAACAGTAGCGTATCCTTCATAATTACTTACTTTCAGGTACACTCTGTGGAGAGAAACTCTGGAGACGTATCCTCCATAAGCTTCTAGGAGTATATCTGTCTTTGTGCATGTCTGGTCATTTAATGGAAGTATAACTTCAGGGTATCTCGGTATGTTGTGATTTCTACCATTCGAGATTCGTCAATTCCTGCTTTTCTGCTGGAAAAATAAGGATCCAGTTCTTCCAGGATTTTCTTTTCTGATATTTTCACCGGTGCTTGTCATCTTGGAGAAAAAGCTTTCTGACCCACCCTGCCGCGATCCTTTCACAGATCTTCCTGATCTTGAGACATGGAAGACACCACTTGTATTGGTGCCCCTTCTAGATCCTTATTTCTCATATCATTTTCCTACCTATAGCAGTGGCTCCTTATGTGTCCTCTTCTATGGCGATAGGTACATGTTATTCTCTTCCATGCTTTATTTGCTTCTTGGTTTACGCTAGGTACAGATCTAACGTTGTTACTAGGCTTGGAAAAGGTGCATGAAGCGGCTACATCCAGAGGAAATTTTTACCGAACCCTTCTCTCGACGACGCCTGCCGTTCCCTCTGGCCTGTTTTCACTGTCTTTTCTCTGGGAGCTTTATCACAGATTAGTTGGCTGGAAATATCATAATGATCAGCCAGGGCGGCGGTTTCCATAACGTCCGATGTCTGTTGGTCGATAAGGAATTTTCGCAAATCTTCGGATATAGCATTATAAAAATCCTCTTGAAATATCAACTGAAACAGACTGCTTGTGGTGTCGCAATTCGAGGCCCTCTGCCACCTTTCGAATGCAACTTTCTTCTGGCGTGCGAAGTCTACCCAAGACCGTCCTGGTAGTCTCTGTAACGTTCGGAAGGCTCGTTGGTAACTGATGGGGAGCAAATTATAGGTTTCCAAGATTACCTTGTTGATGATGTCGTTCTAAATGTACTTCTCGTAGGGCAAGGAGGCCGTACACTTTCGAGCTTTTCCGGTAAGATCTGCATGAAGTAGGGTAGCCCAGCATTTCTGGGGCCATTGCGTAGCCCGAGTCTGATTTTAAAAGGTGTCGAAGTACGTATCAAAATCGGGCACTAGAGACACAGCTCTATGTATATCGAAGGATAGGTTTTCGTAGATCCCCGACCTCCCGACTCCTTCTATTTGCTGCTGAAGCTTATAGCAGATAGTTTCCCTATTAAACTTTTCTTCGTTCAGTTTTCTTTGATCCTCTATTTGGGCCGTCTGCAGGGTAATGAGTCGTTCCATCCTCTCGAATTAGTCTCGGGCCCAGGGGGCAGTGAAGGAGTAGGGGGGGGGAGTCTCTTAGGCCCTTCTTTTGGTCGAGCGCCTCCGCCAGGTATTCCTAGAGTATCAGAGTTATGAATTAGGTGATTAGTTGTCACTGTTAAACACCCTTCAGCAGGGGAGGCCAAATTACCAGTTATTTTCTTTGATTCTGGACCCGCCTGACTACCAGAGGGTAAGGAAATTAGAATACTTCTAGGATCTGGCTCTCCTGCTTCAATCGATCTTTCTAGGTCTTCTAACAAAGACATGTGATCTAACTGAGACATCAGACTTTCCTCGTCTGAGTCCAGAGACTTAGAAGCCTCCGGTTGTATGGGGAATAAAATATTCCTTAGGACAGACAGGGTTGTCTCAGCGGTGTATAGCCTATTATACGTCACGCCCAACTGCTTAGCAATTTGCCAACACCCCTTAAGTTTCAATGTCTAATTTTGCCAAGGTTAACTCACCTGTCAACTGCTGTATTTGAGCCTCCATGGTGCAATTATTGATATCAGAGCAGTGCCAGCAATAATCCACCTTGACGGGCAGCTATTCCAACACCTTGGATCAGACTGGATCCCCGAAAGGCCCCCATTTGTTACGTCAGGGGCCCTGTCTTGACCTGTTATGGCTGTTTCTGTAACAAGCGAAAAAGAATAAGTCTTTCTCTAAATAAAATTACTTTGATTTCCAAATTTCTTAGGAATAATAAATGTTTACCACTTCTCTTTGGTCTTTATTTTCTTAATACTCACATAATGTTTCCATTATTTCTTTAATAAATTAATCATTAAAACAAGTCACTCATTTAGTATGTGAAAACTGTTAACATTCTTGGATGATAGTTAATCAGATTATTATTATTATTATAATCAAGGGGGAAGCGCTAAACCCGGAGGATTATACAGCGCCTGGAGGGGGATGTGGAAGGCATTCAGGCTTAATTCGGGGAACTGGAGCACAGATTCAATTCCCTAAATCAAGAGCCCCTCACCAACATCAAGGAACCTTCCTTGAGGGGATAGTTAATCAGAACACCGGCTAGTTTAAGTTAGATAATTACATTGGGAGCAACCAATGTTAACACTTTTTCTAGACTCAGCAACACTTAGTCTAGGGATGTTATTTCAAATCCGTTAGCACTTGAGAGCTTAATATGACACGAGAGTTTCCACTCCGCTCTTTTTAACATAAACTGAATTAGCTTTAATACAACTTTAAAACATATAAAAACACTCTTAGAGAAATCTCCAACTATTCTATTTCCTGGGTAATTACAATTAAACATTTAACGGACAGGTCTATTCACTGTTTTCAGGGCTTGTCAAATACAACTAATTTTTCAGATCGGTGTGTATACGTATGCGTGTACATGTATATGCAGTGTGCATACATGTAAGTAGAAGTAGCAACACTTACCTGTTGTCTTGAGTGTTTTTGAGGCAGAAAGAAAAAAACACCAGCAATCCTACCATCATGTAAAACAATTACAGGTTTCCGTTTTACACTCACTTGGCAGGACGGTAGTACCTCCCTGGGTGGCTGCTGTCTACCAACCTACTACCACAGGACGGTAGTACCTCCCTGGGTGGTTGTTGTCTACCAACCTACTACCACAGGACGGTAGTACCTCCCTGGGTGGTTGTTGTCTACCAACCTACTACCACAGGACGGTAGTACCTTCCTGGGTGGTTGTTGTCTACCAACCTGCTACCACAGGGCGGTAGTACCTCCCTGGGTGGTTGTTGTCTACCAACCTACTACCACAGGACGGTAATACCTCCCTGGGTGGTTGTCTACCAACCTACTACCACAGGACGGTAGTACCTCTCTGGGTGGTTGCTGTCTACCAACCTACTACCACAGGACGGTAGTACCTCCCTGGGTGGTTGCTATCTACCAACCTGCTACCACAGGACGGTAGTACTTCCATGGGTGGTTGCTGTCTACCAACCTACTACCACAGGACGGTAATACCTCCCTGAGTGGTTGCTGTCTACCATCCTACTACCACAGGAAAGTAGTACCTCCCTGGGTGGTTGCTGTCTACCATCCTACTACCACAGGAAGGTAGTACCTCCCTGAGTGGTTGCTGTCTACCATCCTACTACCACAGGAAAGTAGTACCTCCCTGGGTGGTTGCTGTCTACCATCCTACTACCACAGGACGGTAGTACCTTCCTGAGTGGTTGCTGTCTACCATCCTACTACCACAGGAAGGTAGTACCTCCCTGGATGGCTGCTGTATACCAATCTACTACCACAGGACGGTAGTACCTCCCTGGGTGGTTGCTGTCTACCAATCTACTCCCTTATATATATATATATATATATATATATATATATATATATATATATATATATATATATATATATAGTAGGTTGGTACACAGCAACCACCCAGGGAAGTACTACCGTCCTGCCAGATGACTGAAACAGAAAAGCGAGGAGAAGGCTGGAGGCAGTGGAGATGTCATGTCTGAGGGCAATGTGTGGTGTGAATAAATGCAGAGAATTCGTAGTTTGGAAGTTAGGAGGAGGTGCGGGATTACCAAAACTGTTGTCCAGAGGACTGAGGAAGGGTTGTTGAGGTGGTTCGGACATGTAGAAAGAATGGAGCGAAACAGAATGACTTCAAGAGTGTATCAGTCTGTAGTGGAAGGAAGGCGGGGTTGGGGTCGGCCTAGGAAAGGTTGGAGGGAGGGGGTAAAGGAGGTTTTGTGTGCGAGGGGCTTGGACTTCCAGCAGGCATGCGTGAGCGTGTTTGATAGGAGTGAATGGAGACAAATGGTTTTTAATACTTGACGTGCTGTTGGAGTGTGAGCAAAGTAACATTTATGAAGGGATTCAGGGAAACCGGCAGGCCGGACTTGAGCCCTGGAGATGGGAAGTACAGTGCCTGCACTCTGAAGGAGGGGTGTTAATGTTGCAGTTTAAAAACTGTAGTGTAAAGCACCCTTCTGGCAAGACAGTGATGGAGTGAATGATGGTGAAAGTTTTTCTTTTTCGTGCCACCCTGCCTTGGTGGGAATCGGCCAGTGTGTTTTTTATATATATATATATATATATATATATATATATATATATATATATATATATATATATATATATATATAGGATGGTGTCCTCCTCTGGTGCAAATTGTGGGACCCATAGCCTCGGAGAAATGAATAAAAAGGCTTGAAGAAAGAATATTTGTTTGGATTTGTGGTATATATATGTATGTATATATGTATGTATATATGTATGTATGTAAATATGTATGTATATATGTATGTATATATGTATGTATATATATGTATGCAATAAGATTACAGTAAACAGGTGATTTCAAAATATGCAAAACAACCACTCCGAAAGAATAGAGAAATTCCAAGCGCTTTCGTGACTACTCACATTATCAAGGAACTCACTATAATGTGAGTAGTCACGAAAGCGCTTGGAATTTCTCTATTCTTTCAGAGTGGTTGTTTTGCATATATATATATATATATATATATATATATATATATATATATATTTATATATATATATATATATATATACATATATATATATATATATATATTTATTTTATTATTTTTATTATCACACTGGCCGATTCCCACCAAGGCAGGGTGGCCCGAAAAAGAAAAACTTTCACCATCATTCACTCCATCACTGTCTTGCCAGAAGGGTGCTTTACACTACAGTTTTTAAACTGCAACATTAATACCCTTCCTTCAGAGTGCAGGCACTGTACTTCCCATCTCCAGGACTCAAGTCCGGCCTGCCGGTTTCCCTGAATCCCTTCATAAATATTACTTTGCTCACACTCCAACAGCACGTCAAGTATTAAAAACCATTTGTCTCCATTCACTCCTATCAAACACGCTCATGCATGCCTGCTGGAAGTCCAAGCCCCTCGCACACAAAACCTCCTTTACCCTCCCTCCAACCTTTCCTAGGCCGACCCCTACCCCGCCTTCCTTCCACTACAGACTGACACACTCTTGAAGTCATTCTGTTTCGCTCCATTCTCTCTACATGTCCGAACCACCTCAACAACCCTTCCTCAGCCCTCTGGACAACAGTTTTGGTAATCCCGCACCTCCTCCTAACTTCCAAACTACGAATTCTTTGCATTATATTCACACCACACATTGCCCTCAGACGTGACATCTCCACTGCCTCCAGCCTTCTCCTCGCTGCAACATTCATCACCCACGCTTCACACCCATATAAGAGTGTTGGTAAAACTATACTCTCATACATTCCCCTCTTTGCCTCCAAGGACAAAGTTCTTTGTCTCCACAGACTCCTAAGTGCACCACTCACTCTTTTTCCCTTATCAATTCTATGATTCACCTCATCTTTCATAGACCCATCCGCTGACACGTCCACTCCCAAATATCTGAATACGTTCAACTCCTCCATACTCTCTCCCTCCAATCTGATATCCAATCTTTCATCACCTAATCTTTTTGTTATCCTCATAACCTTACTCTTTCCTGTATTCACCTTTAATTTTCTTCTTTTGCACACCCTACCAAATTCATCCACCAATCTCTGCAACTTCTCTTCAGAATCTCCCAAGAGCACAGTGTCATCAGCAAAGAGCAACTGTGACAACTCCCACTTTGTGTGTGATTCTTTATCTTTTAACTCCACGCCTCTTGTCAAGACCCTCGCATTTACTTCTCTTACTACCCCATCTATAAATATATTAAACAACCACGGTGACATCACACATCCTTGTCTAAGGCCTACGTTATTTATATATATATATATATATATATATATATATATATATATATATATATATATATATATATATATATATATATATATACCACAGGATTACCTCTGGCAGTTGGGGGGGATATCCCGTCGTTGTATAATTCGTTGGAAACAATACGCTCATTCTGTATGATGAGAGGACGGCCTTGAATACTGCAGGTTTCCTATTCACAATAGCGCACTGAATATCTTTGTATTATAAGCCTGGGCAATAGCCCAAGACGTAGTATCTGGCTAAGCTGCCTCTCACTGCCTTTCCTCTCTTCCTGAAGCGTGTCGGAGACAACCCCTTTCTCGTACTAATTCTGTCATGAGATCCAGAGGCGTCGTAAGGAGGGGGAGGAGGGGGCGGAGGGGGCGGAGGGGGCGGAGGGAGCGGAGGGAGCGGAGGGGGCGGAGGGGCCGGGCCGCCCCGGTGACACCATTTAGGGGGTGACACCATAGAGCCTGTGAAGAAGGTGACACTAATGCAGAAAACAGTGATGCACCCAGATAAGAGAAGAATCCTTCGTTTCTATATAGCCTATTTTTTATTAACATAGTACAAACAAGCCTATATAGGGAAAATCATTGATTTTGATGATGTGATAGATGATTTTGCATAATTGAAGGCAATGAAATGTAAGATGAGATTCACTGAGGTGTTACCTGTACTCAAGGTCAAATGTAAGATCAGATTCACTGAGATGTTACCTGTACTCAAGGTCAAATGTAAGATCAGATTCACTGAGATGTTACCTGTACTCAAGGTCAAATGTAAGATCAGATTCACTGAGATGTTACCTGTACTCAAGGTCAAATGTAAGAACAGATTCACTGAGATGTTACCTGTACTCAAGGTCAAATGTAAGATCAGATTCACTGAGATGTTACCTGTACTCAAGGTGAAATGTAAGATCAGATTCACTGAGATGTTACCTGTACTCAAGGTGAAATGTAAGATCAGATTCACTGAGATGTTACCTGTACTCAAGGTCAAATGTAAGATCAGATTCACTGAGATGTTACCTGTACTCAAGGTCAAATGTAAGATCAGATTCACTGAGATGTTACCTGTACTCAAGGTCAAATGTAAGATCAGATTCACTGAGATGTTACCTGTACTCAAGGTCAAATGTAAGATCAGATTCACTGAGATGTTACCTGTACTCAAGGTCAGATGTAAGATCAGATTCACTGAGATGTTACCTGTACTCAAGGTCAAATGTAAGATCAGATTCACTGAGATGTTACCTGTACTCAAGGTCAAATGTAAGATCAGATTCACTGAGATGTTACCTGTACTCAAGGTCAAATGTAAGATCAGATTCACTGAGATGTTACCTGTACTCAAGGTCAAATGTAAGATCAGATTCACTGAGATGTTACCTGTACTCAAGGCCAAATGTAAGATCAGATTCACTGAGATGTTACCTGTACTCAAGGTCAAATGTAAGATCAGATTCACTGAGATGTTACCTGTACTCAAGGTCAAATGTAAGATCAGATTCACTGAGATGTTACCTGTACTCAAGGTCAAATGTAAGATCAGATTCACTGAGATGTTACCTGTACTCAAGGTCAAATGTAAGATTAGATTCACTGAGATGTTACCTGTACTCAAGGTCAAATGTAAGATCAGATTCACTGAGATGTTACCTGTACTCAAGGTCAAATGTAAGATCAGATTCACTGAGATGTTACCTGTACTCAAGGTCAAATGTAAGATCAGATTCACTGAGATGTTACCTGTACTCAAGGTCAAATGAAAGATCAGATTCACTGAGATGTTACCTGTACTCAAGGTCAAATGTAAGAACAGATTCACTGAGATGTTACCTGTACTCAAGGTCAAATGTAAGAACAGATTCACTGAGATGTTACCTGTACTCAAGGTCAAATGTAAGAACAGATTCACTGAGATGTTACCTGTACTCAAGGTCAAATGTAAGATCAGATTCACTGAGATGTTACCTGTACTCAAGGTCAAATGTAAGAACAGATTCACTGAGATGTTACCTGTACTCAAGGTCAAATGTAAGATCAGATTCACGGAGATGTTACCTGTACTCAATGTCAAATGTAAGATCAGATTCACTGAGATGTTACCTGTACTCAAGGCCAAATGTAAGATCAGATTCACTGAGATGTTACCTGTACTCAAGGTCAAATGTAAGATCAGATTCACTGAGATGTTACCTGTACTCAAGGTCAAATGTAAGATCAGATTCACTGAGATGTTACCTGTACTCAAGGTCAAATGTAAGATTAGATTCACTGAGATGTTACCTGTACTCAAGGTCAAATGTAAGATCAGATTCACTGAGATGTTACCTGTACTCAAGGTCAAATGTAAGATCAGATTCACTGAGATGTTACCTGTACTCAAGGTCAAATGTAAGATCAGATTCACTGAGATGTTACCTGTACTCAAGGTCAAATGTAAGATCAGATTCACTGAGATGTTACCTGTACTCAAGGTCAAATGTAAGAACAGATTCACTGAGATGTTACCTGTACTCAAGGTCAAATGTAAGAACAGATTCACTGAGATGTTACCTGTACTCAAGGTCAAATGTAAGATCAGATTCACTGAGATGTTACCTGTACTCAATGTCAAATGTAAGAACAGATTCACTGAGATGTTACCTGTACTCAAGGTCAAATGTAAGATCAGATTCACTGAGATGTTACCTGTACTCAAGGTCAAATGTAAGATCAGATTCACTGAGATGTTACCTGTACTCAAGGTCAAATGTAAGAACAGATTCACTGAGATGTTACCTGTACTCAAGGTCAAATGTAAGATCAGATTCACTGAGATGTTACCTGTACTCAAGGTCAAATGTAAGATCAGATTCACTGAGATGTTACCTGTACTCAAGGTCAAATGTAAGATCAGATTCACTGAGATGTTACCTGTACTCAAGGTCAAATGTAAGATGAGATTCACTGAGGTGTTACCTGTACTCAAGGTCAAATGTAAGATCAGATTCACTGAGATGTTACCTGTACTCAAGGTCAAATGTAAGAACAGATTCACTGAGATGTTACCTGTACTCAAGGTCAAATGTAAGATCAGATTCACTGAGATGTTACCTGTACTCAAGGTCAAATGTAAGATCAGATTCACTGAGATGTTACCTGTACTCAAGGTCAAATGTAAGATCAGATTCACTGAGATGTTACGTGTACTCAAGGTCAAATGTAAGATCAGATTCACTGAGATGTTACCTGTACTCAAGGTCAAATGTAAGAACAGATTCACTGAGATGTTACCTGTACTCAAGGTCAAATGTAAGATCAGATTCACTGAGATGTTACCTGTACTCAAGGTCAAATGTAAGATCAGATTCACTGAGATGTTACCTGTACTCAAGGTCAAATGTAAGATCAGATTCACTGAGATGTTACCTGTACTCAAGGTCAAATGTAAGATGAGATTCACTGAGGTGTTACCTGTACTCAAGGTCAAATGTAAGATCAGATTCACTGAGATGTTACCTGTACTCAAGGTCAAATGTAAGATCAGATTCACTGAGATGTTACCTGTACTCAAGGTCAAATGTAAGAACAGATTCACTGAGATGTTACCTGTACTCAAGGTCAAATGTAAGATCAGATTCACTGAGATGTTACCTGTACTCAAGGTCAAATGTAAGATCAGATTCACTGAGATGTTACCTGTACTCAAGGTCAAATGTAAGATCAGATTCACTGAGATGTTACCTGTACTCAAGGTCAAATGTAAGATGAGATTCACTGAGGTGTTACCTGTACTCAAGGTCAAATGTAAGATCAGATTCACTGAGATGTTACCTGTACTCAAGGTCAAATGTAAGAACAGATTCACTGAGATGTTACCTGTACTCAAGGTCAAATGTAAGATCAGATTCACTGAGATGTTACCTGTACTCAAGGTCAAATGTAAGATCAGATTCACTGAGATGTTACCTGTACTCAAGGTCAAATGTAAGATCAGATTCACTGAGATGTTACCTGTACTCAAGGCCAAATGTAAGATCAGATTCACTGAGATGTTACCTGTACTCAAGGTCAAATGTAAGATCAGATTCACTGAGATGTTACCTGTACTCAAGGTCAAATGTAAGATCAGATTCACTGAGATGTTACCTGTACTCAAGGTCAAATGTAAGATTAGATTCACTGAGATGTTACCTGTACTCAAGGTCAAATGTAAGATCAGATTCACTGAGATGTTACCTGTACTCAAGGTCAAATGTAAGATCAGATTCACTGAGATGTTACCTGTACTCAAGGTCAAATGTAAGATCAGATTCACTGAGATGTTACCTGTACTCAAGGTCAAATGAAAGATCAGATTCACTGAGATGTTACCTGTACTCAAGGTCAAATGTAAGAACAGATTCACTGAGATGTTACCTGTACTCAAGGTCAAATGTAAGAACAGATTCACTGAGATGTTACCTGTACTCAACGTCAAATGTAAGAACAGATTCACTGAGATGTTACCTGTACTCAAGGTCAAATGTAAGATCAGATTCACTGAGATGTTACCTGTACTCAAGGTCAAATGTAAGAACAGATTCACTGAGATGTTACCTGTACTCAAGGTCAAATGTAAGATCAGATTCACGGAGATGTTACCTGTACTCAAGGTCAAATGTAAGATCAGATTCACTGAGATGTTACCTGTACTCAAGGCCAAATGTAAGATCAGATTCACTGAGATGTTACCTGTACTCAAGGTCAAATGTAAGATCAGATTCACTGAGATGTTACCTGTACTCAAGGTCAAATGTAAGATCAGATTCACTGAGATGTTACCTGTACTCAAGGTCAAATGTAAGATTAGATTCACTGAGATGTTACCTGTACTCAAGGTCAAATGTAAGATCAGATTCACTGAGATGTTACCTGTACTCAAGGTCAAATGTAAGATCAGATTCACTGAGATGTTACCTGTACTCAAGGTCAAATGTAAGATCAGATTCACTGAGATGTTACCTGTACTCAAGGTCAAATGTAAGATCAGATTCACTGAGATGTTACCTGTACTCAAGGTCAAATGTAAGAACAGATTCACTGAGATGTTACCTGTACTCAAGGTCAAATGTAAGAACAGATTCACTGAGATGTTACCTGTACTCAAGGTCAAATGTAAGATCAGATTCACTGAGATGTTACCTGTACTCAATGTCAAATGTAAGAACAGATTCACTGAGATGTTACCTGTACTCAAGGTCAAATGTAAGATCAGATTCACTGAGATGTTACCTGTACTCAAGGTCAAATGTAAGATCAGATTCACTGAGATGTTACCTGTACTCAAGGTCAAATGTAAGAACAGATTCACTGAGATGTTACCTGTACTCAAGGTCAAATGTAAGATCAGATTCACTGAGATGTTACCTGTACTCAAGGTCAAATGTAAGATCAGATTCACTGAGATGTTACCTGTACTCAAGGTCAAATGTAAGATCAGATTCACTGAGATGTTACCTGTACTCAAGGTCAAATGTAAGATGAGATTCACTGAGGTGTTACCTGTACTCAAGGTCAAATGTAAGATCAGATTCACTGAGATGTTACCTGTACTCAAGGTCAAATGTAAGAACAGATTCACTGAGATGTTACCTGTACTCAAGGTCAAATGTAAGATCAGATTCACTGAGATGTTACCTGTACTCAAGGTCAAATGTAAGATCAGATTCACTGAGATGTTACCTGTACTCAAGGTCAAATGTAAGATCAGATTCACTGAGATGTTACCTGTACTCAAGGTCAAATGTAAGATCAGATTCACTGAGATGTTACCTGTACTCAAGGTCAAATGTAAGAACAGATTCACTGAGATGTTACCTGTACTCAAGGTCAAATGTAAGATCAGATTCACTGAGATGTTACCTGTACTCAAGGTCAAATGTAAGATCAGATTCACTGAGATGTTACCTGTACTCAAGGTCAAATGTAAGATCAGATTCACTGAGATGTTACCTGTACTCAAGGTCAAATGTAAGATCAGATTCACTGAGATGTTACCTGTACTCAAGGTCAAATGTAAGATCAGATTCACTGAGATGTTACCTGTACTCAAGGTCAAATGTAAGATCAGATTCACTGAGATGTTACCTGTACTCAAGGCCAAATGTAAGATCAGATTCACTGAGATGTTACCTGTACTCAAGGTCAAATGTAAGATCAGATTCACTGAGATGTTACCTGTACTCAAGGTCAAATGTAAGATCAGATTCACTGAGATGTTACCTGTACTCAAGGTCAAATGTAAGATGAGATTCACTGAGGTGTTACCTGTACTCAAGGTCAAATGTAAGATCAGATTCACTGAGATGTTACCTGTACTCAAGGTCAAATGTAAGAACAGATTCACTGAGATGTTACCTGTACTCAAGGTCAAATGTAAGATCAGATTCACTGAGATGTTACCTGTACTCAAGGTCAAATGTAAGATCAGATTCACTGAGATGTTACCTGTACTCAAGGTCAAATGTAAGATCAGATTCACTGAGATGTTACCTGTACTCAAGGTCAAATGTAAGATCAGATTCACTGAGATGTTACCTGTACTCAAGGTCAAATGTAAGAACAGATTCACTGAGATGTTACCTGTACTCAAGGTCAAATGTAAGATCAGATTCACTGAGATGTTACCTGTACTCAAGGTCAAATGTAAGATCAGATTCACTGAGATGTTACCTGTACTCAAGGTCAAATGTAAGATGAGATTCACTGAGGTGTTACCTGTACTCAAGGTCAAATGTAAGATCAGATTCACTGAGATGTTACCTGTACTCAAGGTCAAATGTAAGATCAGATTCACTGAGATGTTACCTGTACTCAAGGTCAAATGTAAGAACAGATTCACTGAGATGTTACCTGTACTCAAGGTCAAATGTAAGATCAGATTCACTGAGATGTTACCTGTACTCAAGGTCAAATGTAAGATCAGATTCACTGAGATGTTACCTGTACTCAAGGTCAAATGTAAGATCAGATTCACTGAGATGTTACCTGTACTCAAGGTCAAATGTAAGATGAGATTCACTGAGGTGTTACCTGTACTCAAGGTCAAATGTAAGATCAGATTCACTGAGATGTTACCTGTACTCAAGGTCAAATGTAAGAACAGATTCACTGAGATGTTACCTGTACTCAAGGTCAAATGTAAGATCAGATTCACTGAGATGTTACCTGTACTCAAGGTCAAATGTAAGATCAGATTCACTGAGATGTTACCTGTACTCAAGGTCAAATGTAAGATCAGATTCACTGAGATGTTACCTGTACTCAAGGTCAAATGTAAGATCAGATTCACTGAGATGTTACCTGTACTCAAGGTCAAATGTAAGAACAGATTCACTGAGATGTTACCTGTACTCAAGGTCAAATGTAAGATCAGATTCACTGAGATGTTACCTGTACTCAAGGTCAAATGTAAGATCAGATTCACTGAGATGTTACCTGTACTCAAGGTCAAATGTAAGATCAGATTCACTGAGATGTTACCTGTACTCAAGGTCAAATGTAAGATGAGATTCACTGAGGTGTTACCTGTACTCAAGGTCAAATGTAAGATCAGATTCACTGAGATGTTACCTGTACTCAAGGTCAAATGTAAGATCAGATTCACTGAGATGTTACCTGTACTCAAGGTCAAATGTAAGAACAGATTCACTGAGATGTTACCTGTACTCAAGGTCAAATGTAAGATCAGATTCACTGAGATGTTACCTGTACTCAAGGTCAAATGTAAGATCAGATTCACTGAGATGTTACCTGTACTCAAGGTCAAATGTAAGATCAGATTCACTGAGATGTTACCTGTACTCAAGGTCAAACGTAAGATCAGATTCACTGAGATGTTACCTGTACTCAAGGTCAAATGTAAGATCAGATTCACTGAGATGTTACCTGTACTCAAAGTCAAATGTAAGATCAGATTCACTGAGATGTTACCTGTACTCAAGGTCAAACGTAAGATCAGATTCACTGAGATGTTACCTGTACTCAAGGTCAAACGTAAGATCAGATTCACTGAGATGTTACCTGTACTCAAGGTCAAATGTAAGATCAGATTCACTGAGATGTTACCTGTACTCAAGGTCAAATGTAAGATCAGATTCACTGAGATGTTACCTGTACTCAAGGTCAAACGTAAGATCAGATTCACTGAGATGTTACCTGTACTCAAGGTCAAATCGGAACTAGTGTTTCTCTGATATTGCAATGTTTATCTTTCTTTTTCAAGTTTTTTTTTTTTAATTTTCCATTGTTGAAGATAAATAAATGTAGGATCTGTTGCTGTACTCAAAGTGGTATTTGAGTTTGTGTTTCCTCAATATTACTACCATTATTTATTTTATCATTAATAAAGTTGAGAAGTATTCTCCTGTTCAGTTTATGGTCCTTAAACGTTCTTATTGTTAAACATTTGTAACTGGTCATGTAGTAGTGACGTAACTGGTCATGTAGTAGTGACGTAACTGGTCATGTAGTAGTGACGTAACTGGTCATGTAGTAGTGACGTAACTGGTCATGTAGTAGTGACGTAACTGGTCATGTAGTAGTGACGTAACTGGTCATGTAGTAGTGACGTAACTGGTCATGTAGTAGTGACGTAACTGGTCATGTAGTAGTGACGTAACTGGTCATGTAGTAGTGACGTAACTGGTCATGTAGTAGTGACGTAACTGGTCATGTAGTAGTGACGTAACTGGTCATGTAGTAGTGACGTAACTGGTCATGTAGTAGTGACGTAACTGGTCATGTAGTAGTGACGTAACTGGTCATGTAGTAGTGACGTAACTGGTCATGTAGTAGTGACGTAACTGGTCATGTAGTAGTGACGTAACTGGTCATGTAGTAGTGACGTAACTGGTCATGTAGTAGTGACGTAACTGGTCATGTAGTAGTGACGTAACTGGTCATGTAGTAGTGACGTAACTGGTCATGTAGTAGTGACGTAACTGGTCATGTAGTAGTGACGTAACTGGTCATGTAGTAGTGACGTAACTGGTCATGTAGTAGTGACGTAACTGGTCATGTAGTAGTGACGTAACTGGTCATGTAGTAGTGACGTAACTGGTCATGTAGTAGTGACGTAACTGGTCATGTAGTAGTGACGTAACTGGTCATGTAGTAGTGACGTAACTGGTCATGTAGTAGTGACGTAACTGGTCATGTAGTAGTGACGTAACTGGTCATGTAGTAGTGACGTAACTGGTCATGTAGTAGTGACGTAACTGGTCATGTAGTAGTGACGTAACTGGTCATGTAGTAGTGACGTAACTGGTCATGTAGTAGTGGCGTAACTGGTCATGCAGTAGTGACGTAACTGGTCATGCAGTAGTGACGTAACTGGTCATGTAGTAGTGACGTAACTGGTCATGTAGTAGTGACGTATCTGGTCATGTAGTAGTGACGTAACTGGTCATGCAGTAGTGACGTAACTGGTCATGCAGTAGTGACGTAACTGGTCACGCAGTAGTGACGTAACTGGTCATGCAGTAGTGACGTAACTGGTCATGCAGTAGTGACGTAACTGGTCATGCAGTAGTGACGTAACTGGCCATGTAGTAGTGACGTAACTGGTCATGCAGTAGTGACGTAACTGGTCATGCAGTAGTGACGTAACTGGTTATGCAGTAGTGACGTAACTGGTCATGCAATAGTGACGTAACTGGCCATGTAGTAGTGACGTAACTGGTCATGCAGTAGTGACGTAACTGGTCATGCAGTAGTGACATAACTGGTCATGCAGTAGTGACGTAACTGGTCATGCAGTAGTGACGTAACTGGTCATGCAGTAGTGACGTAACTGGTCATGCAGTAGTGACGTAACTGGAGTTTACCCTCCCCTTCCCCCCACCCATGCATTTCATGGGGGTGACACCAACTTTAGCGACACCACTGATGAGATCGTGTTTGACGTTGAGTGTTTTTCCATGGTTACTGAGTTGCCATCCTTGATGTGGCTGCGTTATAGTCATTCGCTAATGTAATTTAACTTATCCTAAGTCAATTTCTATTAAAAAAAAATAAAAAATAAAAAAAACTTTATAAAATATATTAGAAGACTTTTCATTGAAAGAGAGAAATAAAAAAAGGAATAAGAAAAGCAAAAAGGGATTATGAGGCTAAGGTCGCAAGGGATTCAAAGACTAACCCAAAAGGGTTCTTTCAGGTATACAGAAGTAAGATTAGGGACAAGATTGGCCCACTTAAAAGTAACTCTGGTCAGATCACTGACAGTGATAAGGACATGTGTGAAATTCTCAGTATCTACTTCCTCTCAGTTTTCACCCAGGAAAATACTAGCGATATTCCTGAAATAACAGATTATGTAGAACAGGATGATGATAAACTATGTACGATTGCGGTAACTAGTGACATGGTCCTCAGACAAATAGAGAAACTAAAACCTAACAAATCCCCAGGTCCTGATGAACTGTTTGCAAGGGTGTTAAAGGAATGTAAAGAGGAACTTAGCATACCTTTGGCTAATCTTTTTAACATATCACTACAAACTGGCATACTGCCTGATAAGTGGAAAATGGCAAATGTAATGCCTATTTACAAGGCAGGTGACAGGTCCTTAGCTTCGAACTATAGACCAATAAGCCTTACCTCCATAGTGGGAAAATTTATGGAATCAATAATTGCCGAAGCAATTCGTAGTCATCTTGATAGGCACAGACTGACTAATGAATCTCAACATGGTTTTACAAAGGGGCGTTCCTGTCTTACGAATTTACTAACTTTTTTCACTAAGTTGTTTGAGGAGGTAGATCATGGTAATGCATATGATATTGTGTATATGGACTTCAGTAAGGCTTTCGATAGAGTTCCACACCAGAGGCTATTGAGGAAACTTAAGACACACGGAATAGGAGGAGAAATTTTTTCCTGGGTAGAGGCATGGCTGACAAATAGGCAGCAGAAAGTTTGCATAAATGGGGAGAAATCAAAATGGGGGCACGTCACAAGCAGTGTTCCTCAGGGGTCAGTGTTGGGCCCGTTGTTGTTCACAATTTACATAAACGACATAGAAGAGGGAATAAATAGCGACATAAGCAAATTTGCTGATGACACCAAAATAGGCCGTCCAAATCATTATAATGAGGACACTAGAGCACTCCAGGATGATTTGAATAGACTGATGCAATGTTCGGAGAAGTGGCAGATGCAGTTTAATATTGACAAATGCAAAGTTCTAAATGTTGGACAGGTAAATAACCATTCCACATATAAGCTAAATAATGTAGATCTTAATATTACTGATTGCGAAAAGAATTTAGGAGTTCTGGTTAGCAGTAATCTAAAACCAAGACAACAGTGCATTAGTGTTCGCAATAAAGCTAACAGAATTCTTGGCTTCATATCTAGAAGTATAAATAATAGAAGTCCTCAGGTTGTTCTTCAACTCTATATATCCTTGGTTAGGCCTCATTTAGATTATGCTGCTCAGTTCTGGTCACCCTATTACAGAATGGATATAAATGCTCTGGAAAACGCACAGAGGAGGATGACAAAGATGATCCCATGTATCAGAAATCTTCCCTATGAGGATAGACTGAGGCCCTGAATCTGTACTCTCTCGAAAGGCGTAGAATTAGGCGGGATATGATTGAGGTGTATAAATGGAAAACAGGAATAAATAAAGGGGATATAAATAGCATGCTGAAAATTTCCAGCCAAGACAGGACTCGCAGCAATGGTTTCAAGTTGGAAAAATTCAGATTCAGGAAGGATATAGGAAAGCACTGGTTTGGTAATAGAGTTGTGGATGAGTGGAACAAACTCCCGAGTACAGTTATTCAGGCTAAAACGTTGTGTAGTTTTAAAAATAGGTTAGATAAATACATGAGTGGGTGTGGGTGGGTGTGAGTTGGACCTGACTAGCTTGTGCTGCTGGGTCTGGTGCCGTGCTCCTTCCTCGAGTGGAGGAGACCAGACTGGGTGGGTCATTGAGCTAATTCCGGGAGGGGGGAAATGGGCCTGCTCCGCATGGGTCAGTAGGCCTGTTACAGTGTTCCTTCTTCCTTATGTTCTTATTTCTAGTCAAAAATAACCTCTTCAATAAGATCAAAAAATCCACAAATTCCATGTCCTGGAAAGCCACCAAATCGTCTGAAAATTCAAACGGCCTCAAAACTACATTACCTAAACTGTTGCTTTTCAATATTACAGATTTCGTCCAACATTATAAGCATATTTGAGATAATTTAGGCAGAGGTAATGATTGCTTGGTGTGCGCTTCATTAAATTTGTCTACCCATGTTATGGAGGATACTATATATCGGTACAGGCTGTATTGTTTTGTGTTCTCCATGGCATAAACTCAGAAAAAATCAGCCTTCTTTGAGAAATATGTTGCCTGCATTTTTGTGTTCACTTATCCTCATGGCTAGACTTTGCCTATCTCCCCCACGTATTTCTTTGCACAATGGCACATGGCCTTATGTAAACTCCAAGGTGGAACATAGTTGTTGAGTAGTGTCACATTTTAAGAACATAAGAAAAGAGGAACACTACAGCAGACCTATTGGCCTATGCTAGGCAGATTCATCTGGAGCCCAGACTAAACCAATTTTCAGTGCTACACAAAGAATAAGCTTTGATAACCCCGACCCTCTAGCTGGTGGTATTTGCTGCAGTAGTCAAACGAAAGTTGTTCCTTGCCAGTGCACGTGATTTGATCCGAGGTCTGTGAAATGACAATCCGCCATCTTAACCAGGCCAGCACCACTTCTGATAAGATCCTCTCCAACCCGGATTAGGACTGTAGCTGAGGCTACAATCCTAATCCAGTGGTTAGGATAGTAAACTATAATTTCCGAGACCGGTTCTAATCTCTAAAATAAAAAAAAAATGTGGAATCTAACACGTTCATCTAAGGATAACAAACACATTCATGTTCCATTTTGTATCCTCCATTTTCAACATATGTTTCATTTTCATTCCTCACTGCATTTGGGGATCACAAAAAATAATTCATTTCGTGTACCTTATAAACATGACACATTTCATTTAGAGCTCATGAAAAACAATGCGTATTTCATTAAGGGATCACATAGAAACTTCATGTATCGTTTCATGTACCCCAGTTTGAGCACAAGTATCATTTTGGGTCCCCGAAAAATATTTATTTTCACTCTGAGATATTCATTTTCACTACAGTGTGTCTCAAACGCTTTCTGTTAATTTGATATTTCTCAAACACTCTGCACACTTGGTATTTATCTTACATATTTGTCATCTCTTAAGTCTCAATAAAGACTGACTCTTGCTAAGACTTTCTCTCCGATTCATCGCCATCATTGCCAGTCATTAGTTATTGAAGAAGAAAAAGGCACAATACTGTGACTGGAATAATATGCAAATGACTGGAATAATACGCAAATGACTGGAATAATACGCAAATGACTGGAATAATACGCAAATGACTGGAATAATACGCAAATGACTGGAATAATACGCAAATGACTGGAATAATACGCAAATGACTGGAATAATACGCAAATGACTGGAATAATACGCAAATGACTGGAATAATACGCAAATAACCGGAAGACAGGAGAGAGAAGCTACCATCTACTACCACTACTATAAGTTCTACAACTACTTCCACTACCAGCCTTACCACTACAACTAATTCTTTTTCTTCCCCTCTTGGTCACGTCCCTGACCCCCCTCGCCTATGTATACTGACTCCCTCACTCTTTTCTGTTAGTATGACTCATGAAATCGTAATGACACGATTGCAAATAAACCATACCACGGGTGGGGTTTGAACCCGCGGTCAGAGAGTCTCAAAACTCCAGACCGTCGCGTTAGCCACTGGACCAGCTAGCTTCAATAAGATTCATCCAACTAGGTATATCTGTACACCATAAGAAGGTTAGCATAGGCACCACTGTGACCACAAATGCAAGTTTTAACGAACTCGAGTTCGTCACGGCCACGCTAGCGGGAGATTCGTCTGTAAAAACTTGCATTTGTGGTCACAGTGGTGCCTGTGCTAACCTTCCTATGGTGTAGAAATATACCTAGTTGGATGAATCTTATTGAAGCTAGCTGGTACAGTGGCTAACGCGACGGTGGTCTGGAGTTTTGAGAGACTGACCGCGGGTTCAAGCCCCACCCGTGGTATGGTCTGTTAGCGTGACTTTGTAAATGGTCCAAGTCGGACAGAAACGTCAAAGTGGCCTCTCTTTCATATGTTTGAGTTATGTGTGTATTACCAGTCATTGTCTCTATTATCATTTAAGAACATAACATAAGAAAGAAGGAACACTGCCACAGGCCTACTGACCCATGCGGAGCAGGGCCATGTCCCCCCCCCCACCGGATTAACACAATGACCCCCCCGGATTAGCCCAATGACCCACCCAGTCTGGTCACCTCCACTCAAGGAAGGAGCACGACGCCAGACCCAGCAGCACAAGCTAGTCAGGTCCAACTCACACCCACCCACACCCACTTTCCCCCACAATAATTACTCATTTAGATATCCACTCTAATAAATATTAAGGAAGTCATAAAGAAAACACGCCATTGTGGATTCCGGTAGTGGCTCTGGACTGTTTACCGGTTTTCTCATCTCTCAAGCACTGAGTTTACAAGTAATTATAGTCCTCCTTTCAGCAAGGGCATTTATATCTATGAAATAGAATATTAATCCAGTGGATGTGTATTAAAACAAAAGCAATTTTATCCCAGTGTTTTGAAAACGAGGTGAGGACCTCAGGGAAACTCTTAACCTGACTTTATAGCCCATAAACCCATTAATCACAGCGCCTGACAGGTCCTCCCTGGAGGATATACTCCTTATCATATCTCCAACCAGTAATTCCTTGTGTCACACAAAACCTCCGTTCCACCTGTCCCTCTGTTCTCTTCAGGTTAATAATTAATCTTAGTTCCTGACAACCTTTCTCTTGAGGAGTTACCCGGATTAAATATTCGTTAGTATCATAGTTATCTTGACTCTCGACTTTAACCTTCTTGCGTCGGTATCCACGTATTAAACATCCGACTTCATACAATTCAAAGTGTTGTATAATATCAGTATGACTTTCAAAGCGATCATTTCCATTGAAATTCATCTTTACGGATTCCCCGGTGGAATAATTATGTCTGATTTTTGTGAACAGCGGTAAGTTTTATTTTACAAGGGAGGTTATAATGCAATACCATGTAAACTTCAGAAAGATTATACGTCATACATCTAACTATAGATAGTTAGAAGCACCACATATAGAACCTTAGACTTAAAATAAATTAAGTTTTTAAGAAGAAATAGTCAAGCCCAAATATATTACTTTATCTAAAAGCTTCTGTAAATGGTTGTAGATGATTCGCTTTTTTACAAGCCACAGAAAGTAAGACTCTTCTTGATTCTTTCACGAGAGGAAGACCTGTGATTATATCTATATTGACTATACGAAATTTAATTCATGTGGGTCGTCGTAGTGGTAACTTCGCTTAGAATGCTATGATTTTTTGTTTAAAATGTAAGATCTTAGTCAGATTGAAACCTGGCTTGGTAAATTTTTCGAGAAAGACAGAATTTACAGAAATATACTTCAAAATTTAAAATCGATCTTACACGATCGATTTTACACAACGAATGAAATTTTAGAAAAACCTTACCCAATTATTTATCAACTGAGAAACGAAAAGATATACAGAGATATAAGATCAGTTGGATCATTAGAAAGCGATGAATAGTTACATGGTACTGCAGGGAAGGTCGCTCCTCACGTAACATTAAAAAGTGTGAAGCCGTTCTTGAAAACTGAAAGAGGTTATACTTCGTTAGTATTGCAAACCAAAACGTTCCCAGAAGAAAAAAGATTTTGACTCTGAAGTCGAAAGTCATTAAACTTGTAACCGTAGTGATATCTCACTGTCATCATATAATAACGAGATATTTACAAGCTTTTCTATTTATAATGAAAGCTGGAGCTAGTACTTAAGATGTGTTGAAAAGCAATTTGAAAAAATGATCAGCCTAAATAGGTATCATGTGTCTTCACAGATAAATCGACAGAATTTCTGAAAAAGTAAAGAATTATTTGAAGATTAAAAAATGTTAAAGATTTATCATGCATTTTCAACGAGACGAAGACATCAATAAAAGAGTCTCACAAATATTGAAAAAAAAAGAGTCTATGATAAATACATCTTCGATGCTCCACTGCTCTGTTGCTTCACATTCTCTGCTCCTCTAAAGGTACAAACTGTCTACTGAATAATTTCCAGGATTATAAAGATCGAGGTTCAAGCAAAACAAAGGTCAGTCGTAAATTTTTCTTGTGCTGTCAGTAGGTATAATTCAACCAGAGAAGTTCTAAAATTAATTGTGGCTTCCATATTAAAAGTAAAGAATTATTTACCACATCTAGAGTTGTCACCTCCAAAGTTATGACAACACATTACCTTAAAGATTTGATTGATAAACCCATACGGTTAGGTTAGGTAAGGTTCGTCAGGAAACAGGACAAATGTTTCCTGACGCGGGTCTTAGTCAGATGATGACCTGCCTTTGGAGCTTTTGGTCATATGACCGAGGCCTTCCGCTGGCTTACCGGTCCACCCCTTTAAAAATTTTGGTCATTTATAACCAGTCTGTCTATATACCTTAATAATACCCATACGGTAAAAGGGACTTCTAAAAAGAGAAGAACTGATTCACACAAAATTCCTAAAAAAAAGAGCATCATATGGATTAAATTCTGGACAGGAAAAAGATTGAACATTAAAATGGTATAAAATACCGACAGGTTGTTAGGTAAGACTACTGTTGTTAGGAAGCCTACTGTGTAGGCGAAACGTTTCGAAATAAAGATACCTAACTGTTGCATATGTGTCTTACCTAACAGGAAAAAGATTACATCAGAATCCTTTAACAGAGTTTTGTACAAAGGCAGCGAGTCATCTTTTATTTCGTGTATGAGAGAAAGTGAATTAACAGAAATATCAGATCATTACTTAGAATGTACGAAGATTTGATATTATTGTTGGCCAGATTAAAAGTAAGGCAGAGCAAAGATTTGTTAAAATAATTTATTAAACCCCAAATTGTGATTCTGTGATTTTTAAAACTCTTCTCGAGAAGAAATGACCATTAGACACATGAACAATTAATAAAGTACTATAAATAAATCAAATCGTTGGCATATAAATTCGTTGTTTAACGTAAGAAAAATGTATTGAGTATTAGAAGCAGTTAATTGGTTACTGAATTACCTTTAATGGCTAACTAACATAATTTCCAGATTGTTTGGCAAAACATTGCCATCCACATCTGTTATGGATGAGTCTCCCTTCGACTCCACTCTTGGTTGTGACCGTGACGGATTCTCCCTAAGACCTGTGTAAACACAAGACGTAACTCATCTAGCAAAGGCAATAAAATGTGAAAGAAGAAAAGAGATGTAAGGAAGAAATTCAATGGCTCATGAAATCGGAGTGACAAGTCGGTCTGGAGTTTTACGACTCTCTGACCGCGGGTTCAAGCCTCACCCATTGTATGGTAAGAAATTCAAGGATCGGCCATCACCCACCAGAAGCAACTTAAAACACTACAATTATGTAATTTAAAAGAAAGCCGAGTTGTATCCAGAAATACTGACTACATCAAGTCTTTAATTATTATTACGGCGATGATAACCATTACGAGATCAAAGAACAACTGGCAAGGTAATACCATATTTCGACTTCATATCTGAAAAAAAACAAATTCATTTTACATAAGAACATCTTTATTTACCTCATAACAAAGTCGAACATATTTTCTTGTTGCCCAATGATCATAATGTATATTTTCAGTCATATATATATATATATATATATATATATATATATATATATATATATATATATATATATATATATATATATATATATATATTATTAACACATCGGTCATTTCCCACCAAGGCAAGGTGGCCCGAAAAAGAAAAACTTCCGTCATCATTCACATCATACACTATAGTTATAAAACTGCAACATTAACACCCTTGCTTCAGAGTGTAGACACTATACTTCCCGTCTCCAGGAATCAAGTCCGGCCTGTCGGTTTCCCTAATCCCTTAATAATTATTACCTTGCTTACACTCCAACAGAACGTCAAGTCCTTAAAACTATTTGTCTCCATTTGCTCCTAACACGCTCACGCATGCTTGCTGGAGGTCCAAGCCCCTCGCACACAAAACCTCCTTTACCTCCTCCCTCCAACCTTTCCTAGGCCGACCCCAACCCCACCTTCCCTCCACTACAGACTTATGCACTCTCGAAGTCATTATATTTCGTTCCATCCTCTCCA
>NC_091320.1:3616138-3708638 GCF_038502225.1 Cherax quadricarinatus
CCTCTATAAACATGTACATCCTGAAGTCTACTCAGCAGTCTTTTATCTACCAATACATAATCCAACAAACTACTGTCATTTTGCCCTACATCATATCTTGTATACTTATTTATCCTCTTTTTCTTAAAATATGTATTACCTATAACTAAACCCCTTTCTTCACAAAGTTCAATCAAAGGGCTCCCATTATCATTTACACCTGGCACCCCAAACTTACCTACCACACCCTCTCTAAAAGTTTCTCCTACTTTAGCATTCAGGTCCCCTACCACAATTACTCTCTCACTTGGTTCAAAGGCTCCTATACATTCACTTAACATCTCCCAAAATCTCTCTCTCTCCTCTGCATTCCTCTCTTCTCCAGGTGCATACACGCTTATTATGACCCACTTCTCGCATCCAACCTTTACTTTAATCCACATAATTCTTGAATTTACACATTCATATTCTCTTTTCTCCTTCCATAACTGATCATTTAACATTACTGCTACCCCTTCCTTTGCTCTAACTCTCTCAGATACTCCAGATTTAATCCCATTTATTTCCCCCCACTGAAACTCTCCTACCCCCTTCAGCTTTGTTTCGCTTAGAGCCAGGACATCCAACTTCTTTTCATTCATAACATCAGCAATCATCTGTTTCTTGTCATCCGCACTACATCCACGCACATTTAAGCAACCCAGTTTTATAAAGTTTTTCTTCTTCTCTTTTTTAGTAAATGTATACAGGAGAAGGGGTTACTAGCCCATTGCTCCCGGCATTTTAGTCGCCTCATACGACACGCATGGCTTACGGAGGAAAGATATATATATATATATATATATATATATATATATATATATATATATATATATATATATATATATATATATATATGTATATATATATACCAAAATAAAGGTTAACTTGCTTTTCCTTAAACAGTTTAATCAAACATGTTAGTTGGGAAAAAAGTTAAGAGGGTAAATTTTCCAAATGCCACGAGAGAGTTACAGAAGAGTGGAAAGTATTATACCAGCATCACTTTACACTTGCCACTCTCAGCATCCATATTTCACTTTGATCAGCTTGCCTAAAGAACACATTTTCACCTAACGTGTGATTTACTTTGTAGTTTCTGCAATTCTGCTGTTTTCATTTTTTACTTTGGACACAAAAATATGGAATTGCATTTTTCACACACGATGTAACATTTGCATAAATATGTTTTAAACAACAGTGAGTAGGTTGGTTTTAACATTATTCAAATAAAACTGCCACACATACAAAGACAAAATTCATCAAACTCATTGCTAAGTGCCTAAACCCTTCATTTTCTTAATTAGGTTCCTTTCCTTATTCACTATTCAAGAAACCATAATATCCGATTGAATTGCCTAACAGATATTGTCTTAAAAAATAAATATTTTTAATAAATCATGAGATACTTTACTTAAGCATTACAAGATACAGTCCATTGAGGAAATAATCGACGCCTCTCGAGTTGAAATGTGAACTGAGTAAGGGAGCTGATCCGTATGTCTCACTCTGGGACTTTCTTGCAACTGCAACAAAATGCTCACTTACTGAACTAGCTAACCTCTGATCTAATTTGTTAAATCAGTAGAAAAAATGAGTGTCAGTACTTTTCAATAGGTGAGGAGGGTACGCAGGTGGAGGTGAGGAGCGAGTGAGGCGAGGCAGGTGGGGCAGGTGGGGCAGGTGGGGCAGGTGGGGCAGGTGGGGCAGGTGGGGCAGGTGGGGCAGGTGGGGCAGGTGCAGCAGGTGACACTTCATCATTATGGTATTTATTCTCACAGTAATGAGATTCACTTAGATGAATACTTGGAATTTTCTTACCATTTTCTTTTTTATACCTGTTGTCTTTGAGGGTTTGTCACACACACACACACAAACACACACACAATCACCATATGCAAGCAAAGTAAATACTATAGTAATTATGGACAAGAAGCATTGGTTTCAAGTTGGAAAAATTCAGATTCAGGAAGAATATAGGAAAGCACTGGTTTGGTAATAGAGTTGTGGATGAGTGGAACAAACTCCCGAGTACAGTTATTGAGGCTAAAACGTTGTGTAATTTTAAAAATAGGTTAGATAAATACATGAGTGGGTGTGAGTAGGCGTGAGTTGGACCTGACTAGCTTGTGCTGCTGGGTCTGGTGCCGTGCTCCATCCTTGAGTGGAGGTGACCAGACTGGGTGGGTCATTGGGCTAATCCGGGGGGGGGGGTCATTTGGCTAATCTGGGGGGGACATGAACCTGCTTTGCATGGGTCAGTAGGCCTGTTGCAGTGTTTCTTCTTTCTTATGTTCTTATGTTCCAAGATAGATCATAGTGGAAAAATGAACAGGTGACATCCTGCAACACCTATAACACCATGATGACAACCTGCAGCACCCACAACACCATGGTGACAACCTGAAGCACCCACAACACAATGGTGACAACCTGCAGCACCCACAACACCATGGTGACAACCTGCAACACCCACAACACCATGGTGACAACCTGAAGCACCCACAACACAATGGTGACAACCTGCAGAACCCACAACACCATGGTGACAACCTGCAACACCCACAACACCATGGTGACATCCTGCAACACCCACAACACAATGGTGACATCCTGCAACACCCACAACACCATGGTGACATCCTGCAACACCCACAACACCATGATGACACCTTGCAACACCCACAACACCATGGTGACATCCTGCAACACCCACAACACCATGGGGACATCCTGCAACACACACAACACCATGGTGACATCCTGTAACACCCACAACACCATGGTGACATCCTGCAACACCCACAACACCATGGTGACATCCTGCAACACCCACAACACCATTGTGACATCCTGGAACACCCACAACACCATGGTGACATCCTGCAACACCCACAACACCATTGTGACATCCTGGAACACCCACAACACCATGGTGACATCCTGCAACACCCACAACACCATGGTGACATCCTGCAACACCCACAACACCATGGTGACAACCTGCAGCACCCACAACACCATGGTGACAACCTGCAACACCCACAACACCATGGTGACAACCTGCAACACCCACAACACCATGGTGACATCCTGCAACACCCACAACACCATCGTGACATCCTGGAACGCCCACAACACCATGGTGACATCCTGCAACACCCACAACACCATTGTGACATCCTGCAACACCCACAACACCATGGTGACATCCTGCAACACCCGCAACACCATGGTGACATCCTGCAACACCCACAACACCATCGTGACATCCTGCAACACCCACAACACAATGGTGACATCCTGCAACACCCACAACACCATGGTGACATCCTGCAACACCCACAACACCATGATGACACCTTGCAACACCCACAACACCATGGTGACATCCTGCAACACCCACAACACCATGGGGACATCCTGCAACACACACAACACCATGGTGACAACCTGTAACACCCACAACACCATGGTGACATCCTGCAACACCCACAACACCATGGTGACATCCTGCAACACCCACAACACCATTGTGACATCATGGAACACCCACAACACCATGGTGACATCCTGCAACACCCACAACACCATGGTGACATCCTGCAACACCCACAACACCATGGTGACATCCTGCAACACCCACAACACTATGGTGACATCCTGCAACACCCACAACACTATGGTGACATCCTGCAACACCCACAACACCATCGTGACATCCTGGAACGCCCACAACACCATGGTGACATCCTGCAACACCCACAACACCATTGTGACATCCTGCAACACCCACAACACCATGGTGACATCCTGCAACACCCGCAACACCATGGTGACATCCTGCAACACCCACAACACCATCGTGACATCCTGCAACACCCACAACACAATGGTGACATCCTGCAACACCCACAACACCATGGTGACATCCTGCAACACCCACAACACCATGATGACACCTTGCAACACCCACAACACCATGGTGACATCCTGCAACACCCACAACACCATGGGGACATCCTGCAACACACACAACACCATGGTGACATCCTGCAACACCCACAACACCATGGTGACATTCTGCAACACCCACAACACCATGGTGACATCCTGCAACACCCACAACACCATTGTGACATCCTGGAACACCCACAACACCATGGTGACATCCTGCAACACCCACAACACCATGGTGACATCCTGCAACACCCACAACACCATGGTGACATCCTGCAACACCCACAACACCATGGTGACATCCTGCAACACCCACAACACCATGGTGACATCCTGCAACACCCACAACACCATGGTGACATCCTGCAACACCCACAACACCATGGTGACATCCTGCAACACCCACAACACTATGGTGACATCCTGGAACACCCACAACACCATGGTGACATCCTGCAACACCCACAACACCATGGTGACATCCTGCAACACCCACAACACCATGGTGACATCCTGCAACACCCACAACACTATGGTGACATCCTGGAACACCCACAACACCATGGGGACATCCTGCAACACACACAACACCATGGTGACATCCTGCAACACCCACAACACCATGGTGACATCCTGCAACACCCACAACACCATGGTGACATCCTGCAACACCCACAACACCATGGTGACATCCTGCAACACCCACAACACCATGGTGACATCCTGCAACACCCACAACACCATGGTGACATCCTGCAACACCCACAACACCATGGTGACATCCTGCAACACCCACCTCCCTGCCACACATTCTCAAGCATAAATGAAACAACTTGGCTAACAAGATGTCCTCTGATTACACTTCTGTCCTTAATGCGAAAAGTTCTCTGCGATTATTAAAGTTATTAGGGAGTAATGGCTCAAGTTGATGCAAGTACGAGGTACAATACACACCTTTATGATGCCTGCTCCTTAGTGCTATATACGCGTAAGAGAGGCAAGGCAGGGAGGGCCAGGGCAGGCGTGCGGTGTTTGTGTAGACCAGTGTGTCTTCCGACACTATTGATGACAAACATGCTCGCCAAAGTTGTGCAAAAGTTGGCGGCCATTCAACAGGTGGTCGTGGGGAGGTGCAGAAGGGAGGTGCAGAAGGGAGGTGCAGAAGGGAGGTGCATAAGGGAGGTGCAGAAGGGAGGTGCAGAAGGGAGGTGCAGAAGGGAGGTGCAGAAGGGAGGTGCAGAAGGGAGGTGCAGAAGGGAGGTGCAGAAGGGAGGTGCATAAGGGAGGTGCAGAAGGGAGATGCAGAAGGGAGGTGCATAAGGGAGGTGCAGAAGGGAGGTGCAGAAGGGAGGTGCATAAGGAAGGTGCATAAGGAAGGTGCAGAAGGGAGGTGCAGAAGGGAGGTGCAGAAGGGAGGTGCAGTAGGAAAATAGTATTGATGTGGGAGGGAGGTGTTCTAGGACAATGAAAGGTATAATGGGGAGGGATGTATAACAGGAAAGTTTCCCTCGTCAGAGTTTTGCCTCCAGTATCCAACAGATATTGCAAATTATGCAAATAGTAATAATGATGATGATGATGATGATAATATTAATACATAATCATAATAATAACAATAGAAAGTTTAATAATAGAGGGAGTATAATATAGAAGTGGAAGGTATAATAATTGAAGGAGGTATAGCAGTGAAATAAGAGCGTGTAATAAGGAGGAAAGAGAGAACAGTAATATAGAGAAATGAAAGCAGTAATGTGGGAGAGAAGTGCAGGAAATATAAAGGACCCTAATGGAAATAAGTCACTTTGTCTGACCTTTTTAGGGGGTTATCCTGCGTAATTTATACTGTGTGTGAAGACTTTGTGCGTACCTGTCCTTAAAAATTTTATTTACTTACTACTCTGGAAAATGGATAAAATATAAGAGGGAAAGTTGGTTGAGATATGGCAGGGAAATAGAAGGAATGAAGATAGGAGATGGACCAGAGGGAAGATCAAAGGGGCATGGGGACCGGAGGGAAGGGAGATCAAAGGGGCATGGGGACCGGAGGGAAGGGAGATCAAAGGGGCATGGGGACCGGAGGGAAGGGAGATCAAAGGGGCATGGGGACCGGAGGGAAGGGAGATCAAAGGGGCGTGGGGACCGGAGGGAAAGGAGATCAAAGGGGCATGGGGACCGGAGGGAAGGGAGATTAAAGGGGCATGGGGACAGGAGGGAAGGGAGATTAAAGGGGCATGGGGACCGGAGGGAAGGGAGATCAAAGGGGCATGGGGACCGGAGGTAAGGGAGATCAAAGGGGCATGGGGACCGGAGGGAAGGGAGATCAAAGGGGCATGTGGACCGGAGGGAAAGGAGATCAAAGGGGCATGGGGACCGGAGAGAAGGGAGATCAAAGGGGCAAGAGGACCGGAGGGAAGGGAGATCAAAGGGGCAAGGGGACCGGAGGTAAGGGAGATCAAAGGGGGAAGGGGACCGGAGGTAAGGGAGATCAAAGGGGCAAGGGGACCGGGGGAAGGGAATTCAAAGGGGCAAGGGGACCGGAGGGAAGGAAGACAGAAGGGGCAAGGGGACCGGAGGGGCAAGGGGACCGGAGAGATGGGAGATCAAAGGGGCAAGAGGACCGGAGGGAAGGGAGATCAAAGGGGCAAGGGGACCGAAGGGGCAAGGGGGCCGGAGGGGCAAGGGGACCGAAAGGGCAAGGGGACCGAAGGGGCAAGGGGACCGAAGGGGCAAGGGGACCGAAGGGGCAAGGGGGCCGGAGGGGCAAGGGGACCGAAGGGGCAAGGGGGCCGGAGGGGCAAGGGGACCGAAGGGGCAAGGGGACCGAAGGGGCAAGGGGGCCGGAGGGGCAAGGGGATCGAAGGGGCAAGGGGATCGAAGGGGCAAGGGGATCGAAGGGGCAAGGGGACCGAAGGGGCAAGGGGACCGAAGGGGCAAGGGGGCCGGAGGGGCAAGGGGACCGAAGGGGCAAGGGGACCGAAGGGGCAAGGGGATCGAAGGGGCAAGGGGGCCGGAGGGGCAAGGGGACCGAAGGGGCACGGGGACCGAAGGGGCAAGGGGATCGAAGGGGCAAGGGGGCCGGAGGGGCAAGGGGATCGAAGGGGCAAGGGGGCCGGAGGGGCAAGGGGATCGAAGGGGCAAGGGGGCTGAAGAAAAACAAAAAAACAACTTGTTGACTGTTGAAGCGGAGTGGCAGGATATTCGACATTTACCAAGAAAAAAATAAAAGACTAAAAAAAAATGGGGTGGACTGGCAATTAATGGCTTCATTCTTCAGGGAGACGTCAAGTTTTAATGACACTAAGTCCTCGAAGGATCGTCACTTAAGTTACAATTAACTGCTGCTTTCAGTTTTAGCCTTTCATTATGCAGATGAATCATCTATGTTTATAAATACACTACATGAATATTGCTTATTACTTGACTGCATATCGACGGCATCAGTCTGAATATACAGTAAACTTTGTAGATGAATGGTTCAGAGAACCGACATGTTGATAAATTAGACACATGTGCAACTCTTGGGTATCTTTATTGAGGAAACGTTTCGCCACACAGTGGCTTCATCAGTCCATACAAAGGAGAATCTTGAAGAACAGGAGGAGAATGAGGTAATCAGTCCCTCAACCTTGAGTCGATGTGGTCAATCCATCAATCTTGAATAGAATTCTCCTCCTGTTCTTCAAGATTCTCCTTTGTATGGACTGATGAAGCCACTGTGTGGCGAAACGTTTCCTCAATAAAGATACCCAAGAGTTGCACATGTGTCTAATTTATCATACAGTAAACTAAAACCGGTTAAAAGATAGGGGAGTAATAA
This sequence comes from Cherax quadricarinatus, assembly GCF_038502225.1. NCBI lineage: Eukaryota > Metazoa > Arthropoda > Malacostraca > Decapoda > Parastacidae > Cherax > Cherax quadricarinatus. Next base: position 3,623,934 of record NC_091320.1, read on the forward strand.
AGTTTATCAACATTCCTGTTACACACACACAAACACACACATACACACACACACACACACACACACACACACACACACACACACACACACACACACACACACACACAAGAAAAGTTAAGGGGAAATCGGCCTGACGACACTGGAGGAGAGGAGGGTCAGGGGAGACATGATAACGACATACAAAATACTGCCGGGAATTGACTAGATGGACAAAGACAGGATGTTTCAGAAAGGGGACACAGAAACAAGAGGTCACAATTGGAAGTTGAAGACTCCTATGAGTCAAAGGGATGTTAGGAAGTATTTCTTCAATCATAGATTTGTCAGGAAGTGGAATAGCCTAGAAAGGAGGGTCTTTAAAATATATTATGCTAATAGCCGTATTGCTAGGAATTAGATGGACGAGTTGAGATTATTTGCTAGTGCAGGTAACATTGATGTATTTGCCATCACTGAGCCATGGTTTAATTCCAAAAGTCGGGACATGCCTGCAGAATGTCACATTCAGGGTTTTAAATTGTTCCAAGTAGATAGAAGTATCGGGAACGGGGGTGGGGTGGCACTGTATGTCCGAGATCGCTTGAACTGTTGCGTAAAAACAGGTATTAAGTCTGAAGTAATACATACAGAAACTGTCTGGAAAGAAATTTTAAGAGGGGCATGAAAAATTGATTCTAGGAGTGATATACCGTCCCCCAAACTTAGATAGGGACCAAGGAAGATTACTATGGGAGGAAATTGTTAAGGCCACAAGGCACGATAATATAGTAATTCTAGGGGACTTGAACTTCAGTCACATCGATTGGAAATTCTTGACTGGGAATTTAAAATCAAACGACTTCTTAGAAGTAATTCGGGATTTTTTTTTTGAAGCAGTTTGTGACAGAACCTACAAGGAGAAATAACCTGCTTGACTTGGTTCTGGCAAAAAAGGAAACCCTTGTTAATAATTTAGAAATTACAGAGGAACTCGGCACAAGTGATCACAAATCAATTACATTTAGCATCTAATGGAAGTATGACAGTAGGGATAATTCAGTAATGGTCCAAGATTTTCGCTTAGCAGATTACAATGGGCTTAGAGAACACTTATCGTCTGTTGACTGGGGTAACGAAGAGAGCTATCAGTATGACAGCTTTCTGAACTCTATACATGCTGCCCAAAGAACATTTATCCCTTATAAAGAAATTAGATCGAATAAAAATGACCCAAAATGGATGAATAATAGGCTCAAATATCTTTCAGGGCAGAAGAAAGGAATTTATAGGCGTATCAAAAGAAGTGAGGGTCATCTTATGAATCAGTATATTGGCATGAAGAGGGACGTTAAAAAGGGGGTAAGAAAAGTTAAACGGGACTATGAAATTAAAGTTGCTAGAGATTCGAAAACTAACCCAAAAAAAATTTTTCCAGGTGTATAGAACAAAAGTTAGAGATAAGATAGGTCCCCTTAAAAATAACTATGGACATCTTACTGACAAAGAAAATGAAATGTGCTCGATTTTAAATAATTATTTTCTCTAGGTTTTTACACAGGAAGACACTAACAATATTCCAGTAATTAATTTTTATAGTGGGCCTGAAGAAGAAAAATTATGTAACATCACAGTCACTAGTGAAATGGTTATGAAACAAATAGACTGAAGCAAAATAAATCGCCGGGTCCTGATGAGCTTTTTTCAAGTGTTCTTAAAGAGTGTAAAATGGAACTCTGTGAACCATTAACTAATGTGTTTTTAATTTATCTCTTCAAACAGGTGTAGTGTCTGATATGTGGAAGATGGCTAATGTAATTCCTATTTTCAAAGCAGGAGACAAGTCGTTACCGTCAAATAGGCAAATTGCTAGAGTCAATTATAGCTGAGGTTATAAGAAGCCATCTGGATAAGCATAATCTGATTAATGATACTCAGCATGGATTCACAAGAGGCCGTTCCTGGAGTTTACCTGGAGAGAGTTTCGGGGGTCAACGCCCCCGCGGCCCGGTCTGTGACCAGGCCTAACTAATTTATTAACTTTCTTCAGTAAAGCTTTTGAGGCTGTTGATCACCATAAAGAATTTGATATTGTTCATTTAGATTTTAGCAAGGCTTTTGATAGAGTACCTCACCAAAGACTGTTAAAGAAAGTGGCAGCTCATGGGATTGGGGGAAAAGTGCTCTCATGGATCGAGTCATGGCTCACAGACAGGAAGCAGAGAGTGTGCATAAATGGGGTTAAATCCGAGTGGGGATCTGTAACAAGTGGCGTTCCACAGGGATCAGTCTTGGGCCCGTTGTTGTTTATAATATATATCAATGATCTTGATGAGGGAATTACTAGTGATATGAGCAAATTCGCTGATGACACAAAGATAGGTAGGATAATTGATTCAAAACATAGATATCAGGGAACTTCAGGAGGATTTAGACAAACTCAATACCTGGTCAGAAAAGTGGCAGATGCAGTTCAATGTGGATAAATGCAAGGTTCTGAAGCTCGGGAGTGTCCATAACCTTAGCACTTATAAGTTAAATAATGTAGAACTTAACCATACAGATTGCGAAAAGGACTTGGGGGTTATGGTAAGCAGCAACCTTAAACCAAGACAGCAATGCCTAAGCGTACGTAATAAGGCAAACAGATTACTGGGATATATATATATATCAAGAAGTGTAAGCAACAAAAGTTCAGAGGTTATATTACAGCTTTATATATCATTAGTAAGGCCTCACCTAGAATGGATATAAATTCATTAGAAAACATTCAGCGTAGAATGGCTAAATTAATACATAGCATTAGAAATCTTCGTTATGAAGAAAGATTGAAGTCCCTTAAATTACATTCACTTGTTAGACGAAGAATGAGGGTAGACATGATCTTAGTGTATAAGTGGAAGATAGGTATCAATAAAGGGGATATAAAATAAGGTCTTGAGGATATCTCTCCAAGAGAGAACCTGCAGTAATGGATTCAAATTAGACAAGTTTAAATTTAGAAAGGATACAGGAAAGTATTGGTTTGGAAATAGGGTAGTTGACGAGTGGAACAGTCTGTCTAGTAGGGTTATCGAGGCTAAAACCTTGAATAGTTTCAAATTTAGGTTGGATAAATGCATGAGTGAGAGGGGTTGGATTTGAGTGGGACTTGCACACGGGGGAAATAGAATTATTGGGTACCTTCGAAAATTGGGTTGGGCAAATATTTTATTAGTGGGATGGATTGTGAAGGACCTGCCTAGTATGGGCCAGCAGGCTTGCTGCAGTGTTCCTCCTTTCTTATGTTCTTAAGTGACGAAGTGGAGGCAGGAACCATACATAGTTTTAAGACAATTTTCGATAGCGCTCATGGAGCAGGGAGAGAGAAGACCTAGTACCAATCAGTGAAGAGGTGGGGCCAGGAGCTATGACTCGACCCCTGCAACCACAGATGAGTACACACACAAACATACATACTCTCCTCTACAAAAGTATACAGACTGCAGAAACTAGAGCATTCTAACAGGATAAAACAAAAAATGGGATTTCAAAAGTGATGACATAGTGGCAAGGGAACCGAGGATGGCTGGTCTGAGAAGGATAATGGACAAAAAGACTCAAGGGCTTTGCAATATAATGGTGGAGAAGATATCTAATGAGAGCAAGAAGTGGGAGTTATGACCTGTAGCTGCTGAGGCAAAGATACAGAGACTGGAGGAAGAACTGGAAGTGCTGAAGCAGGATATGAAGATGAGGACCAAAAGGAGCAAGGTGGTAGAAATAGAAACATCAGCATTGGAGGAAAAAACAGGGGAAGGAGCTAAGAAGTCCATTGCAGAAGTAATATTAGACCACTGGAGTGTCCAAGAAATATGGGAAACAAAGGAGATGCTTAAATCAGATCCAGAGATATAGAGGGAAAAATGGGAAAGAATGAGGGAGAGATCAATAATTATTCATGGATTTCAGGAAACTGAAGGGATGACCAATGATGAAAGAAGTCATTGGAGGAAAAAACAGAATGAGAGCATCATCGCACTAACAGGAGAGAAGGACATGTCTCAGGTAAAAATTTTTAACAGACTTGGGAGTACTTGAGGGAAAAAAATTGTCTAGTCAAATTAATATTTAAGACAGCAGTGGTACAAAACAGGATACTACATCAGAAATCACTGTTAAAAGACTTCCAAAAATATCAACGAGTGTACTTCGACCACGACAAAACACAAAAAGAATGGGAACAACTAAGAGTGAGAGTAAGAAGCCATCAGGGGAAGGAGAGACAGGGCAGGCATGGACAGACAGAAAAGCTCAGCCTCAGGGGAACACCAAACACAAGTGCTCACAGAACCCCCTCAACCCCCTACCACCTCATACCAACCAAACACAATACCAGAAACAAATCATGCTTTACAGACCCTACCTCACCCCAGCACTAATACCATAGCAGCCTTTCATATTATCCTGCCCTGCCTTCCAAACCCTCAGTCAACAACAACCCCTCCCTCCTCCCAAAATACAGCACTGAAAAGGAAGCTGCAGGTATGGTACACCATTGCAGATGGAATAACAAATAAGATTTGGGAGTGGCAAGAATGAATCATTTAGGCATCCCAGGACATCATAGCACTCACAGAGACAAAGCTCACGTGAATGATAACAGATGTGATCTTTCCAAATGGATATCAAAGGCTGAGGAAAGATAGAGGGGAAGGAGGAGTTTCATTGCACATCAAAAACCAGTGGAATTTTGAGGAAATGGGAGGATTGGATAGTAGGAGCTCTTCAGACTGGGGGTCCAAAAGAGATGATAGCAGTGATATACAACCCACCACTGAACAGCAAGAGATCATGAGAAGAGTATGATGAGAGCAATGATGCATACCCTAGCCGAGGTGGCCAGAAGGGCTCACAGGGGTAGGACAAAGTTACTCGTCATGGGATATTTCAGTCACAAGGAGACTGACTGGGAAAACCTACAGCCACATGGGGGACCAGAAACATGGAGGACTAAGATGTTGGAGACAGCATTGGAAAACTTTATGCACAAACATGTTAGGGATACAACCAGAGAGAGAGAGAGAGAGAGAGAGAGAGAGAGAGAGAGAGAGAGAGAGAGAGAGAACAGGATGTCCCAGCAAGGCTAGACCTCGTATTCACCTTGAACAGGTCAGACATAGAGGATATTACACATGAAAGGCCTCTTGGTCATGGTCCTGAGTTTCGAATACTTTATAGAGATAACAATGGAGACTGATGCCACACAAGGACGGAAGACACCAGACTTCAAAAAAGAGGGACTACAAAGGTATGAGGCTATTCCTACCTGAGTTACACTGGGAAAGAGAACTAGAGGGAAAGACGGCAAATGAAACGATTGAACGAGTGGCTCCAAAGTGCAGGGAGGAAGAGGAGTTCATACCAACGGGTAACAGAAAAAAGACGGAAAGACCAGAGTGAGCCCATGGTTTACCTGGGGGCCAAAGCCAAGTATGCTAGAACATCGAAAAAGTATAGAAGGCAAAAGACTCAAGAAAGCAAGTAGTTGAGCAGAAGAACCAGAAACGAATATGCATGAATAAGGTGAGAGGTCCAGAGGCAATATAAAAATAACATAGCATAAAAAGCATGCCACTAGCAGCAATCTTCAATAAATCTATTGAAACAGAGCAACTGCCTGAGAAGTGGAAGGCAGCATTAAACTACAGACCAGTGTTACTGACATGTATAGTATGCAAAGTCATGGAGAAGATTATCGGGAGAAGAGCGGTGGAGCACATAGAAAGCATTGGGCTCATACATAACAATAACAGTAAGCACGGCTTCATGGACGGGAAATCCTGTGTCACAAATTTGCTTGAGTTCTACGACAATGTAACAGAAGTAAGACAGGAGAGAGAGGGATGGGTAGATTGCATCATCTTGGACTGCGAGAAGATTTTCGATACAGTACCACTCAGGAGACTGGTTCAAAAACTAGAGGAGCAGACAGGAATAGTAGGGAAACCACTGCAATGGATCAGGGAATATCCAACAGGAAGGAAAAAATGTGTGTTGGTATGTGATGAAGTGTCAGAGTGGACCCATGTGTCGAGTGGGGTTTCACAAGGATCAGTCCTAGGTCCTGTGCTGTTTCTTGTATATGTGAATGATATGATAGAGGGAAGAGATTCGGAGGTGTCCCTGTTTGCTAATGATGTGAAACTAATGATGAGAATGGAAATGGACGATGATCAGGTAAGATTACAATGGGATCTGGACAGCCTGGTCCGACAGTAACTGTAAAGTTATGAAGATTCGGAAAGGTCAAAGAAAACCACAGACAGAGTACAGACTAGGGGGCCAAAGAGTGCAAGCCTCATTCAAGGAAAAAGGTTTTGGCGTGAGTATAACACCGAGCACATCTCCTGAGGTCCACATCAGCCAAATAACTGCTGCAACATATGAGCGCCTGGCAACCTTAAGAATAGCATTTCGACACCTTAATAAAGAATCGTTCAAGATTGTACAACGTGTACGTCAAGCCCATACTGGAGTATGCATCACCAATTTGGAATCCACACCTGGTCAAACACGTCAAGAAAATTAAGAAATTGCAAAGGTTTGCAATAAGACTAGTCCCAGAGCTTAAGGGTATATCCTACCTGACAACACTAAAGAACAAGATGGATAGGGGGGGGGGACATGATAACGACTTATAAAGTACTGAGAGGAATTGACAAGGTGGATAGGGACAGGATGTTTCAGAAATGGGACAAAGCAACAAGGGGTCACAAATGTAAGTTGAAGACTCAGATGAGTCACAGGGACGTTAGGAAGTATTTCTTCAGTCATAGAGTTGTCAGGAAGTGGAACAACCTGAAGAGTGAGGTAGTCGAGGCAGGATCCACACGCAGCTTTAAGAAGAGATACAATAAAGCTCATGGAGCAGGGAGAGAGTGGATCTAGTAGCGATCAACAAAGAGGCGGTGCCAAAGGCTATGATTCGACCCTGCAACCACAAATAGGTGAGTACACACACACACACATACACACACACACACACACACACACACACACACACACACACACACACACACACACACACACACAGTCACAGTCACGCAGATGTGGGGGCACAAGGCTCTGAGAACCTTAGTGTTTTTAAGGCGTGCAGTAATCAGTGGTAGTGACAACGTCAGTGAACAATACTACGAGTGATAACCAAAGTTATTAGTTAAAAAAAAGTCGAGAGGAAGCCTGAAATCATTAATATTTCAAAGTGTCAAACCGTTAGGGGCCTAGTAGGCACCTGATGCCACACAGATTCAAATATACAAAGATCAAAGTGAGTGTGGACGAGGATGTTCAAGAATTACGAGAGATTGGTTAACAAGTGAAATGTGGGGCACCATACAGTGAGAGTGAAAAAGTTAATAAGCAAAAGGAGAAAGGAAAAATAAAATATATAACAAGGGAAGGTGGCAGTAGGCCTGCTGAAGCAGTGACGTCACAACAGTTGTGTGACATTATACATATAAAGTGTAACACCGAATGTGAAGTGCATTCTATCATAAGTGAAAAGCGAAATCACTCGAGGAACGCGGGCTGTATGAGCATATATGGTTATAAACATCATGGGTGAAGGATTTTCAAAATGAAATTAAGACACATGTGCAACATCTGGGTATCTTTATTGTAGACGTTTCGCCATCCAGTGGCTTTATCAATACAAATTCCAGGACATAACTTGAAGACAGTGGAACTGTATACAGAAGATGAGGTAATCAGTCCCTCAACCTAGCAGTAGGTGCGATGAGCACCGTAGTCGTGCTAGGTTGAGGGACTGATTACCTCATCTTCTGTACATAGTTCCACTGTCTTCAAGTTATGTCCTGGAATTTGTATTGATAAAGCCACAGGATGGCGAAACGTCTACAATAAAGATACCCAGATATTGCACATGTGTCTTAAATTCATCTTGTCGGTATTGTATTCCATTCTTGTACAACGATTTTCAAAATAGTGATAGAAGGCCTATGTACGACGACTACGTCATCAGCAACTGGCAACCTGTCACTGCACCACTGCCAGTGCAAGTATTGCTCACCTAATGTGGTTGCATGTTGTCGGGTTCTGGATTCTGGTGTTGCAGCACTGTTAGATACTGGTTACTCACTCCTGCAAGCTATTACCAGAATTAGAGTAGAAATAGCTGTAGTAAACACACACACATACAGGATTTCACACCTTCTTGTTAACTGACGTGATAACCCTCCCTCTAACATTCAACTATCCACTATCCCCCCCCTCTCTCTCTCTCTCAATACCTATCTCTCTGTTAGGTAAGACACATATGCAACAGTTAGGTATCTTTATTACGAAACGTTTCGCCTACACAGTAGGCTTCTTCAGTCGAGTACAGAAAAGTTGATAGAAGAGCAGAAGAGACTTGAAGACGATGTAATCAGTCCATCACCCTTAAAGTTTTGAGGTGGTCAGTCCCTCAGTCTGGAGAAGAGCATTGTTCCGAAGTCTGAAACAATATGAAGTTGAAGTGACAGATTGGAGCCTTATATAGTCCCTCCAGACTGAGGGACTGACCACCTCAAAACTTTAAGGGTGATGGACTGATTACATCGTCTTCAAGTCTCTTCTGCTTCTATCAACTTTTCTGTACTCGACTGAAGAAGCCTACTGTGTAGGCGATACGTTTCGTAATAAAGATACCTAACTGTTGCATATGTGTCTTACCTAACAACCTGTCGGTATTTTATACCATTTTAATGTTCAATCTGTCAGACACTGCAACACAAGGGTATCTTGGTACAGACCTGAAATCAACTTCGACAACCTCTACTAGTGAGAACGGCTGGATTTGAGAGGGACCTGACCTCACAACATCTGCGTTCTACTAGTGACCTACGTCTCACCTCCTGGCGCTATATAAGGCTCCAATCTGTCACTTCAACTTCATATTGTTTCAGACTTCGGAACAATGCTCTTCTCCAGACTGAGGGACTGACCACCTCAAAACTTTAAGGGTGATGGACTGATTACATCGTCTTCAAGTCTCTTCTGCTTCTATCAACTTTTCTGTACTCGACTGAAGAAGCCTACTGTGTAGGCGAAACGTTTCGTAATAAAGATACCTAACTGTTGCATATGTGTCTTACCTAACAACCTGTCGGTATTTTATACCATTTTAATGTTCAACCTATCTCTCTCTCTACCTATCTCTATCTCTCTACCTATCTCTCTCTTTACCTATCTCTCTCTCTCCCCTCTCCCAGCTCTCTCCTCTCCCATCTCTCCCCTCTAACATCTCTCACCTCTAACATCTCTTCCCTCTAACACCTCGCCCCTCTAACATCTCTCCCCCTCTAACATCTCTCCCCCTCTCATTATCTCTCCCCTCTCCCATTTCCCATCCCTCTTTCTCCCCTCTCTCTCCTTTCCTCCCCTCTCTCTCCCCTCCTCCCTTCTCTCTCCCCTCCTCCCCTCTCTCTCCCCCTATCCTCTCTCTCTCCCTCTCTCCTCTCTCTCTTTCTCCCCCTTTTCCCTTCTCACTCTCCCCCTCTCTCCTACCTTTCCCTTCTCTTTCCCTCTCACTCTCTCTCTCTCTCTCTCTCTCTCTCTCTCTCTCTCTCTCTCTCTCTCTCTCTCTCTCTCTCTCTCTCTCTCCCCTCTCTCTTTCCTTCTACCTCTCTCTCTCACTCTTTTCTCTTTCAAAAAAGAAAAAAAGAAAAAAGAAAGGGAAGAAAAGGGAAAAAAGAAGAAAAAAAAAGAAAAAATGGTGGGGGACTCGAAGGAACCAGGGATCAGATGAGAATGGTTCTGGTAGGGAGGAGTGGATGGAGGGGCAGTGGAAAAGGATGGAACAAAAGTGGGAGAGAAAATTAGGAGAGCTTTCTGAAAAAATGGAGACAGAGCTTTCTGTGAAATTAGAAAAGAGGTTGGAGAAGGAGAAGAAGAATTGGGAGGCACAAGTGGAAACTGCAGTAGCCAGGATAAGGGTCCTAGAAGATGAGGTAAACAGGCTGAAGCAAGTTACAAGGGCAGTGACCAGAGAAGACACAGCATATGAAGCTGAGAGGCCGAACAGGAAGGAAGGAGATATGAATTATGCTAAGGTCATATCAGCCTGCCAAGAAGGGCCAAGAAGTGAAAGGGGAGAGCAGCTGGGTGCAGATGGAGAGGGTGATAGGTCAAATGCAGAGGCATAACCATGCTACCAAGAGCCACTGGAAAAAACAAGGGAGAAAATGACCACGTACAGACAGGAACCAGAGTTATAGAGGGAGAGGCAATGGGAGGAGGAAAGGGCAAAATCAGTGTTTATCCATGGGCTTCAGGAGAGAGAGGAAAGGACACACACTGAAAGACGACAGGCAGAAAGAAATGAGATTGTGAACATCATCACGGAAATAGGTAAAGAAGACATGGACGAGATTGTAAATTTTCAGAGAATAGAAGGGTACTTGAAGGGGAGAAAACGACCGATCAAGCTGATTCTCAGGACAGAAACAGTGCAGAACAGGATCCTCCAAGAGAAACCATGATTGAAATACTGGAAGAGTACAAGAGGGTGTTCCTAGTCAGAGACAGAACACAAACAGAATGACAGCAGCTGAGGTAGAGGACAAAAAAACGAAAGGAGCTAGGAAAGGAGACAAGGATGGAACCAGCAGAGGTCAATCAGAGCAGGACAGAGCAGCAAGGGCAAGCACACACAGAACTATCCTCAGAACCCCACAACCTATCACACAATCCCAACACAAACTACAATCCATACTCACAGCTTCCATCCAACACCCAGCTATAGAATCCCACAGTATGCTGCCAGGTCTTCCACCCTCACAGGCCCCCCAAACCACAGTGTTGGAAAGGAAACTGAAGGTATGGTACACAAACGCTGATGGAATAACAAGTGGGAGGGGTGGCACGAAAGAGTCAAAGAGGCATCACTGGACATCATAGCTCTCACAGAAACCAAGCTTACAGGTATGATAACAGATGCCATCTTTCCAACGGGATACCAGATCCTGAGGAAAGACAGAGGGAACAGGGAGGTGGAGGAGTGGCACTGCTGATCAAAAACCGATGGAATTTTGATAAACTGGAGAGAGGAGTCAGTGGAGAAACAAGCGATTACATAGCGGGAACACTTCACTCTGGAGGTCCCAAGGTGGTAATTGCAGTGATGTATAGCCCACCACAGAACAGCAGGAGGTCAAGGCAAGAATATGAGGAGAGCAATATAGCGATGGTTGACACACTGGCTGCAGTGGCCAGAAGAGCTCATGCATGCAGGGCAAAGCTCCTGATCATGGGTGACTTTAACCACAAGGAGATCGATTGGGAGAACTTGGAGCCACATGGCGGCCAAGATACATGGGGGGCTAAGATGATGGAGGTGGTACTGGAAAACGTCATGTATCAACACGTAAGGGACACTACAAGAGAGAGAGGAGAGGATGAACCAGCAAGACTGGACCTAGTATTCACCTTGAGTAGTGCAGATATTGAGGACACATATGAAAGACCCCTTGGGGCCAGTGATCATGTGGTTTTAAGCCTCAAATACACAGTAGAGCTACAAGTGGAGGGGGAAGCAGGAAGGCCAGGACGAATGAAGCCAAACTACAAGAAAGAGGACTACACTGGAATGAGGAACTTCCTGAACGGGGTTCAGTGGGACAGAGAACTGGCAGGGAAGCCAGTTAATGAGATGATGGAATATGTAGCAACAATGTGCAAGGAGGCTGAGGAGAGGTTTGTACCCAAGGGTACCAGGAATAATGAAAAAGCCAGGATGAGCCCATGGTTCACCCAAAGGTGCAGGGAGGCAAAAACCAAGTGTGCTAGGGAATTGAAGAAATATAGAAGGCAAAGGACCCAGGAGAATAAGGAGAGCAGTCGTAGAGCCAGAAATGAATATGCACAGATAAGAAGGGAGGCCCAACGACATTATTAAAACGACATAGCATCGAAAGCCAAATCTTACCCGAAGCTGTTATACAGCCACATCAGGAGGCTGTAGAACAGGAGAGACAACAAGAAATGGCCACGAAGTATGTGAGAAACCCAACAAGAGATTCAAAGAAGTGTTCACATAGGAGACAGAAGGGGTTCCAGAAAGACGGAGAGGTGGGGCACACCACCAAGTGCTGGACACAATACACACAACCGAGGAAGAAGTGAAGAGGCTTCTGCTTGAGCTAGATACCTCAAAGGCAATGGGGCCGGATAACATCTCTCCATAGGTCCAGAGAGTGGGAGCAGAGGCGATATGTGTACGCCTAACAACAATATTCAATACATCTATCGAAACAGGGAGATTGCCTGAGGCATGGAAGACAGAAAATGTAGTCCCAAACTTTAAAAAAGGAGACAGATATGAAGCATTAAACTACAGACCAGTGTCACAGACAAGTATAGTATGCAAAGTCATGGAGAAGATTATCAGGAGAAGAGTGGTGGAACACCTAGAAAGGAATGATCTCATCAACAGCAGCCAACATGGTTTCAGGGACGGGAAATCCTGTGTCACAAACCTACTGGAGTTCTATGACATGGTGACAGCAGTAAGACAAGAGAGAGAGAGGGGTGGGTGGATTGCATTTTCTTGGACTGCAAGATGGAGTTTGACATAGTTTCACACAAGAGATTAGTGCAAAAACTGGAGGACCAAGCAGGGATAACAGGGAAGGCACTACAATGCATCAGGGAATACTTGTCAGGAAGACAGTAGCGAGTCATGGTACGTGGCGAGGTGTCAGAGTGGGCACCTGTGACCAGCGGGGTCCCACAGGGGCCAGCCCTAGGACCAGTGCTATTTCTGGTATTTGTGAACGACATGACGGAAGGAATAAACTCCGAAGTGTCCCTGTTTGCAGATGACGTGAAATTGATGAAAAGAATTCATTCGATCGAAGACCAGGCAGAACTACAAAGGGATCTGGACAGGTTGCAGACCTTGTCCAGCAATTGGCTCCTGGAGTTCAACCCCACCAAGTGCAAAGTCATGAAGATTGGGGAAGGGCAAAGAAGGCCGCAGACGGAATACAGTCTAGGGGGCCAGAGACTACAAACCTCGCTCAAGGAAAAAGATTTTGGGGTGAGTATAACACCAGGCACATCTCCTGAAGCGCACATCAACCAAATAACTGCTGCAGCATATGGGCGCCTAGCAAACCTCAGAACAGCATTCTGACTTCTTAATAAGGAATCGTTCAGGACCCTGTACACCGTGTACGTTATGCCCATATTGGAGTATGCGGCACCAGTTTGGAACCCACACCTAGCCAAGCACGTAAAGAAACTAGAGAAAGTGCAAAGGTTTGCAACAAGACTAGTCCCAGAGCTAAGAGGTATGTCCTACGAGGAGAGGTTAAGGGAAATCAACCTGACGACACTGGAGGACAGGAGAGATAGGGGAGACATGATAACGACATACAAAATACTGAGAGGAATTGACAAGGTGGACAAAGACAGAATGTTCCATAGATGGGACACACCAACACGGGGACACAGTTGGAAGTTGAAGACACAGATGAATCACAGGGATGTTAGGAAGCATTTCTTCAGCCACAGAGGAGTCAGGAAGTGAAATTGCTTGGGAAGCGATGTAGTGGAGGCAGGATCCATACATAGCTTTAAGCAGCGGTATGATAAAGCTCACTGTTCAGGGAGAGTGACCTAGTAGCAACCATTGAAGAGGCGGGGCCAGGAGCCTGGGCTCGACTCCTGCAACCTCAACTAGGTGAGTACAACTAGGCGAGTACACACACACACACACACACACACCCACACACACACACACACACACACACACACACACACACACACACACACACACACACACACACACGAACGCTCATACAACAGGCCTAGTGTCTAATCTACATGTGCCTAGGACAAAATAGTAACTAACACAGATTATACCTTTCCCTGGGTTCTGAGAAAGGGAGCAGAGGCACTGTGAGTACCACTAGCAACAAACGTCGACACAAGGCAACTGCCGGAACACTAGAAAACGGCAAATAACGTCAGAATTTTCAGCAAAGGAGTTAGGCATTTAGCGTTAAATTACAAATCGGTGTTACTAACATGAGTAGTATATTAATTTATGGAGATTTTGAAGAGTGTTGGAGCACCTAGAAAGGAGCGAGTTCATTCCTGAGAACCAGCACAACTATAACACTGTAACAGAAGGCAGGAAAGAGAGAGAGGGATGAGTAGATTTATCTTTTTCTGGACTCCAGGAAGGCTTTTGACAGTACCGCACAGGAGACATACTAAAGCTAGAGGCGCAGGTAGAAACTACTGGTACAGCACTACAGTAAAACAAGGCATACTTGACAGGAAGGAGATAACGAGTGATTATCCGTGACAAGGTGTGGGAATAGGTGTATATGACGAGTGGGGCTTCGCAGGAATCAGTACCAATGGAAGGGATGGAGACGAAGGTATTCCTTCTCGGAGACGTGGACCAGGAAAGACTTAAAGTGGATCTGGACAGTCTGCAAGTCTGGTATGACAAATGTCTGTTGATGTTTAACCACATCAAGTGCAAAGGTATGAGTTTGTGGGAGAGAAAAGACCGTACACAGAGTACAGGCTCGGAGGGCATGGGTGCAGTTCTCACTGAAGGATAAGAACCTTAATTTCTTGAAGCGCATGTCAACCAAACAACAGCCGTAGAAAATCCGCGTCTGGAAAAACTGATAGCTTCTCGACATCTGTCAAGAGTCATTCACGACACTGTACACTATGGAGTATGCAGCACCAGTATGAAACCCACACCTGGTAAAACATGTCAAGAACTTTAAGAAAATGCAGAGATTTGTAAGGAGACTAGTCCTGGAGCTATGGGATATGTCCTATGAGGAGATACTAAGGGAACCCAGGCTGATAACACTCGAGGACAGGAGGGAAAGGGGAAAATGGTAAAAACAAGAAAATACTGAGAGGAATAGACAGGGTGAACAGGGACATCTTATTTGAGAGATGGGACACAGGAACACGAGAACACAGTTGGAAGTTGAAAATTCAGATGAATCATAGGGATGTTGGGAAGTATTTCTTCATCCTTAGAGTAGTCAGGGAGTGGAATGAACTGGAGAGTGAAGTGGTAGAGTCAGGATTCATACATAGCTTTAAGAAGAGGTACAACAAGGCTCTTGAATCCAGGAGAGTGGCCGTAGTAGCGGGCAGCGAAGAGGTGGCTCCAGCAGCCGTGACTCGACCCCTGCAACCACATACAGATGAGCACACACACGTCTACATGCAAAGCATACCGCTTCTAGCAGCCCAGGGAGATAACTCTCCCTTACCTCCCATATATCCCTCCTGGTGGCTGCTTCATTGCTCACTTAGCGCACCAGTAGATATATAACCTCTCTCTGGTAGTATCCATTACCAGTAAAAATTACTTGTAAAAGGAGAGTTTTCCGTGGACCTACATAAAATTTTTGTAGATGTAGGTGTGTGTGTGTGTGTGTACTCACCTAGTTGTGTTTGTAGGAGTCGACACACAGCTCCTGGCCCCGCCTCTTCACTGGTCGCTACTAGGTCACTCTTCCTGCTCCATTAGTTTTATCATGCCTCTTCTTAAAACTATGTATGTATCCTGCCTCCACTGCATCACTTTCCAGACTATTCCACTTCCTGACAAGTCTGTGACTGAAGAAATACTTCCTAACATCCCTGTGATTCATCTGAGTCTTCAACTTCCAACTGTGACCTCTTGTGTCTGTGTCCCATCTCTGGAACATCCTGTCTTTGTCCACCTTGTCGATTCCTCTCAGTGAGTGTGTGTGTGTATGTACTCACCTATTTGTACTCACCTATTTGTGGTTGCAGGGGTCGATTCATAGCTCCTGGCCCCGACTCTTCACTGATTGCTACTAGGTCCTCTCTCTCCCTGCCCCATGAGCTTTATCATACCTCGCCTTAAAACTATGTATGGTTCCCGCCTCCACTACGTCACTTTCTAGGCTCTTCCACGGCCTGACTACTCTATGACTGAAGAAATACTTCCTAACATCCCTTTGATTCATCTGAGTCTTCAACTTCCAATTGTGACCTCTTGTGTCTGTGTCCCATCTCTGGAACATCCCGTCTTTGTCCACCTTGTCTATTCCGCGCAGTATTTTATATGTCGTTATCATGTCTCCCCTGACCCTCCTGTCCTCCAGTGTCGTCAGGCCGATTTCCCTCAACCTTTCTTCGTAGGACAATCCCCGTAGCTCTGGGACTAGTCTTGTTGCAAACCTTTGCACCTTCTCTAATTTCTTGACGTGCTTGACTAGGTGTGGATTCCAAACTGGTGCTGCATACTCCAGTATGGGCCTGACGTAAATGGTATACAGAGTCTTGAACGAATCCTTGCTGAGGTATCGGAACGCTATCCGTAGGTTTGCCAGGCGCCCGTATGCTGCAGCAAGTATCTGATTGATGTGCGCCTCAGGAGATATGCTCGGTGTTATACTCACCCCCAGATCTTTTTCCTTGAGTAAGGTTTGCAGTCTTTGGCCATCTAAACTATATTGTGTCTGCGGTCTTCTTTGCCCTTCCCCAATCTTCATGACTTTGCATTTGGCAGGGTTAAACTCAAGGAGCCAGTTACTGGACCAGGCTTGTAGCCTGCCCAGGTGTCTTTGTAGTTCTGCCTAATCCTCATCCGATTTGATTCTTCTCATTAACTTCACATCATCTGCAAACAAGGACACTTCTGAGTCTATCCCTTCCGTTATGTCGTTCACATATACCAAGAACAGCACAGGTCCTAGGACTGACCCCTGTGGAACCCCGCTTGTCACAGGCGCCCACTCTGACACCTCGTCACGTACCATGACTCGTTGTTGCCTCCCTGTCAGATATTCTCTGATCCATTGCAGTGCCTTTCCTGTTATGTGTGCCTGATCCTCTAGCTTTTGCAGTAACCTCTTGTGAGGAACTGTGTCGAAGGCCTTCTTGCAGTCCAAAAAAATGCAGTCGATCCACCCCTCTCTCTCTTGTCTTACTTCTGTCACCTTGTCATAAAACTCTAGTAGGTTTGTGACACAGGATTTTCCTTCCCTGAAACCGTGCTGGTTGTCATACACTTGTTTCTGTGTGTGTGTGTGTGTGTGTGTGTGTGTGTGTGTGTGTGTGTGTGTGTGTGTGTGTGTGTGTGTGTGTGTGCGCGCTCGCGCGTATGTTTTAGACTTAAATTGAAAAGTTGCAGAGAGGCATTTCTGTGTTGGTAAGCTCCCATTTTTTTAAAAGAGATATATACCAAAAATTACTACAGTTGACGTTTATATTAATTCCAGCGAATCGTTAAAAAATGGTACGTACCTCTGTCAGTGATGAACCGGTACCAGGGATCAGTGGAGAGCTAGATACCAGGGATCAGTTGGGAGCTAGGTACCAGGGATCAGTGGAATGCTAGGTACTAGAAAGCAGGGGGAAGTCAGGCACCAGGGATTAGTGGAGGTCCAGGTGCCAGGTGCCAGGTGCCAGGTTACACTGGGCAGCGAGGCGCCAGGTACCATTTAGCAATGGGTATCTGATACCAGAGAACAGTGATGAGCCAAGGTCTAGGTGGCTGAGGGAAGCCAGGTAATAAGGAACAGTGGAAAGTCTGGACTCAATGGGAAGCCAAGTACCAAGAAGTCGGATACCAGAGAGAAATTCTAAGACAGGTACCAGGGTGCAGTGGGAGAGCAATGTACTAGAGGGAAATGAAGAGCCAGATCCCCTACGGGTAAGGCAATGGTTGCAATGATCCTTAACATTGCTATGAGTACTGGTGAGGTAAACAGTAACACTGTTCCTACATGACTACTGTTCCAGCTTCAACTCTCTTCCATCACAGTGTTTCAACACAAACTGTTCCTGCACGAACACTGTTCCTATGTAAACACTGTTCAATTACAAACACCGTTTTGAACAAACACTCTGTCCACACAAACAGTGTCCGTATGTGATCATTTCTTATTCGAACACTTTTCCTACGCAAACACTTTTCGAACACAAGAAAGTTCTTTTAAAAACCAAATTCCCCCCCCCTCAAAAACTTACATGATTTCCAAGCAAATGTTATTCTCTCACATCAGTCCCCGCCCTGGTCACCTCTCTCACCTCAGTCCCCGCCCTGGTCACCTCTCTCACCTCAGTCCCCGCCCTGGTCACCTCTCTCACCTCAGTCCCCGCCCTGGTCACCTCTCTCACCTCAGTCCCCTCCCTGGTCACCTCTCTCACCTCAGTCCCCGCCCTGGTCACCTCTCTCACCTCAGTCCCCGCCCTGGTCACCTCTCTCACCTCAGTCCCCGCCCTGGTCACCTCTCTCACCTCAGTCCCCGCCCTGATCACCTCTCTCACCTCAGTCCCCGCCCTGGTCACCTCTCTCACCTCAGTCCCCGCCCTGGTCACCTCTCTCACCTCAGTCCCCGCCCTGGTCACCTCTCTCACCTCAGTCCCAGCCCTGGTCACCTCTCTCACCTCCGTCCCCGCCCTGGTCACCTCTCTCACCTCAGTCCCCGCCCTGGTCACCTCTCTCACCTCAGTCCCCGCCCTGGTCACCTCTCTCACCTCAGTCCCCGCCCTGGTCACCTCTCTCACCTCAGTCCCCGCCCTGGTCACCTCTCTCACCTCAGTCCCCGCCCTGGTCACCTCTCTCACCTCAGTCCCCGCCCTGGTCACCTCTCTCACCTCAGTCCCCGCCCTGGTCACCTCTCTCACCTCAGTCCCAGCCCTGGTCACCTCTCTCACCTCAGTCCCCGCCCTGGTCACCTCTCTCACCTCAGTCCCCGCCCTGGTCACCTCTCTCACCTCAGTCCCCGCCCTGGTCACCTCTATCACCTCAGTCCCCGCCCTGGTCACCTCTCTCACCTCAGTCCCAGCCCTGGTCACCTCTCTCACCTCAGTCCCCACCCTGGTCACCTCTCTCACCTCAGTCCCCGCCCTGGTCACCTCTCTCACCTCAGTCCCAGCCCTGGTCACCTCTCTCACCTCAGTCCCCGCCCTGGTCACCTCTCTCACCTCAGTCCCCGCCCTGGTCACCTCTCTCACCTCAGTCCCCGCCCTGGTCACCTCTCTCACCTCAGTCCCAGCCCTGGTCACCTCTCTCACCTCAATCCCCGCCCTGGTCACCTCTCTCACCTCAGTCCCAGCCCTGGTCACCTCTCTCACCTCAGTCCCAGCCCTGGTCACCTCTCTCACCTCAGTCCCCGCCATGGTCACCTCTCTCACCTCAGTCCCAGCCCTGGTCACCTCTCTCACCTCAGTCCCAGCCCTGGTCACCTCTCTTACCTCAGTCCCCGCCCTGGTCACCTCTCTCACCTCAGTCCCCGCCCTGGTCACCTCTCTCACCTCAGTCCCCGCCCTGGTCACCTCTCTTACCTCAGTCCCCGCCCTGGTCATCTCTCTCACCTCAGTCCCCGCCCTGGTCACCTCTCTCACCTCAGTCCCAGCCCTGGTCACCTCTCTCACCTCAGTCCCCGCCCTGGTCACCTCTCTCACCTCAGTCCCAGCCCTGGTCACCTCTCTCACCTCAGTCCCAGCACTGGTCACCTCTCTCACCTCAGTCCCCGCCCTGGTCACCTCTCTCACCTCAGTCCCAGCCCTGGTCACCTCTCTCACCTCAGTCCCAGCCCTGGTCACCTCTCTTACCTCAGTCCCCGCCCTGGTCACCTCTCTCACCTCAGTCCCCGCCCTGGTCACCTCTCTCACCTCAGTCCCCGCCCTGGTCACCTCTCTCACCTCAGTCCCCGCCCTGGTCACCTCTGTCACCTCAGTCCCAGCCCTGGTCACCTCTCTCACCTCAGTCCCCGCCCTGGTCACCTCTCTCACCTCAGTTCCAGCCCTGGTCACCTCTCTAACCTAAGTCCCAGCCCTGGTCACCTCTCTCACCTCAGTCCCCGCCATGGTCACCTCTCTCACCTCAGTCCCAGCCCTGGTCACCTCTCTCACCTCAGTCCCAGCCCTGGTCACCTCTCTTACCTCAGTCCCCGCCCTGGTCACCTCTCTCACCTCAGTCCCCGCCCTGGTCACCTCTCTCACCTCAGTCCCCGCCCTGGTCACCTCTCTTACCTCAGTCCCCGCCCTGGTCATCTCTCTCACCTCAGTCCCCGCCCTGGTCACCTCTCTCACCTCAGTCCCCGCCCTGGTCACCTCTCTCACTTCAGTCCCCGCCCTCGTCACCTCTCTCACCTCAGTCCCCGCCCTGGTCACCTCTCTCACCTCAGTCCCCGCCCTGGTCACCTCTCTCACCTCAGTCCCCGCCTTGGTCACCTCTCTCACCTCAGTCCCCGCCCTGGTCACCTCTCTCACCTCAGTCCCAGCCCTGGTCACCTCTCTCACCTCAGTCCCAGCCCTGGTCACCTCTCTTACCTCAGTCCCCGCCCTGGTCACCTCTCTCACCTCAGTCCCCGCCCTGGTCACCTCTCTCACCTCAGTCCCCGCCCTGGTCACCTCTCTTACCTCAGTCCCCGCCCTGGTCACCTCTCTAACTTCAGTCCCCGCCCTGGTCACCTCTCTCACCTCAGTCCCAGCCCTGGTCACCTCTCTCACTTCAGTCCCCGCCCTGGTCACCTCTCTCACCTCAGTCCCCGCCCTGGTCACCTCTCTCACCTCAGTCCCCGCCTTGGTCACCTCTCTCACCTCAGTCCCCGCCCTGGTCACCTCTCTCACCTCAGTCCCAGCCCTGGTCACCTCTCTCACCTCAGTCCCAGCCCTGGTCACCTCTCTTACCTCAGTCCCCGCCCTGGTCACCTCTCTCACCTCAGTCCCCGCCCCGGTCACCTCTCTCACCTCAGTCCCCGCCCTGGTCACCTCTCTTACCTCAGTCCCCGCCCTGGTCACCTCTCTAACTTCAGTCCCCGCCCTGGTCACCTCTCTCACCTCAGTCCCAGCCCTGGTCACCTCTCTCACCTTAGTCCCAGCCCTGGTCACCTCTCTCACCTCAGTCCCCGCCCTGGTCACCTATCTCACCTCAGTCCCCGCCCTGGTCACCTCTCTCACCTCAGTCCCCGCTCTGGTCACCTCTCTCACCTTAGTCCCAGCCCTGGTCACCTCTCTCACCTCAGTCCCTGCCCTGGTCACCTCTCTCACCTCAGTCCCCGCCCTGGTCACCTCTCTCACCTCAGTCCCCGCCCTGGTCACCTCTCTCACCTCAGTTCCCGCCCTGGTCACCTCTCTCACCTCAGTCCCCGCCCTGGTCACCTCTCTCACCTCAGTCCCCGCCCTGGTCACCTCTCACCTCAGTCCCAGCCCTGGTCACCACTCTCACCTCAGTCCCCGCCCTGGTCACCTCTCTCACCTCAGTCCCAGCCCTGGTCACCTCTCTCACCTCAGTCCCAGCCCTGGTCACCTCTCTCACCTCAGTCCCCGCCCTGGTCACCTCTCTCACCTCAGTCCCCGCCCTGGTCACCTCTCACCTCAGTCCCCACCCTGGTCACCTCTCTCACCTCAGTCCCCGCCCTGGTCACCTCTCTCACCTCAGTCCCCGCCCTGGTCACCTCTCTCACCTCATTCGAAGCCCTGGTCACCTCTCTCACCTCAGTCCCCGCCCTGGTCACCTCTCTCACCTCAGTCCCCGCCCTGGTCACCTCTCTCACCTCAGTCCCCGCCCTGGTCACCTCTCTCACCTCAGTCCCAGCCCTGGTCACCTCTCTCACCTCAGTCCCAGCACTGGTCACCTCTCTCACCTCAGTCCCCGCCCTGGTCACCTCTCTCTCCTCAGTCCCCGCCCTGGTCACCTCTCACCTCAGTCCCCGCCCTGGTCACCTCTCTCACCTCAGTCCCAGCCCTGGTCACCTCTCTCACCTCAGTCCCCGCTCTGGTCACC
The DNA here is from genome assembly GCF_038502225.1 of Cherax quadricarinatus. Lineage (NCBI taxonomy): Eukaryota > Metazoa > Arthropoda > Malacostraca > Decapoda > Parastacidae > Cherax > Cherax quadricarinatus. The sequence continues at coordinate 3,645,709 of NC_091320.1, forward strand.
TCTCTCACCTTAGTCCCAGCCCTGGTCACCTCTCTCACCTCAGTCCCCGCCCTGGTCACCTCTCTCACCTCAGTCCCCGCCCTGGTCACCTCTCTCACCTCAGTCCCCGCCCTGGTCACCTCTCTCACCTCAGTTCCCGCCCTGGTCACCTCTCTCACCTCAGTCCCCGCCCTGGTCACCTCTCTCACCTCAGTCCCCGCCCTGGTCACCTCTCTCACCTCAGTCCCAGCCCTTGTCACCTCTCTCACCTCAGTCCCCGCCCTGGTCACCTCTCTCACCTCAGTCCCCGCCCTGGTCACCTCTCTCACCTCAGTCCCCGCCCAGGTCACCTCTCTCACCTCAGTCCCCGCCCTGGTCACCTCTCTCACCTCAGTCCCCGCCCTGGTCACCTCTCTCATCTCAGTCCCCGCCCTGGTCACCTCTCTCACCTCAGTCCCCGCCCTGGTCACCTCTCTCACCTCTGTCCCAGCCCTGGTCACCTCTCTCACCTCAGTCCCCGCCCTGGTCACCTCTCTCACCTCAGTCCCCGCCCTGGTCACCTCTCTCACCTCAGTCCCAGCCCTGGTCACCTCTCTCACCTCAGTCCCCGCCCTGGTCACCTCTCTCACCTCAGTCCCCGCCCTGGTCACCTCTCTCACCTCAGTCCCCGCCATGGTCACCTCTCTCACCTCAGTCTCCGCCCTGGTCACCTCACTCACCTCAGTCTCCGCCCTGGTCACCTCTCTCACCTCAGTCCCCGCCCTGGTCACCTCTCTCACCTCAGTCCTAGCCCTGGTCACCTCTCTCACCTCAGTCCCTGCCCTGGTCACCTCTCTCACCTCAGTCCCAGCCCTGGTCACCTCTCTCACCTCAGTCCCAGCCCTGGTCACCTCTCTCACCTCAGTCCCCGCCCTGGTCACCTCTCTCACCTCAGTCCCCGCCCTGGTCACCTCTCTCACCTTAGTCCCGGCCCTGGTCACCTCTCTCACCTCAGTCCCCGCCCTGGTCACCTCTCTCACCTCAGTCACCGCCCTGATCACCTCTCTCACCTCAGTCCCCGCCCTGGTCACCTTTCTCACCTCAGCCCCCGCCCTGGTCACCTCTCTGACCTCAGTCCCAGTCCTGGTCACTTCTCTCACCTCAGTCACCCCGCCCTGGTCACCTCTCTCACCTCATTCGAAGCCCTGGTCACCTCTCTCACCTCAGTCCCCGCCCTGGTCACCTCTCTCACCTCATTCGTCACCTCTCTCACCTTAAGCCCTGGTCACCTCTCTCACCTCAGTCCCCGCCCTGGTCACCTCTCTCACCTCAGTCCCCGCAGTCTGGTCACCTCTCCCCGCCCTCACCTTAGTCCCAGCCCTGGTCACCTCTCTCACCTCAGTCCCCCCTGGCCTCAGTGGTCACTTCTCTCACCTCAGTCCCCGCCCTGGTCACCTCTCTCACCTCAGTCCCCGCCCTGGTCACCTCTCTCACCTCAGTCCCCGCCCTGGTCACCTCTCTCACCTTAGTCCCCCCTGGTCACCTCTCTCACCTCAGTCACCTCTCTCCCCAGTCCCCGCCCTGGTCACCTCTCTCACCTCAGTCCCAGCCCTGGTCACCTCTCTCACACCTCAGTCCCCGCCCTGGTCACCTCTCTCATCTCAGTCCCCGCCCTGGTCACCTCTCTCACCTCAGTCCCCGCCCTGGTCACCTCTCTCACCTCAGTCCCCGCCCTGGTCACCTCTCTCACCTCAGTCCCCGCCCTGGTCACCTCTCTCACCTCAGTCCTCAGCCCTGGTCACCTCTCTCACCTCAGTCCCCGCCCTGGTCACCTCTCTCACCTCAGTCCCCGCCTTGGTCACCTCTCTCACCTCAGTCCCCGCCCTGGTCACCTCTCTCACCTCAGTCCCCGCCCTGGTCACCTCTCTCTCCTCAGTCCCCGCCCTGGTCACCTCTCTCACCTCAGTCCCAGCCCTGGTCACCTCTCTCACCTCAGTCCCCGCCCTGGTCACCTCTCTCACCTCAGTCCCCGCCCTGGTCACCTCTCTCACCTCAGTCCCCGCCCTGGTCACCTCTCTCACCTCAGTCCCCGCCCTGGTCACCTCTCTCACCTCAGTCCCCGCCCTGGTCACCTCTCTCACCTCAGTCCCCGCCCTGGTCACCTCTCTCACCTCAGTCCCCGCCCTGGTCACCTCTCTCACCTCTGTCCCCGCCCTGGTCACCTCTCTCACCTCAGTCCCCGCCCTGGTCACCTCTCTCACCTCAGTCCCCGCCTTGGTCACCTCTCTCACCTCAGTCCCCGCCCTTGTCACCTCTCTCACCTCAGTCCCCGCCCTGGTCACCTCTCTCACCTCAGACCCCGCCCTGGTCACCTCTCTCACCTCAGTCCCAGCCCTGGTCACCTCTCTCACCTCAGTCCCCGCCCTGGTCACCTCTCTCACCTCAGTCCCAGCCCTGGTCACCTCTCTCACCTCAGTCCCCGCCCTGGTCACCTCTCTCACCTCAGTCCCCGCCCTGGTCACCTCTCTCACCTCAGTCCCCGCCCTGGTCACCTCTCTCACCTCAGTCCCCGCCCTGGTCACCTCTCTCACCTCAGTCCCCGCCCTGGTCACCTCTCTCACCTCAGTCCCAGCCCTGGTCACCTCTCTCACCTCAGTCCCCGCCCTGGTCACCTCTCTCACCTCAGTCCCAGCCCTGGTCACCTCTCTCATCTCAGTCACAGCCCTGGTCACTTCTCTCACTTCAGTCCCCGCCCTGGTCACCTCTCTCACCTCAGTCCCCGCCCTGGTCACCTCTCTCACCTCAGTCCCCGCCCTGGTCACCTCTCTCACCTCAGTCCCAGCCCTGGTCACCTCTCTCATCTCAGTCCCAGCCCTTGTCACCTCTCTCACCTCAGTCCCAGCCCTGGTCACCTCTCTCACCTCAGTCCCCGCCCTGGTCACCTCTCTCACCTCAGTCCCCGCCCTGGTCACCTCAGTCCCCGCTCTGGTCACCTCTCTCACCTCAGTCCCTGCCCTGGTCACCTCTCTCTCCTCAGTCCCCGCCCTGGTCACCTCTCTCACCTCAGTCCCCGCCCTGGTCACCTCTCTCACCTCAGTCCCAGCCTTGGTCACCTCTCTCACCTCAGTCCCAGCCCTGGTCACCTCTCTCACCTCAGTCCCCGCCCTGGTCACCTCTCTCACCTCAGTCCCCGCCCTGGTCACCTCTCTCACCTCAGTCCCTGCCCTGGTCACCTCTCTCACCTCAGTCCCCGCCCTGGTCACCTCTCTCACTTCAGTGCCCGCCCTGATCACCTCTCTCACCTCAGTCCCAGCCCTGGTCACCTCTCTCACCTCAGTCCCCACCCTGGTCACCTCTCTCACTTCAGTTCCCGCCCTGGTCACCTCTCACCTCAGTCCCAGCCCTGGTCACCTCTCTCACCTCAGTCCCCGCCCTGGTCACCTCTCTCACCTCAGTCCCCGCCCTGGTCACCTCTCTCACCTCAGTCCCCGCCCTGGTCACCTCTCTCACCTCAGTCCCCGCCCTGGTCACCTCTCTCTCCTCAGTCCCCGCCCTGGTCACCTCTCTTACCTCAGTCCCCGCCCTGGTCACCTCTCTTACCTCAGTCCCCGCCCTGGTCACCACTCTTACCTCAGTCCCCGCCCTGGTCACCTCTCTCACCTCAGTCCCCGCCCTGGTCACCTCTCTCACCTCAGTCCCCGCCATGGTCACCTCTCTCACCTCAGTCTCCGCCCTGGTCACCTCTCTCACCTCAGTCCCAGCCCTGGTCACCTCTCTCACCTCAGTCCCAGCCCTGGTCACCTCTCTCACCTCAGTCCCCGCCATGGTCACCTCTCTCACCTCAGTCCCCGCCCTGGTCACCTCTCTCACCTTAGTCCCGGCCCTGGTCACCTCTCTCACCTCAGTCCCCGCCCTGGTCACCTCTCTCACCTCAGTCACCGCCCTGATCACCTCTCTCACCTCAGTCCCCGCCCTGGTCACCTTTCTCACCTCAGCCCCCGCCCTGGTCACCTCTCTGACCTCAGTCCCAGTCCTGGTCACTTCTCTCACCTCAGTCCCCGCCCTGGTCACCTCTCTCACCTCATTCGAAGCCCTGGTCACCTCTCTCACCTCAGTCCCCGCCCTGGTCACCTCTCTCACCTCATTCGAAGCCCTGGTCACCTCTCTCACCTCAGTCCCCGCCCTGGTCACCTCTCTCACCTCAGTCCCCGCCCTGGTCACCTCTCTCACCTCAGTCCCCGCCCTGGTCACCTCTCTCACCTCAGTCCCAGCCTTGGTCACCTCTCTCACCTCAGTCCCAGCCCTGGTCACCTCTCTCACCTCAGTCCCCGCCCTGGTCACCTCTCTCACCTCAGTCCCCGCCCTGGTCACCTCTCACCTCAGTCCCCACCCTGGTCACCTCTCTCACCTCAGTCCCAGCCCTGGTCACCTCTCTCACCTCAGTCCCCGCTCTGGTCACCTCTCTCACCTTAGTCCCAGCCCTGGTCACCTCTCTCACCTCAGTCCCCGCCCTGGTCACCTCTCTCACCTCAGTCCCCGCCCTGGTCACCTCTCTCACCTCAGTCCCCGCCCTGGTCACCTCTCTCACCTCAGTCCCCGCCCTGGTCACCTCTCTCACCTTAGTCCCCCCTGGTCACCTCTCTCACCTCAGTCCCCGCCCTGGTCACCTCTCTCACCTCAGTCCCAGCCCTGGTCACCTCTCTTACCTCAGTCCCCGCTTTTGTCACCTCTCTCACCTCAGTCCCCGCCCTGGTCACCTCTCTCACCTCAGTCCCCGCCCTGGTCACCTCTGTCACCTCAGTCCCAGCCCTGGTCACCTCTCTCACCTCAGTCCCAGCCCTGGTCACCTCTCTCACCTCAGTCCCCGCCCTGGTCACCTCTCTCACCTCAGTCCCCGCCCTGGTCACCTCTCTCACCTCAGTCCCCGCCCTGGTCACCTCTCACACCTCAGTCCCCGCCCTGGTCACCTCTCTCATCTCAGTCCCCGCCCTGGTCACCTCTCTCACCTCAGTCCCCGCCCTGGTCACCTCTCTCACCTCAGTCCCCGCCCTGGTCACCTCTCTCACCTCAGTCCCCGCCCTGGTCACCTCTCTCACCTCAGTCCCCGCCCTGGTCACCTCTCTCACCTCAGTCCTCGCCCTGGTCATCTCTCTCACCTCAGTCCCCGCCCTGGTCACCTCTCTCACCTCAGTCCCCGCCCTGGTCACCTCTCTCACCTCAGTCCCCGCCTTGGTCACCTCTCTCACCTCAGTCCCCGCCCTGGTCACCTCTCTCACCTCAGTCCCCGCCCTGGTCACCTCTCTCTCCTCAGTCCCCGCCCTGGTCACCTCTCTCACCTCAGTCCCAGCCCTGGTCACCTCTCTCACCTCAGTCCCCGCCCTGGTCACCTCTCTCACCTCAGTCCCCGCCCTGGTCACCTCTCTCACCTCAGTCCCCGCCCTGGTCACCTCTCTCACCTCAGTCCCCGCCCTGGTCACCTCTCTCACCTCAGGACCCGCCCAGGTCACCGCTCTCAACTCAGTCCCCGCCCTGGTCACCTCTCTCACCTCAGTCCCCGCCCTGGTCACCTCTCTCACCTCAGTCCCCGCCCTGGTCACCTCTCTCACCTCTGTCCCCGCCCTGGTCACCTCTCTCACCTCAGTCCCCGCCCTGGTCACCTCTCTCACCTCAGTCCCCGCCTTGGTCACCTCTCTCACCTCAGTCCCCGCCCTTGTCACCTCTCTCACCTCAGTCCCCGCCCTGGTCACCTCTCTCACCTCAGTCCCCGCCCTGGTCACCTCTCTCACCTCAGTCCCAGCCCTGGTCACCTCTCTCACCTCAGTCCCCGCCCTGGTCACCTCTCTCACCTCAGTCCCAGCCCTGGTCACCTCTCTCACCTCAGTCCCCGCCCTGGTCACCTCTCTCACCTCAGTCCCCGCCCTGGTCACCTCTCTCACCTCAGTCCCCGCCCTGGTCACCTCTCTCACCTCAGTCCCCGCCCTGGTCACCTCTCTCACCTCAGTCCCCGCCCTGGTCACCTCTCTCACCTCAGTCCCAGCCCTGGTCACCTCTCTCACCTCAGTCCCCGCCCTGGTCACCTCTCTCACCTCAGTCCCAGCCCTGGTCACCTCTCTCATCTCAGTCACAGCCCTGGTCACTTCTCTCACTTCAGTCCCCGCCCTGGTCACCTCTCTCACCTCAGTCCCCGCCCTGGTCACCTCTCTCACCTCAGTCCCCGCCCTGGTCACCTCTCTCACCTCAGTCCCAGCCCTGGTCACCTCTCTCATCTCAGTCCCAGCCCTTGTCACCTCTCTCACCTCAGTCCCAGCCCTGGTCACCTCTCTCACCTCAGTCCCCGCCCTGGTCACCTCTCTCACCTCAGTCCCCGCCCTGGTCACCTCAGTCCCCGCTCTGGTCACCTCTCTCACCTCAGTCCCTGCCCTGGTCACCTCTCTCTCCTCAGTCCCCGCCCTGGTCACCTCTCTCACCTCAGTCCCCGCCCTGGTCACCTCTCTCACCTCAGTCCCAGCCTTGGTCACCTCTCTCACCTCAGTCCCAGCCCTGGTCACCTCTCTCACCTCAGTCCCCGCCCTGGTCACCTCTCTCACCTCAGTCCCCGCCCTGGTCACCTCTCACCTCAGTCCCTGCCCTGGTCACCTCTCTCACCTCAGTCCCCGCCCTGGTCACCTCTCTCACCTCAGTGCCCGCCCTGATCACCTCTCTCACCTCAGTCCCAGCCCTGGTCACCTCTCTCACCTCAGTCCCCACCCTGGTCACCTCTCTCACTTCAGTTCCCGCCCTGGTCACCTCTCACCTCAGTCCCAGCCCTGGTCACCTCTCTCACCTCAGTCCCCGCCCTGGTCACCTCTCTCACCTCAGTCCCCGCCCTGGTCACCTCTCTCACCTCAGTCCCCGCCCTGGTCACCTCTCTCACCTCAGTCCCCGCCCTGGTCACCTCTCTCTCCTCAGTCCCCGCCCTGGTCACCTCTCTTACCTCAGTCCCCGCCCTGCTCACCTCTCTTACCTCAGTCCCCGCCCTGGTCACCACTCTTACCTCAGTCCCCGCCCTGGTCACCTCTCTCACCTCAGTCCCTGCCCTGGTCACCTCTCTCACCTCCGTCCCCGCCCTGGTCACCTCTCTCACCTCAGTCCCCGCCCTGGTCACCTCTCTCACCTCAGTCCCCGCCCTGGTCACCTACCTCAGTCCCAGCCCTGGTCACCTACCTCAGTCCCCGCCCTGGTCACCTACCTCAGTCCCCGCCCTGGTCACCTACCTTAGTCCCCGCCCTGGTCACCTACCTCAGTCCCAGCCCTGGTCACCTACCTCAGTCCCAGCCCTGGTCACCTACCTCAGTCCCCGCCCTGGTCACCTACCTCAGTCCCTGCCCTGGTCACCTACCTCAGTCCCCGCCCTGGTCACCTACCTCAGTCCCCGCCCTGGTCACCTACCTCAGTCCCCGCCGTGGTCACCTACCTCAGTCCCAGCCCTGGTCACCTACCTCAGTCCCCGCCCTGGTCACCTACCTCAGTCCCCGCCCTGGTCACCTACCTCAGTCCCAGCCCTGGTCACCTACCTCAGTCTCCGCCCTGGTCACCTACCTCAGTCCCCGCCCTGGTCACCTACCTCAGTCCCCGCCCTGGTCACCTACCTCAGTCCCTGCCCTGGTCACCTACCTCAGTCCCCGCCCTGGTCACCTACCTCAGTCCCAGCCCTGGTCACCTACCTCAGTCCCCGCCCTGGTCACCTACCTCAGTCCCCGCCCTGGTCACCTACCTCAGTCCCAGCCCTGGTCACCTACCTCAGTCCCTGCCCTGGTCACCTACGTCAGTCCCCGCCCTGGTCACCTACCTCAGTCCCAGGCCTGGTCACCTACCTCAGTCCCCGCCCTGGTCACCTACCTCAGTCCCCGCCCTGGTCACCTACCTCAGTCCCCGCCCTGGTCACCTACCTCAGTCCCCGCCCTGGTCACCTACCTCAGTCCCAGCCCTGGTCACCTACCTCAGTCCCCGCCCTGGTCACCTACCTCAGTCCCCGCCCTGGTCACCTACCTCAGTCCCCGCCCTGGTCACCTACCTCAGTCCCCGCCCTGGTCACCTATCTCAGTCCCCGCCCTGGTCACCTACCTCAGTCCCAGCCCTGGTCACCTACCTCAGTCCCTGCCCTGGTCACCTACCTCAGTCCCCGCCCTGGTCACCTACCTCAGTCCCCGCCCTGGTCACCTACCTCAGTCCCAGCCCTGGTCACCTACCTCAGTCCCCGCCCTGGTCACCTACCTCAGTCCGAGCCCTGGTCACCTACCTCAGTCCCTGCCCTGGTCACCTACCTCAGTCCCCGCCCTGGTCACCTACCTCAGTCCCCGCCCTGGTCACCTACCTCAGTCCCCGCCCTGGTCACCTACCTCAGTCCCAGCCCTGGTCACCTACCTCAGTCCCCGCCCTGGTCACCTACCTCAGTCCCCTCCCTGGTCACGTACCTCAGTCCCCGCCCTGGTCACCTACCTCAGTCCCCGCCCTGGTCACCTACCTCAGTCCCCACCCTGGCCACCTACCTCAGTCCCCGCCCTGGTCACCTACCTCAGTCCCAGCCCTGGTCACCTACCTCAGTCCCAGCCCTGGTCACCTACCTCAGTCCCAGCCCTGGTCACCTACCTCAGTCCCCGCCCTGGTCACCTACCTCAGTCCCAGCCCTGGTCACCTACCTCAGTCCCAGCCCTGGTCACCTACCTCAGTCCCAGCCCTGGTCACCTACCTCAGTCCCAGCCCTGGTCACCTACCTCAGTCCCCGCCCTGGTCACCTACCTCAGTCCCAGCCCTGGTCACCTACCTCAGTCCCAGGCCTGGTCACCTACCTCAGTCCCCGCCCTGGTCACCTACCTCAGTCCCAGCCCTGGTCACCTACCTCAGTCCCAGCCCTGGTCACCTACCTCAGTCCCAGCCCTGGTCACCTACCTCAGTCCCCGCCCTGGTCACCTACCTCAGTCCCAGCCCTGGTCACCTACCTCAGTCCCCGCCCTGGTCACCTACCTCAGTCCCAGCCCTGGTCACCTACCTCAGTCCCCGCCCTGGTCACCTACCTCAGTCCCAGCCCTGGTCACCTACCTCAGTCCCAGCCCTGGTCACCTACCTCAGTCCCAGCCCTGGTCACCTACCTCAGTCCCAGCCCTGGTCACCTACCTCAGTCCCAGCCCTGGTCACCTACCTCAGTCCCCGCCCTGGTCACCTACCTCAGTCCCCGCCCTGGTCACCTACCTCAGTCCCCGCCCTGGTCACCTACCTCAGTCCCCGCCCTGGTCACCTACCTCAGTCCCCGCCCTGGTCTCGCAGATGACTCTCGGCTACATTTGTCTACATTCAACTTCAACTGTAGATTTAATTTAATGCTGACAAACATAGGACTCTAGTAAATAAAAATAATCGTAGCAAACAAACTCTATTACTGAGCTTAATAAAACTGAATCCGAAAAATACTTATGATTTCTGGTTGGCAGAAATCCATAGCTAAGAAAATAGGGCATAAAACTTCTCAAAACAAAAAACAGGAAGAAAAAAAAGAATTCCTTGCCTTGTACCGCTATGCAAAAATAATAAAGGACTTAAGTAATATTTAAACTTTGTGTATCGTTCATAAGGTCTTATATTTCTCAGATCAATTCTGATCTCTATATCACAGATATTTGTAACAATAGATGGGATGAGAATACAGACGTTACTAGCAGTCATTAGTTGCTTTTCTCACAACGTTTACCCCGACGTTACTAGCAGTCATTAATTGCTTTTCTCACACATCGTTTACCCCGACGTTACAAGCAGTCATTAATTGCTTTTCTCACACATCGTTTACCCCGACGTCATTAGCAGTCATTAGTAGCTCTTCTCACACAACGTTTACCCCGACGTCACTAGCAGTCATTAGTTGCTTTTCTCACACAACGTTTACCCAGACGTTACTAGCAGTCATTAGTTGCTTTTCTCAACGCTTACCGCGACGTTACTAGCAGTGATTAGTAGCTCTTCTCACACACCGTTTATCCCGCACACAGTAAACGTTTTCAAATTAAACAGAACATATCTGGTGGTAGCATAATTTATAGGCAGGATGAGGAACGTTCAGGTGCAGTGTAGAACTGTAGAAACAAATGCCGTCATAACCTTATCAACATCCGTGAACTTAATGGGTTAAAAAACATCAATAACAACATAGAAGTTTCTTCTGTCTGCTAAATTTCGATTTGTGACTAGATATTCTAGGGAGAAACCGCCAGAATAAGATGACTGGAGTAACGAGTCCAGCAAAGAAATTTTACACAGCCATTTAATGAAATGGTCCGAGTCAAACATTTCATAAGAGAGGAGATAAATACTATCACTGCAATGTAACAGCTGTCATGGTGAAACCCGACACAAAAACACAGAATCAGGGCAGCTTCCAATTGGTAAAACTCTTTGTTATGCATACATTAAACTATGTATACTGATATAAGCTATTTACTATATTAACTACTGCTTGTACCGACAATAATATTACTCATTGTGGCATCTTTATGGCAACCTTTTTAGGGGTTATCCTTTTTAGGGATCGGCGAACTTTTTTGGGTATTACCCCAAATTACCCACTAGACTTGAAAATCCACAGAATCTGGAAATACACAAGGATTATTCGAATTCAAAATAGTTTATTAAATCCATTTGTATGGAGAATTTTCTTATAAGCTGCAAAAGAGTGTATTATAAGCGATACAGCAACTTAAAAAAATAAGACAGACAAATTTAATAAAAATCCCTTTAAGGAACTGAAGAATTTCATTGACAACATTTTCAATTCAGGTTTTTGGAGCGATGATGTTTCATTTTTGATACATCAACAAGATTAGGGTTCATTTTTGTCAAAGCAATCTGGATATTGTACACATTACACAAATAACCCGCACATAGAAGAGAGAAGCCTACGACGACGCTTCGGTCCGACTTGGACCATTTACAAAGTCACACTAACCAGAAGTGGAGTAGGACGGTTATATATAGGCAGGAAGAGGTAGTGGTGGTAGTAGTAATAGTAGTAGTAGTAGTAGTAGTAGTAGTAGTAGTAGTGGGGAACTAATCTGGATATTGTCTTGGGCGTTCTGGATTTTGTTTTCAAGTTAATAAGTGTGGAAAATCTTTGTTCGCAAAGACTGGTAGTTGCAAATTGCAGCGGTATTTTTATTGTTTCCTCGTGTATAATACTACATTGTACACTCCTAAATATGACAAATCACAAAACACTACTTTACCTTGGTCATCGAAATTCTTAAACCTACTAACATAAACAATGAACTTTCATTGATTGCAAGCAGAGACAATCACTGATAACAAGATACGACATTAGGACAAAAGTTAGGTAATGGTGTGCCAAAAATGGGAGGTGCGGTTGTCGTGCCAGTTCCCGAGTCAATGCTGACACACTCGGTGCTGCCAGCCGTTGCAGTTCTTACCCGTTTTACATCACTGGTAACTTAAGAAATGGTCCCTGCAAATTATATTTTTAATTTTATTGTGAGACTACAAATTATTGGTTTGAAAAAAAAATACCTTTCTTAAATTGTCTCGTTTATTAAATAATATGCTTAATGCGTCATTACCCCAGAGATTTTTACTTTTACCTCATATGGGGTAATTTACCCAAATTCCCCGACCCCTGTCCTAGGTAATTTACACTATGTGACAATTGAACTTGTGTATTTGTACCTAAATAAACTTACTTATATTGCTAGAGGTGACTTGCCTACCAAGCTTGTAAGCTTGCTGCAGTGTTCCTCTACTGAAACGATGGTTCTGCAAGAAACAATGGCTTTGCTAGCCCAAACCCTCCCACTTAAGAACATAAGAACATAAGAACGAAGGAACACTGCAGAAGGCCTACTGGCCCATGCGAGGCAGGTCCAAGTCTCCTACCGGCTTAAGCCAATGCACCCAACCTAGTCAGGTCAGGTCACATTGACTTAAGGGAGGAACACGGCAACCGACCTGGTAGCACAAGCTATCAGGTCTAACTCACACCCACCCACATCTACTCATGTATTTATCCAACCTATTTTTAAAGCTACACAACGTTCTGGCCTCTATAACGGTATTTGGGAGTTTGTTCCACTCATCCACAACTCTATTACCAAACCAGGACTTTCCTATATCCTTCCTGAATCTGAATTTTTCCAACTTAAAACCATTGCTGCGAGTCCTGTCTAGGCTAGATATTTTCAGCACACTATTTACATCCCCTTTATTTATTCCTGTCTTCCATTTATACACCTCAATCATATCCCCCCTAATTCTACGTCTTTCTAGAGAGTGCAGTTTCAGGGCCCTTAGTCTATCCTCATAGGGAAGGTTTCTGATACATGGGATCAACTTTGTCATCCTCCTTTGTACATTTTCCAGAGAATTTATATCCATTCTGTAATACGGTGACCAAAACTGTGCAGCATAATCTAAATGAGGCCTAACCAAGGATGTATAGAGTTGAAGAACAACCTGAGGACTCCTATTATTTATGCTTCTTGATATGAAGCCAAGGATTCTATTAGCTTTATTGCGAACACTTATGCACTGTTGTCTTGGTTTCAGATTACTGCTAACCAGAACTCCTAAATCTTTTTCGCAATCCGTAATATTAAGATCCACATTATTTAGTTTATATGTGGCATGGTTATTGTCCTGTCCAACATTTAGAACTTTGCATTTGTCTATATTAAACTGCATCTGCCACTTCTCCGACCACTGCATCAGTCTATTCAAATCTTCCTGGAGTGCTCGAATGTCCTCGTCAGAATGAATTCGACGGCCTATTTTGGTGTCATCGGCAAACTTGCCGATGTCGCTCTTTATGCCCTCATCTATGTCGTTTATGTAGATTGTGAACAGCAGGGGGCCCAACACTGACCCCTGTGGAACACCGCTCGTGACGCTTCCCCACTCTGATTTCTCCCCATTTATGCAAACTCTCTGCTGCCTATTTGTCAACCATGCCTCTATCCAGGAAAAAATTTCTCCTCCTATTCCATGTGCTTTAATTTTCCTCAATAGTCTCTGATGTGGGACCCTGTCAAAAGCCTTACTGAAGTCCATATACACAATATCATATTCATTACCATGATCTACCTCCTCAAATACCTTAGTGAAAAAAGTTAATAAATTCGTAAGGCAGGAACGCCCCTTTGTAAAACCATGCTGAGATTCGTTGATTAATTTATGCTTTTCAAGGTGGCTACGAACTGCCTCGGCAATTATTGATTCCATAAATTTTCCCACTATGGAGGTTAGGCTTATTGGTCTATAGTTCGAAGCTATGGACCTGTCACCTGTTTTGAAAATAGGTATCACATTTGCCATTTTCCACTTATCTGGCACCATGCCAGTTTGTAGTGATATGTTGAAAAGATTAGCCAAAGGTGTGCTAAGCTCCTCTTTACATTCCTTTAGAACCCTTGCATACAGTTCATCAGGGCCTGGGGATTTGTTAGGTTTTAATTTATCTATTTGCCTAAGGACCATGTCACTTGTGACCCTAATAGTGCACAGTTTATTATCGTCCTGTTCTACATAATTTATCATTACTGGAATATCGCTGGTATCCTCCTGTGTAAAAACTGAGAGGAAGTATGTGTTAAAAATTCTACACATTTCCTTATCACTGTCAGTGAGCTGACCCGAGGAACTTTTGAGTGGGCCTATCTTGTCCCTGATCTTACTTCTGTATACCTGAAAGAATCCTTTTGGGTTAGTCTTCGATTCTCTTGCAACTTTAACCTCATAATCTCTTTTTGCTTTTCTAATTCCCTTTTTTATTTCTCTCTTTAACTGAATATATCGATTTCTCAATTGCCCCTCTCCTCTTTTGATTTGCCTATATATGCCTCTCTTTTGACCAATCAGATATTTTAATCTATTGTTCATCCATTTAGGATCATTTTTGTTTGATCTGATTTCCCTATTTGGAACATAATTTGACTGAGCAGCTAGAACTATGCCCTGGAAAGCATCATATCGGCAACCATCACCACCTACCTGACCCTTAGTCAGGTCATTCCAGTTCAGCCCACCTAAGTAATTTTTCAGTCCTATGAAATCAGCCAAGCGAAAGTTAGGGACGGAGACTTGATTGCCATTATTAGGGGAATTCCATGATATATTAAAACTGAGTGATTTGTGATCACTTTCCCCAAGCTCATCATTAACCTCAAGATTATTAATTAGTGTTTCCCTACTGGCAAGAACCAAGTCAAGGAGGTTATTTCCCCTAGTTGGCTCTGTCACAAACTGTTTTAAAAAACAATCCTGGATCGTATCAAGAAAGTCACCTGACTCTAAATTTCCTGTCAAATTGCTCCAGTCAATCTGTCTATAGTTGAAATCTCCCATTAGCACAACATTTTCGTATGTAGATGCCTTACGAATTTCGTCCCATAGAAGTTTACTGCACTCCCTATCAAGATTTGGGGCCCTGTAAATCACACCCAAAATTAGTTTTTCTCGGCCCTCGAGAAGCTGTAACCAAACAGATTCAGTGGCTGACGCTTCTAATTTAATATCTTGTCTAACACAACAATTTAAATTGTCTCTGACATACATCGCTACTCCACCACCTTTCCTGTTGACCCTGTCAGTGTGGAATAATTTATAGCCTTGTATGTGACATTCAGAGGGCATCTCTCTATCTTTCAGATTAAGCCAGGTCTCTGTTATAGCAATAATATCTATGTTTCCTGCACTTGCAATTAATCTTAGCTCATCTATCTTATTTCTTACACTCCTGCTATTAGTATAGTAAACCTTAAGGGAGCTAGTCCCTTGCTGCCCTCTGCTGTCCCCCTTTGTTTGCTGACCTGATCTATTGTCTTTATTTATAACTTCATGCTGAATGCCTTTTATACATTTACTGTTTCCAACCCAAGTGTTGCAACCTGCTTGTTTCCCACACACACCCATACCTCTATCTTCCTTCAGTTTAAAATCATAGGCATTTCACCAATGGCCTTCTCAATCGAGTCTGCAAGTGCTACCACCCCAGCCCCAGAGAGATGTACCCCATCCCTTGCATACATATCATGTTTGCCATAAAAGTTGTTCCAGTTGTCAATGAATGGGATTGCAAGTTCCTTGCAGTATCTGTCTAGCCAGCAATTTACACCAATTGCCCTAGACAACCATTCATTTCCTACTCCCCTTCTAGGCAAGATGCTACATATGATTGGGATCCCTCCCTTAGACTTAATGAAATCTATAGCTGACCTGTACTTATCTAGCAGCTCTTCTCTCCTACCCTTCCCAATATCATTTCCACCAGCACTGAGACAGATAATGGGCTTGTTCCCATTACCTGACGTGATATTATCCAGCCTGTTGACAATGTCCCCAACACCAGCTCCAGGGAAGCACACTCTATCTCTCATCTTCTTATTCCTATTACAAAAAGCACGGTCAATATATCTTACCTGAGAGTCACCAACCACAAGAATGCGCTTGCCTCCATTAGCAGGGGCAGTAGTACCCTTACCTTCACTGGCCACTGAAGTACATTCATCCTGAAGAACAGAGAAGCGATTTCCTACCTTCAGATCTTCACTCTTAACTTTCCTTACTCTGATGCGCCTTCCATTACTGTGAACCACTCGCCACTTGTAGCAGGTGCTGGACTGCACCTCACTGCTGGTAGCCGTTGCTACCTCCCCAGCTACAGCCTCCTCACAGCGAGAGACAGACTGCACCTCACTGCTAGAAGCCTCATTCCCCACAACTCCAGCCACCTCACACTCTCTCCCAGACCCATTGAGGTGGACCTTCAGCCTCCTAATCTCCTCCTGGAGAAGCAAGACCTCCTCCTTCAACTCTCCAACCTCAATTTTTAAAACACTGCAGGAGCAAGCCATGCTTTGTAACCGTCCACACTAATCCCCAAAGCAGCTCAGGGTCTGTGACCTCACGTGACGACTGACCACTGAGTACTGAGTACTTCTACTTATAATTTATATATATATATATATATATATCTATATATATATATATATATATATATATATATATATATATATATATTATATATATATATATTATTTTTATTATCACACTGGCCGATTCCCACCAAGGCAGGGTGGCCCGAAAAAGAAAAACTTTCACCATCATTCACTCCATCACTGTCTTGCCAGAAGGGTGCTTTACACTACAGTTTTTAAACTGCAACATTAACACCCCTCCTTCAGAGTGCAGGCACTGTACTTCCCATCTCCAGGACTCAAGTCCGGCCTGCCAGTTTCCCTGAACCCCTTCATAAATGTTACTTTGCTCACACTCCAACAGCACGTCAAGTATTAAAAACCATTCGTCTCCATTCACTCCTATCAAACACGCTCACGCACGCCTGCTGGAAGTCCAAGCCCCTCGCACACAAAGCCTCCTTTACCCCCTCCCTCCAACCTTTCCTAGGCCGACCCCTACCCCGCCTTCCTTCCACTACAGACTGATACACTCTTGAAGTCATTCTGTTTCGGTCCATTCTCTCTACATGTCCGAACCACCTCAACAACCCTTCCTCAGCTCTCTGGACAACAGTTTTGGGAATCCCACACCTCCTCCTAACTTCCAAACTACGAATTCTCTGCATTATATTCACACCACACATTTCCCTCAGACATGACATCTCCACTGCCTCCAGCCTTCTCCTCGCTGCAACATATATATATATATATTTTAAGCTTATCAGACTTGCCAAAGTAATTTAGTTATTCTCTCCCACATTCTCCTCCTCCTTTCTTTCATCTGGATTTGCATCTCCCTACTAAATACCCTCTCTGCCTTTACTGCCTCTCACTCCTCCTCACTCTTATCTTTTATGTAAATAAGACACAGCGCAACACTAGGACATTTATTATGCATATGTTTTGTTCACTGGCAGCTTTGTCAATTCGATAAAGAAACTGAGACACAGAATATAAAGAAAGGAGAAAGTGTAGACCACTTGGAACTTCAGAGCCTGGACCAGGAACTAGTCCTGGATACTAGGAAGTGAGGCCACTTAATCGACGTATTTTGCAAAGTAATATTAATTAGATATTACAAACAGGTAATTTTTAAACATGTGTTGTTACTGGCCGTAGAGGAAGAATACTAACATAGGCGCGATCAATAAAGCAGTCAGGAGTTCGTGGAATAAAGCATATAGCAGGTGTTTGCTCTTGACTACCCGCGTATTTATTACCTACGATATTAGTTACAAATATAAGAATTATGTTAAAAAATGTAAAGGGAAATAATCCTGTTGAATATACCCGGTAAAATGTATGTTAATTATTATTGAAAGAATTTAGATAAAAGAGTAGGATTACAAAGGAACAGGGTGATGTAAGGAGAGGTTGGGAATATAATATAGACCAGGTGTTTGCAACGCTGTAAAAAAGTCAATAATTCTCAAATAATAGTAAGGAGTTTTTTTTTTTATATAGACAGGAAGGATAGTAGAGCTATGTGGCAGATGTTACAAATAAGTGATAGGTTATTAAAATCAGCAAAGGGTTTTTATGTGGATAGCGACGCTCACGTGTTAGGGTATGTTGGGGAGATGGGGTGGAGTATTTTCCTGCGATGTTAGGCTTTAGACAAAGATGTGTGATGTCGCTTTAGTTGTTTAACAAATTCATAGATGAAGTTGTAAAGAAAGTGAAAGCTGGGGTATTGTGAAGATGTGTAGGATTAAATTATAATGACTAATATAAACTGGGTGTTAGACACAGCTACTTGTCTGTTGATGGCGTGGCTCACTGAGAAACTCTGAAGAAGCGGAGGTTGGTAGACGAGTTTAGGAGGGTTGTAAAAGAAGGAAATAAAAAGTGAACATAGGAAAGAGCAGATGGGTTTATAAAAGGTAATATAGACCATACAACTGACGAGCGGGAGAAGGTGGGTGGTGAACCGAGGCATCTGTAGAGACAAAAAACCCTTATCCATGGATTCAAAACTGGGAACTGACCAGAGTATATTGGTACCGATATTATTACATAAGTGTGATGCAAGGGTATTAAACGATGCAGGGATGAGAAGGCTGCAGGCAGCGGATATGTCATATCTTAGGGCTGTGTGTGGTGTGATTATGATGCTGAGGATTTGCATCTTGGAGGTTTATCTGGAGTTTATCTGGAGAGAGTTCCGGGGGTCAACGCCCCCGCGGCCCGGTCTGTGACCAGGTTAGGTGAAAGGGGGACGTTATTAAAAAGAATTGACTAATGATCAGAGGAAAGGTTGTTGAGGTGATCTGGACACATATATAGGCTGGAGCAAAACATGATCAGAACATGTATAAAAGATTCCTTTACAGAATACAGATTAGGGGAAAGTTGGTCCACTTAAAACTAGATCGCGACTGCTTGCTGATAATGTGTTTTGGTTGGTGCGCGATCCGAGAAAGGTATTACCTGGAGTTTACCTGGAGAGAGTTCCGGGGGTCAACGCCCCCGCGGCTACTGGAATAGTGTGGAGTGCGGTATAAGCTATGATTCCAACGATTCCAAAACATTTTTAACAAATTCCATTAAAATTTAAAATTACCCCCAAATAGTGTAAACGTTATATCGCGTCTTCCGTCTTATAGAATGCATCAGCCTTAATATTTTTGAGGCCGTTAAGACGAGGCTTTCTTTACTTATTGCATGGAAAAATAAACACAAAATGTAGCTTAATGTGATCCTTTATTAACAACGTTTCGCCCACATAGTGTGCTTTATCAACTGATAAATAGATCTACCTGGAATGTATTAAAATTGGCAAATCGGGATTCATGCAGCCTAATAACCAGGCAAATCTTACTTTCTGGAAAACACACCAGGGCTGAAAATTTGAAGACGATCGGAAGAGACATCCTCCAGCTGTGACCCGCATTCTAACAATTCGAAGTTTTAGTAACAAAATTCAATGCACTAACAAATTTTTCCTGTACATAAACTAAAATTAATGGGTATTATTCCGGCCGTTCGATGCATCAGTCATTCAGTATTGAAGGCATTCAGAAGAGGCAGACTCAAATACATTTAACGTAAGTTAACGGTAATAAAACTTCCGCACTGTTTTATACATAAAAACTGCCAGCTATACGCCTACATATTTAAATATCACTAAACGCCTTATCGAATTAAACGCAAACCTTTTAAACGTTTGAGACTATGTTGTAGAGGGTTTATGAAGTTAGGAGTCAATCCAGGGTTACCTTTAATGAATTGCAGAACTTCTAATCTTTTATTTCGCTCATAGTATGAGTTGACCTTCAACTCCGGTGTACGGTAACTAGGGCAAGATTCTAGGAACAATTGGCATGTGCCCAATCAAAGTTGTTGAACTGATTGTTAAGCAGTGTTCTGCATTAATGTCAAGTTTATAGAATAAGGTGTTTATAGTGAATAAAATGGTATATAATTTTATGTCATCAATTTATGGGCGCTTTTTTGCACTATAAACACCTTATTTTATAAATTTCCCATTAATGCTGAAACCTGCATACCAATCAGTTCAACAACTCTGGTGATTGGGCACATGCCAATTGTTCCTAGAATCTTGCCCTAGTTACCGTACACCAGAGATGAAAGTCTTAAGATGTTAGGCTAAGGTCATATCTTACTATGAGCGAAATAAAAGAATGAAAGTTCCAGGAAGAACAAAAGGGGAAAAAAATTGGCACCTCATTAAAGGTAACCCTTTCGGAGATGTCCAACAATAGTCACAGTGGACCTGAAGAATACGAAATACCTGTTTCGTAGTCACTAGAAACATGGTCAGAAAACTGGTAGACTGACTGAAGGAGATCTATGTCCCAAGGCCTCTGTGAAATGTATTCAAAGTTCCTCAGGGAATTCAGGAAAGAACTTGGTAAACAGCTTGACTCATTAAATCTTAATAACACAATTGTAAACAAATCACTCAACGGGTCAGAGCAAGTGATTCCTAAAACACAATGGCCTGTGAGTTTCAGGACTCGCTTGCCATGGGTTCAAATCACACCCGTTCCGTAAACAGTGAGTCTCTATCAGTCCAACATATGACTGCTAGCACATATTGTGCCGGAGATGTTGAAGATGGAGAAATCTGTTTTAGATAAAGTATGTGTAGCAGAATCACTGGTCTGATTATGTAATTACTTGTCATTTGTTGAAAAACATTTTGTAACATTACTTATAGGATTTTTGAGACTAGTTCATGTAACTGCACTTTCTTATTTTGTTGATACAAGAATTGCAATGAAAAAGATTGTGGATAAGTATGAATAAAAGGGATACAGAGCCAATTTCAAATCTGCTCAATTTAAATATGATAGCTAGCTTAATTTTTATTTAATTTCTTCCAGAATTAACATGGTGATTATTAGATTATTATTTATGTTGTGCTGAAGGCTGGGAAATATGTGAGCCGCCAACAATCCACTCCAGTCATGTTGAATTAAGGATGCGTTGATAAATGAGTATAGCGAACAGGGCCTGTAGACCCCTTTTCTAGAGTGCTTCACGTAACTCACTCGTGAAGAACAGGATTATCTCGTCTAGAGATAATCATACAAAGGTTTCACTTACTGAGAAAAAGGAATCTTTATAGTAACTCCTTGTTTTATCTGCATTAATAATCACTTAAGGTTTCTATCATGAATTAAGTAATTCAATCTCTAAAACAGAACTTCTTATATTGTAATCACTGAGTAAAAACGCATTTCATTAGCCTAATTATTACATCACTGTAATACGTTTAATATTTAAAACCAACTCTAGACAGTTTCTAGATTCGATCACAATGAGTCAAAAGATATATATGTACATACACAGGTGTTTTACAAACTTAAACGCCGCACTGATGCACATAACAGAGTTCTTCCTCTGGGACCATTCTACAATAACCCCTTTTCCAGATCAGTCTATAAACGGCGTAACACTTAGACTCGCTCACTTATTCCTATTTTCCTCAAGAGTTTCTCCACCGTCTTCTCAGATCGAGATATACAATAGCAAAGGGTTTCCAAAATTCCTGGTAAGTTCTGGGAAAGTGTAGAGTGACTTAAAGCCAGAGTCTCCCCACCAGACTCTTCCTCGACCAGTGGAAGGTGTGAACTAACCTAGGTAAGGTTTTAACACCAGACATCAGCTCTGGTCTGAGCGAGGGTTGAGTAACTCGAATTGCCTCCTGGTGCTTCACCTCGTCACACCAGTAGTTCAGAACATTGAAACATCCTACCTACGTACAAAACTAAATAAATTTATGGCCTGATAATATTATGAAGCTGAGTAAATTCATTTAAGCTATTAATGAAGATACTCCTTAACATAATATTAAGGGAAAAAGCCAAAATAACACTTATAAAAATATTGTCTTTTTCTTAAAATGAGCAAAGGCCGTAACAGTGAGACACTTGTGCAACATTTGAATACCCATATTCTGGAAACGTTTCGCCAGCCAGTGCCTTCTTCAGTCCAGTGCACAGCAAGGTGGAAGATGGAAAGGAGCTTGAGGTAATCAGTCATTGATGGACTGAACAGATAGACTCAAGGCTCAAGGAATGATTACCCCAAACTCTTCCTCTTCCTCCACCTTTCTCTGCATCGGACGGAAGAAACCACTGGCTGGCGAAACGTTTCCAGAATAAAGATACCCAAATGTTACGTAAGTGCCTCATTTATCAACTTGTCGGTTTTTTAAACCATTTATTCACAAGGATCCGTTGCGCTGTTCTTACCAGAAAGAAGAAGTGAGGAAAGTACACATAGTATGTGTAAAGTAGCCAGGATGTTGTAATGTTTCCTTAGCCAGGATGTTGCAATGTTTCCTGAGCCAGGATGTTGTAATGTTTCCTGAGCCAGGATGTTGTAATGTTTCCTTAGCCAGGATGTTGCAATGTTTCCTGAGCCAGGATGTTGTAATGTTTCCTGAGCCAGGATGTTGTAATGTTTCCTGAGCCAGGATGTTGTAATGTTTCCTTAGCCAGGATGTTGTAATGTTTCCTTAGCCAGGATGTTGTAATGTTTCCTGAGCCAGGATGTTGTAATGTTTCCTGAGCCAGTATGTTGTAATGTTTCCTGAACCAGGATGTTGTAATGTTTCCTGAGCCAGGATGTTGTAATGTTTCCTGAGCCAGGATGTTGTAATGTTTCCTTAGCCAGGATGTTGTAATGTTTCCTGAGCCAGGATGTTGTAATGTTTCCTGAGCCAGGATGTTGGAATGTTTCCTTAGCCAGGATGTTGTAATGTTTTCTTAGCCAGGATGTTGTAATGTTTCCTTAGCCAGGATGTTGTAATGTTTCCTTAGCCAGGATGTTGTAATGTTTCCTTAGCCAGGATGTTGTAATGTTTCCTTAGCCAGGATGTTGTAATGTTTCCTTAGCCAGGATGTTGTAATGTTTCCTTAGCCAGGATGTTGTAATGTTTCCTGAGCCAGGATGTTGTAAAGTTTCCTTAGCCAGGATGTTGTAATGTTTCCTTAGCCAGGATGTTGTAATGTTTCCTTAGCCAGGATGTTGTAATGTTTCCTTAGCCAGGATGTTGTAATGTTTCCTTACCCAGGATGTTGTAATGTTTCCTTACGCAGGATGTTGTAATGTTTCCTGAGCCAGGATGTTGTAATGTTTCCTTAGCTACGATGTTATAATGTTTCCTTACCCAGGATGTTGTAATGTTTCCTTAGCCAGGATGTTGTAATGTTTCCTTACCCAGGATGTTGTAATGTTTCCTTAGCCAGGATGTTGTAATGTTTCCTGAGCCAGGATGTTGTAATGTTTCCTGAGCCAGGATGTTGTAATGTTTCCTGAACCAGGATGTTGTAATGTTTCCTGAGCCAGGATGTTGTAATGTTTCCTGAGCCAGGATGTTGTAATGTTTCCTTACCCAGGGTGTTGTAATGTTTCCTTAGCCAGGATGTTGTAATGTTTCCTTACCCAGGATGTTGTAATGTTTCCTTACCCAGAATGTTGTAATGTTTCCTGAGCCAGGATGTTGTAATGTTTCCTGAGCCAGGATGTTGTAATGTTTCCTGAGCCAGGATGTTGTAATGTTTCCTGAACCAGGATGTTGTAATGTTTCCTGAGCCAGGATGTTGTAATGTTTCCTGAACCAGGATGTTGTAATGTTTACTGAGCCAGGATGTTGTAATGTTTCCTGAGCCAGGATGTTGTAATGTTTCCTGAACCAGGATGTTGTAATGTTTCCTGAGCCAGGATGTTGTAATGTTTCCTTAGCCAGGATGTTGTAATGTTTCCTTAGCCAGGATGTTGTAATGTTTCCTTAGCCAGGATGTTGTAATGTTTCCTGAGCCAGGATGTTGTAATGTTTCCTTAGCCAGGATGTTGTAATGTTTCCTTAGCCAGGATGTTGTAATGTTTCCTTAGCCAGGATGTTGTAATGTTTCCTTAGCCAGGATGTTGTAATGTTTCCTGAGCCAGGATGTTGTAATGTTTCCTTAGCCAGGATGTTGTAATGTTTCCTTAGCCAGGATGTTGTAATGTTTCCTTAGCCAGGATGTTGTAATGTTTCCTGAGCCAGGATGTTGTAATGTTTCCTGAGCCAGGATGTTGTAATGTTTCCTGAGCCAGGATGTTGTAATGTTTCCTGAGCCAGGATGTTGTAATGTTTCCTGAGCCAGGATGTTGTAATGTTTCCTGAGCCAGGATGTTGTAATGTTTCCTGAGCCAGGATGTTGTAATGTTTCCTGAGCCAGGATGTTGTAATGTTTCCTGAGCCAGGATGTTGTAATGTTTCCTTAGCCAGGATGTTGTAATGTTTCCTGAGCCAGGATGTTGTAATGTTTCCTGAGCCAGGATGTTGTAATGTTTCCTTAGCCAGGATGTTGTAATGTTTCCTTAGCCAGGATGTTGTAATGTTTCCTTAGCCAGGATGTTGTAATGTTTCCTGAACCAGGATGTTGTAATGTTTCCTGAACCAGGATGTTGTAATGTTTCCTGAACCAGGATGTTGTAATGTTTCCTGAGCCAGGATGTTGTAATGTTTCCTGAGCCAGGATGTTGTAATGTTTCCTGAACCAGGATGTTGTAATGTTTCCTGAGCCAGGATGTTGTAATGTTTCCTTAGCCAGGATGTTGTAATGTTTCCTTAGCCAGGATGTTGTAATGTTTCCTTAGCCAGGATGTTGTAATGTTTCCTTAGCCAGGATGTTGTAATGTTTCCTTAGCCAGGATGTTGTAATGTTTCCTTAGCCAGGATGTTGTAATGTTTCCTTAGCCAGGATGTTGTAATGTTTCCTGAGCCAGGATGTTGTAATGTTTCCTGAGCCAGGATGTTGTAATGTTTCCTGAGCCAGGATGTTGTAATGTTTCCTTAGCCAGGACGTTGTAATGTTTCCTTAGCCAGGATGTTGTAATGTTTCCTGAGCCAGGATGTTGTAATGTTTCCTGAGCCAGGATGTTGTAATGTTTCCTGAGCCAGGATGTTGTAATGTTTCCTGAGCCAGGATGTTGTAATGTTTCCTGAGCCAGGTTGTTGTAATGTTTCCTGAGCCAGGATGTTGTAATGTTTCCTGAGCCAGGATGTTGTAATGTTTCCTGAGCCAGGATGTTGTAATGTTTCCTGAGCCAGGATGTTGTAATGTTTCCTTAGCCAGGATGTTGTAATGTTTCCTTAGCCAGGATGTTGTAATGTTTCCTTAGCCAGGATGTTGTAATGTTTCCTGAGCCAGGATGTTGTAATGTTTCCTGAGCCAGGATGTTGTAATGTTTCCTGAGCCAGGATGTTGTAATGTTTCCTGAGCCAGGATGTTGTAATGTTTCCTTAGCCAGGATGTTGTAATGTTTCCTGAGCCAGGATGTTGTAATGTTTCCTGAGCCAGGATGTTGTAATGTTTCCTTAGCCAGGATGTTGTAATGTTTCCTGAGCCAGGATGTTGTAATGTTTCCTGAGCCAGGATGTTGTAATGTTTCCTGAGCCAGGATGTTGTAATGTTTCCTGAGCCAGGATGTTGTAATGTTTCCTGAGCCAGGATGTTGTAATGTTTCCTTAGCCAGGATGTTGTAATGTTTCCTGAGCCAGGATGTTGTAATGTTTCCTGAGCCAGGATGTTGTAATGTTTCCTTAGCCAGGATGTTGTAATGTTTCCTGAGCCAGGATGTTGTAATGTTTCCTGAGCCAGGATATTGTAATGTTTCCTTAGCCATGATGTTGTAATGTTTCCTTAGCCAGGATGTTGTAATGTTTCCTTAGCCATGATGTTGTAATGTTTCCTTAGCCAGGATGTTGTAATGTTTCCTGAGCCAGGATGTTGTAATGATTCCTGAGCCAGGATGTTGTAATGTTTCCTTAGCCAGGATGTTGTAATGTTTCCTTAGCCATGATGTTGTAATGTTTCCTTAGCCAGGATGTTGTAATGTTTCCTTAGCCATGATGTTGTAATGTTTCCTTAGCCAGGATGTTGTAATGTTTCCTGAGCCAGGATGTTGTAATGATTCCTGAGCCAGGATGTTGTAATGTTTCCTTAGCCAGGATGTTGTAATGTTTCCTTAGCCAGGATGTTGTAATGTTTCCTTTGCCAGGATGTTGTAATGTTTCCTTAGCCAGGATGTTGTAATGTTTCCTTAGCCAGGATGTTGTAATGTTTCCTTAGCCAGGATGTTGTAATGTTTCCTTAGCCAGGATGTTGTAATGTTTCCTTAGCCAGGATGTTGTAATGTTTCCTTAGCCAGGATGTTGTAATGTTTCCTGAGCCAGGATGTTGTAATGTTTCCTGAGCCAGGATGTTGTAATGTATCCTGAGCCAGGATGTTGTAATGTTTCCTGAGCCAGGATGTTGTAATGTTTCCTGAGCCAGGATGTTGTAATGTTTCCTTAGCCAGGATGTTGTAATGTTTCCTGAGCCAGGATGTTGTAATGTTTTCTTAGCCAGGATGTTGTAATGTTTCCTGAGCCAGGATGCTGTAATGTTTCCTGAGCCAGGATGTTGTAATGTTTCCTGAGCCAGGATGTTGTAATGTTTCCTGAGCCAGGATGTTGTAATGTTTCCTGAGCCAGGATGTTGTAATGTTTCCTGAGCCAGGATGTTGTAATGTTTCCTTAGCCAGGATGTTGTAATGTTTCCTGAGCCAGGATGTTGTAATGTTTCCTGAGCCAGGATGTTGTAATGTTTCCTGAGCCAGGATGTTGTAATGTTTCCTGAGCCAGGATGTTGTAATGTTTCCTGAGCCAGGATGTTGTAATGTTTCCTTAGCCAGGATGTTGTAATGTTTCTTGAGCCAGGATGTTGTAATGTTTCCTGAGCCAGGATGTTGTAATGTTTCCTGAGCCAGGATGTTGTAATGTTTCCTGAGTGCTTCAATTTTAATGAGACAGTATTATGCATCTCTGAACTTGAATATCAAAATGGTATACAATACCGTTGCCTACGTGTCTTACCTACCAACTCTTAAGTTAACCTGAGGTACAGTGATGCACAGCTACTTAGGTCTCCCACTACGTTTTCAAGCTGTGTGTATTGGACCAAGACAGGTTTCCTGGTTATGTTATAGGTAATATTTCATTTCATAGAGGTGAGAGGCAGTGGCCTCAAACATTTCAGTGATGAAGAGGCTAGAGGCACTGAAGCTGCCATGCTTCTTAACACTTTGTGATATTAATATTGTGTAAATAAATCGATATGTGGAAATTAGATTTTGCGGAATTACCAAGGGAATAATTCAAGAGTGAGGAGAGGTTGATGAGATGATTTAGGCATTTAAAGAGGATGGAACAGTAGAGGATGACTAAGAGGATGTATAAATCAGAGGTGGAAGAGAAGAGGGAAGGGATTGGAAGGAGAAGGGTGAAGGGAGTTTT
The DNA here is from genome assembly GCF_038502225.1 of Cherax quadricarinatus. Lineage (NCBI taxonomy): Eukaryota > Metazoa > Arthropoda > Malacostraca > Decapoda > Parastacidae > Cherax > Cherax quadricarinatus. The sequence continues at coordinate 3,672,451 of NC_091320.1, forward strand.
GAGAGCTAGAGACTTGTGTGAGTGTTGCAAATCAGATTGTCGACGAAGGGTTTTTATAGCCTGACGCAACAGTGTTATTCCAATTATATTACCTGCGTAGTTCCATCGAATCAGCAACTGAGTGAATCGATGGTAAATGTGTTTCTGTTTTTTAATGTCGCCATACCTGGGCGATAGATGGAACATGTGTTAAAGATTATTTAAGCTGCAAAAATCTTAAACTTGGTTGGTGATCGAATCTTTAATTTTCTGTATTTTCTTAGAAATATTATATATTAGTTTTGAACCCTCGTTTGCCTGTTATTTTTACCCTTTAGACCGTCACTCAACAGTGATTTTTTTTCACTTCTTGTCCCACCGTAGCCGCTAATTGGTAATACTTTATTCTCAGTAGTTTTATCATATTTGTGTGACTAGTTACCGATATTACCAGTTTAATACCTTAGCACAGCCAAGAAAACTTAAGAAGCAAATAATAATATAAATGAGTGCAAATGTGATTAATTTATTCAAATTTGGAAATATCTGCGGATTACATAGGCTGACCATAATATTAGGCAATTAGAATAAGCAAGGCAATTAGAATAAGCAATACCCATACAATTACAAGTAGCCTTCATGAGCAGGATCTGATTAATGAGCCACAACACAGTGTTCTCACCTAACAAACTTACTGACCTTGTTTAGTAAGGTACTGGAGGCGGTGGTTCATGAGAGCTGCTATTCTTTATGCGTATTTCAGCTAGGCTTTTGAAAGTGTCCTACACAGAAGGCTGGTAAACAAAGTGGCAGCATAAGAAACAGGAGAAAAACATCTCTCATAGTTCGAGCAATGACTGATTCAGAGACAACAGAGTTTGTATAAATGACGGGAAATGAAAACGGGAACCGGGTAACCTGAGTACATTCGATAATGACACAAATACTAGAACCAAGTAGCAGAATGTGAAAAAGAACGGAAAGTCGTTGGTAAACAAACTTGTCCAAAGGGACAAATAATGAGACACTAAGACAACTCACCATTCAGTGACTTTGTTAATCCAATACATGACGAAGACTTCCGACGATATATTAATTAGTTGGACACGTGTGGGCAATGTTTAACATTCCAGAGAATGTGTAGAAATGTACACATCCATGCACATTTAGAACATTTTCTGACAGCTTTTTTTTAGAGAACTATAAATGCGGCATGTACAGTGGGGAGAGGTCAGGAGAAACAGTAGCTCAGAAAATGGAGGGATATCACTTGCTGAAGCTTAGGTGCGTTGTCACCTGACTGCTGTGTCCTGGGCACGTACAATCATTCCAGAGTTTTGGAGACTAAATTTTCCCCGAATTCTGTGTGGCATTGTATGAGGCTGATATTACAGCTGCCTCTATGCAATGACGTCTGTGTTTACCTTCCTTGATCACCAGTTCCGCTCCATCCAATCTCATGAGATGATCGTATGTATTGCGATGATATCCACAGACAATTCTTAGATCGCCATGGCTACAGACATATATGCATTTTTGTAACTTTTTGTTCCATGCGCCTGGCTGTTTTCCCTATGTAGTGTACACCTCACACCCCACAAGGAATTCTATATATTGCTGCATTCATTTTGCGGACTCTAATAACTCTAGAAATATTACTGGTTAAATAACAAAAAGGCACAATACCGTGACTGGAACGATACACAAATAACCCGCACATAAAAGACAGAAGCTTACGACGACGTTTCGGTCCGACTTGGACCATTGACAAAGTCACACTAACAGAGGTGGAGCAGGACGGCTATATATAGGCAGGAAGAGGTGGAGGTAGTAGTAGTGGTAGTAGTAGTAGTAGTAGTAGTACAAGAATTGTATATAATACCGACAGGATGAAATGACACATGCACAACACCCGGGCATCCCCACCGTAGACGTTTCGCCATCCAGCCAGCCACTGGATGGCGAAACGTCCACAACAAAGACAACCAGACGCTGCACATGTGTCTTAATTTCATCAGTAGTTGTAGTAGAAGAAGAAGAGGTAGTAGTAGTGGTAGTGGTAGAAGTGGGAAATAAGGAAGACGAGCCAGTCAAATACAAAGGAAGGGGAGCACTGCAAGAGAGCTAGAAACCCACAGAAATATCACAGAGGGAGAGCAAGCGCACCGAGGTGCGTGAAAGGGGAAGTGGTGAAATAAAATAAAGAAGGAACAGAAACACGAGACAGGAGAGAGAAAGACAACCCAGAGGAGAAAAGGAGAGAGGAAAGGGGAAGAGGAAGAAGAAAAAGAAGAAGAAGAAAAAATGAGGATTCAAACTAAAGAACACCCGTGACTTAACTTGAATCCTCATTTTTTCTTCTTCTTCTTCTTTTTCTTCTTCCTCTTCCCCTTTCCTCTCTCCTTTTCTCCTCTGGGTTGTCTTTCTCTCTCCTGTCTCGTGTTTCTGTTCCTTCTTTATTTTATTTCACCACTTCCCCTTTCACGCACCTCTGTGCGCTTGCTCTCCCTCTGTGGGCATCTAGCTCTTTTGCAGTGCTCCCCTTCCTTTGTATTTGACTGGCTCGTCTTCCTTATTTCCCACTTCTACCACTACCACTACTACTACCTCTTCTTCTTCTACTACTACTACAACTACTGATGAAATTAAGACACATGTGCGGCGTCTGGTTGTCTTTGTTGTGGACGTTTCGCCATCCAGTGGCTGGCTGGATGGCGAAACGTCTACGGTGGGGATGCCCGGGTGTTGTGCATGTGTCATTTCATCCTGTCGGTATTATATACAATTCTTGTACTACTACTACTACTACTACTACTACCACTACTACTACCTCCACCTCTTCCTGCCTATATATAGCCGTCCTGCTCCACCTCTGTTAGTGTGACTTTGTCAATGGTCCAAGTCGGACCGAAACGTCGTCGTAAGCTTCTGTCTTTTATGTGCGGGTTATTTGTGTATTACTGGTTAAGTTGATAATGAGGGAGAGGACTATGTCTCATGTGAGCAGTCAGAAGGATGGGGTAGTAGTAGTAGTAGTAGTAGTAGTAGTAGTAGCGGTAATAATGGATGTAATAGCAATATTAATAGTAGTAATAGTTTTAGCAGTAGTAGAAGAGAAGTCTGAAGGGAAGGCAGTGCTGAGTGTCTGACAAGCAACACATGCTGGAGACAGATATAAGGATTTACTCCATATACTTGTGCCTTCACAGCTCAAATATATAGCTATCCTAGAACCACTGTACTAGGCTAACTATCCTTTCGTCTCATAAGGTAGTTAGTGGTGTACTAACGTTGGCTTTGTTCAGGATCAACTGTCATTTGTATGTTCACTCAGGCATGTGTCACGGGTGTGAGGTACTTTAGTTTTCCTGCAGTGGTTGTGGATGTTATTTTTATTTGAAGTCCTTTTCAGTGACGTTATCGGCAGTGGAGACTTTCACAAAAAATAACATTACGGGGGCTGTATTTAATTTAAAATATAACTGTATGCAACTGTGAAGGTGTGAGGGCTCCTTCAGACCCTCAAGGGTCTGAAGGGGCCCTTACCCCTTCATATTTATTTGACCCTGAAGAGTCAAATAAATATGAATTCGTCCTATCTGAAGCAAATGAAGGAAAATTAAATACATAAATCAATGGAGCAAGACTAATATATAGATATACCAGAAAGATGGTCTTCCGATGTTGATAGCATGACGCTTAGGAGTCGCTGGTGTGGAACGAGAAGTCTGCTGTAACACTTTGTGGTCACAGGTGGACGTGAATATTGGGAAGTCCAGCGCCAGAAGGTACCAACGCCAATCACGATACGCAGCTGGCAGCGTAATTAATGGAATTTGGCTGCCGGTCGTTGTAGAAAGCTGGAGATCAGTCACATGTGTATAAGGAAAATGCAGAGATCCCTAAACAAAAAATGTTGAAGAAACGGTTGATCAGTTCCAAGGGTATGAGAAACAGTTTTCTGAATGAGGACGTTGAACTCACCGTTGACCAGCCCAAAGGCAGAAGAACAGCAGAGAAGGAGGCTGAAGAAATCACTGAGCAGCCCAAAGGTAGATGAACAGCAGAGGAAATATCACGTTTCAGAGCTACTATGCCTAGATCATGCAGGTCGCCTCGTCTCGCTTATCTCGGGTGACCCCCAACTGCACAACAATGCGGGGAAGAAAAAAATTATAAGCTGGACAAGCAGTCACGCACATAATAGGCTGAAGGCCTTTAAAAGAAATGATGAGAACTAAGAAAATTTTGTTAATATCGTAAGTTACGTCAATTCCAGTTAAAACAAACTAAATCCCCAACAAAATCTAGGAAACAAGAGTAGAACTTTTGTCTACCGTAAATTAATTGGAAACCCAACATGATATAACAAATAGCCAAGAGTGAAACTCTATACTTCCAGACATGATAAGAACAGGAAGCCAAGTAACGTTCATCCATCAGCACTGTCCCTTGTTGACTCCCACCTGGTGGAGGAAAGGGGCAGGGGGTGGATAAAGATAACGACTCACACACCCCTTTCAGAGCATTCAGCAACCAGTTGCACTGCCTCCACCACTCATTCATACTTTCACTCTTATCTAGTAAACTTTTCCTTCACAACAACTATTTGCACATTAAACTGTGATGAATGGGGCTGATCTGATGTAAATAAAGGGTGCGAAGAAGGCTGCTGATTTTGGAAACATACCTCGCTATTAGTTATAAATTTGGATGGCAACTTATTTAAGTGATAGAATGACCGAAAGAAGATAAGGTAAAGTTTTGTTTGTATCAGTTTGGTACTTGTGGAATATTTGTAGATATTAATTAAGATGGTAAGGCTTAAATTAATGTCTGAGATCATGACTCACGAAATCGTAATAACACGACTGTTGATATGAGTAGGTCATGTGTGCATCGGTGAATTACGAATGTGATGTTCATGTAGTCCCTGATGCGTGTGTACTGAGGCACTGCTGCAGGCGTCACTCCGTGTAATCTGTTACCGCTACTACTGAATATAACATCTACTCCTGCACCGAAATCTATGAGTGTGGCGATAACTTTCTTCTTTACCAGGTCTTTGATGGTGGTCAAGGAACTGGTGGCTACGCTCACCTTACCATTAGTGGATATCTCCCCACATGAGACAACAGAGTTCCTCTTAGTGTGGTTATCTGAAACAACCGTGTTCATGATTCTTTGAGCTCTATCTTGAATGTTTATTTATTGCTCTCCATTCTAAGCACTGTTTTCCAGAAATTCGTGAGGTTATCGTGAACTTCCTAGAGATGTATGTTAAGAGTACGTTAGGGGCAAGTGAGCTGAACTGTGTAGTTGAGGACGAGCTGAGGATATTGTGAACTTAGGGGGACGACATCAGTAGGCGGAATAAGGTGGGATTATTAGGTGAAATTGGGTAAGACAACTCGGTGACTTTAGGTGATAAGGGAAAAAGCAGAGATCGTGGAGGAGCGGTGATGATCAGGGAGAAGAATCTAAAGGGTTCCTCAAAATGTTTTACACAAATACAGTAATTGCAAAGCTAGAAAGAACATGAAATATTTTAAATTACTTGCAAGGGCGCGCAACCTTGAAATGTTTGCAATAACTGAAACAAGGTTTTAGTTGAAGAGTCGAGATGTGCCTGCTGAATGCCATACATAGGGGTGTAAATTTTTCCAAATTGCTAGAAAAAATGGGAACGGAGGTGGGGTAGCACTATATGTCTGAAAAAACTTGAAAAACTGAAAAAAATAGGCATAAAGACTGAAGGAAGACACACGAACTGTCTGGGTAAAATTTTTAGATGGTGACGAAAAAATTATTTTGTGTGTGATGTACCGTCCTTTAAACTGGGATGGGGATCAAGGGAGACTACTTTAGGAGGAAACGCTTAAGACTTCAAGACACCATAACTAATTCTGTGAGATGTTAACTCTAGCTAAATCGATTGGAATTCCTTGGCTTGGAATCAAGGGTCACATAACTTCCCAGAGGAAACCCAGGGTTGTTCTTTCCTTTAACGATCAGAAAACATTTGTACACATGAAGCAGGAACAACATGTGTAATTCACAGAAATTCGCATGACCATCTAATGAAATGAGGAGAGAGACCAGATTCATACTCAAAAAATCCAGTCTGTGTAAGAGACGCTGCTGCCCTGAAGCCTCATCTAATGCCACTTGCAATACTTGTGTCCAGAAGTCTCGTGGTTCCAGTAAGTCAGACGTGGTGACCAACTTGTTGCTACCCAGGGCTATCCAGGGCAACATGGGTTCAGGGCAGGTCGCTCCTGCCTCTCACAACTACTGGATCACTATGACATGGCCTTGGATGCACTGGAAGAAAATCAGAATGCAGATGTAATATACACAGACTTTGCAAAAGCATTTGACACATGCGATCATGGCGTAATAGCCCATAAAATACGTGCTAAAGGAATAACTGGGAAAGTGGGGAGATGGATCTTCAACTTCCTAACAAATCGAACACAAAGAGTAGTGGTCAACAGAGTTAAATCGGAGGCTGCCATAGTGAAGAGCTCTGTTCCACAAGGCACAGTACTCGCCCCCATCTTATTCCTTATCCTCATATCAGACATAAACAGAGATATACACCACAGCACCGTATCATCCCTTGCGGATGATACTAGGATCTGCATGAGGCTGTCATCTGCTGAGGACGCGGTTAACCTCCAAGAAGATATAAACAAAGTTTTCCAGTGGGCAACGGTAAACAATATGATGTTCAATGAGGACAAATTCCAACTACTCCGTTATGGAAAACTGGAGGAGATAATAACTAGAACAGAGTATACTAATGACTCCGGCCATACAATAGAGCGGAAAAATAATGTAAGGGACCTGGGAGTAGTAATGTCTGAGGATCTCACTTTCAAGGATCACAACAGTGCCACGATCGCACGTACAAAGAAAATGATAGGATGGATAATGAGAACTTTCAAAACGAGAGATGCCAAGCCCATGATGATCCTTTTCAAATCACTTGTTCTCTCTAGGCTGGAATACTGCTGTACATTAACATCTCCATTCAAAGCAGGTGAAATCGCAGATCTAGAGAGTGTACAGAGATCCTTTACTGCACGTATAAGTTCTGTCAAGCACCTTAACTACTGGGAACGCTTGGAAGCACTTGACTTGTACTCGTTGGAACGCAGGAGGGAGAGATATATCATAATCTACACTTGGAAAATCTTGGAAGGAATGGTCCCAAATCTGCACACAGAAATCACTCCCTACGAAAGTAAAAGACTGGGCAGGCGATGCAAAATGCCCCCAATAAAAAGTAGGGGCGCCATTGGTACACTAAGAGAAAACACCGTAAGTGTCCGGGGCCCAAAACTGTTCAACAGCCTCCCATCAAGCATTAGGGGAATTGCCAATAAACCCCTGGCTGCCTTCAAGAGAGAGCTGGACAGATACCTAAAGTCAGTGCCGGATCAGCCGGGCTGTGGCTCGTACGTTGGACTGCGTGCGGCCAGCAGTAACAGCCTAGTTGATCAGGCCCTGATCCATCGGGAGGCCTGGTCATGGACCGGGCCGCGGGGGCGTTGATCCCCGGAATAACCTCCAGGTAACCTCCAGGTAACCCAGGCAGAACACCGCAGTCACGTTACCTCACCAATACACCGAAAAAAATTAACACAAATACAGTAAAATGCGATCCTTTATTGACTACGCTTCGCCCACACAGTGAGTTTATCAAGTCACAATCCCACTGTGTGGGCGAAGGGTTATAAAGGATCTCATTACAAAGTATTTGTGTTTATTTTTCCATCGTGTAGGTATTTTATACCATTTATCTTCACCGATACGCTGTACCGCATCCTGTACCTGATGTCTCTGCTCCTACGTATACCTGCTGTGAACCGTATATACATCATTAGATTGATATACAGGGGGGACAAACTCCCCGTCAGCAAAACGCTTCCTTAATAAAATATTCAGAGGGTACTTATGTGTTTTATTTGATATAAACCTGGGTAATAGATACCGACAAATTGGTTTAGAAAGACACGTGAGCAAACACTAGGACATATTTATTAGAAAACGTTTCGGTCCTGGGACCTTGATCACTTCTCTTAGAAGTGTGGATGAAACGTAGTCAATAAAGGATTACATTATACTGGATTTCTGTCTATTTTTCCTTCGTATCGGTATTTTATACCTTATATCTCCATCTTTCTTGGAGGGATTAACTCAGGAATTTATTAATATCTCCTTTTTGTATATACCCATCTTCCGCTTATGTACTTCAATCATAATCTCTCTCATTCTTCGTCTTACAAGACAAAATGTATTGGGTCTGAGGAACTGTCTAGTACAGGAGGCCTGGTCATGGACCGGGCCGCGGGGGCGTTGATCCCCGAAATACCCTCCAGGTAGACTCCAGGCACGTAGGTAGGTCTCACTCTTTTTCTTCATTGTTTCTCCTTCGTCTCTCCTCCATCTCGTCCTCTTTCCCTGCCATTATCTCCTAACAATCTTCCTCTTTACCTGCCTCTCCCTTCCCCCTCTCTTTCTCTTCCCTTGTCTCTCCTCCTCACGGCTAATTCTTCATATGCATCTTCCTCGTCACTCCTCACTGTCTCCTTCCACTTTCTGCTTCCACTTTGCTGTCTTCTCCTCGACTCTTCCTCTTCTCTAGCATCCTCTCCAGTTGCTTCTCCATACTCGGTTAATGCTTTGCCCCCTACTTCCTCTTACATCTGTTAAGAACATAAGAAAGAAACCATACCACAGGTCATAAAAGTCATAAAAATCCAGACTGACACGCTAGCCACTGGAGTCTGGAGTTTTACGACTCTCTGATCGCTGGTTCTATCACCGCCCGTGGTATGGTTCGTTTGCAATCGTGTCATTACGATTTCGTGAGTCATAAGAAAACAGGAGTACTGCAGCAGGTCAACTGTCCCTCTCTTCTTCTTCCCTTGCCTTCTTCTCCTCTTTCAGGTTTCTTCCTTTCCTCCTGCCCTTTTCTCGTTCTTCTTCTCTTCATTCACCTCTTCTCTCACTTCCCATTCAAAGGTGCCTCCCTCAGCTGTTTGTCTTTCTACTCAATTAAAAGAGATGATTATCGCTTGAATATATTTTGTTGCGTCTTGTCTCCCAAGCTGGGGGAGTCTACAGCTTCGTTCTGTCTGGTCTTCCAAACTGGGGGAGTCTACAGCTTCGTTCTGCCTGGTCTTCCAAGCTGGGGGAGTCTACAGCTTCGTTCTGCCTGGTCTTCCAAGCTGGGGGAGTCAACAGTTTCGTTGTGTCTGGTCATCCAAGCTGGAGGAGTCTACAGCTTGGATGTGTCTGGTTTTCCATGCTGGGAGAGTCTACAGCATCACTGTGTCCGGGCTTCCAAGCTAGTGGAGTCTACAGCTTCGTTGAGTCTGGTCTCCTAGGCTGGGGGAGACTACAGCTTCCTTGTGTCTGGTCTTTCAAGTTACCTGGAGGTTATTCCGGGGATCAACGCCCCCGCGGCCCGGTCCACGACCAGGCCTCCCGATGGATCAGGGCCTGATCTGGTCTCCCAAACTGGGGGAGTCTACAGCTTCGTTATGTCTGGTCTTCCAAGCTGGGGAGTCTACAGCTTCGTTATGTCTGGTGTCCAAAATTGGGGGAGTCTACAGCTTCGTTATGTCTGGTCTTCCAAGCTAGTGGAGTCTACAGCTTCGTTGTGTCTGGTCTTCCAAGCTGGGGGAGTCTACAGCTTCGTTGTGTCTGGTCTCCCAAGCTGGGGGAGTCTACAGTTTCGTTGTGTCTGGTCTCCCAAGCTGGGGGAGTCTACGGCTTCGTTATGTCTGGTCTCCCAAGCTGGGGGAGTCTACGGCTTCGTTATGTCTGGTCTCCCAAGCTGGGGGAGTCTACGGCTTCGTTGTGTCTGGTCTCCCAAGCTGGGGGAGTCTACAGCTTCGTTGTGTCCGGTCTCCCAAGCTGGGGGAGTCTACGGCTTCGTTATGTCTGGTCTCCCAAGCTGGGGGAGTCTACGGCTTCGTTATGTCTGGTGTCCCAAGCTGGGGGAGTCTACAGCTTCGTTGTGTCTGGTCTCCCAAGCTGGGGGAGTCTACAGTTTCGTTGTGTCCGGTCTCCCAAGCTGGGGGAGTCTACAGCTTCGTTGTGTCTGGTCTCCCAAGCTGGGGGAGTCTACGGCTTCGTTATGTCTGGTCTCCCAAGCTGGGGGAGTCTACAGCTTCGTTGTGTCTTGTCTCCCAAGCTGGGGGAGTCTACAGCTTCGTTGTGTCTGGTCTCCCAAGCTGGGGGAGTCTACAGCTTCGTTGTGTCTGGTCTCCCAAGCTGGGGGAGTCTACAGCTTCGTTGTGTCTGGTCTCCCAAGCTGGGGGAGTCTACGGCTTCGTTATGTCTGGTCTCCCAAGCTGGGGGAGTCTACGGCTTCGTTGTGTCTGGTCTCCCAAGCTGGGGGAGTCTACGGCTTCGTTGTGTCTGGTCTCCCAAGCTGGGGGAGTCTACAGCTTCGTTGTGTCTGGTCTCCCAAGCTGGGGGAGTCTACAGCTTCGTAGTGTCTGGTCTCCCAAGCTGGGGGAGTCTACAGCTTCGTAGTGTCTGGTCTCCCAAGCTGGGGGAGTCTACAGCTTCGTAGTGTCTGGTCTCCCAAGCTGGGGGAGTCTACAGCTATGTCTGCTGCACAAAATGGAATAAAATACCGACAAGATGACGAGTATGACACATGTACAACAGTTGGGCATCTTTATTTAAGTTGAAACGTTTGACCTACACAGTAGGCTTCGTCAGTCAAATATAGAGGCAGCAGGTGTAGTAGTGAAATGAAGATGATGTAATCAGTCCATCAACCTTGGAGAAATAGTATTTGAGGTGGTCAGTCCCTCAGCCTGGAGAAGAGTTCATCTCCATGGAGATAAGTAAGGGGACTCTTGGTGTTATTACAGAGGGGACTCCTGGAACTATTGCTGGATGAGGGAACTCCTGGTGCTATTACTGAGTGAGGGGACTCCTGAGGCTATTACAGAGTGAGGGGTACTCCTGGGGCTGTTACAGAATGAGGGTACTCCTGAGGCTATTACAGAGTGAGAGGACTCCTGAGGCTATTACTGAATGAGGAAGACTCCTGAGGCTATTACAGAGTGTGGGGACTTCTGAGGCTATTACAGAATGAGGAGGACTCCTGAGGCTTTTACAGAGTGAGGTGGGACTCCTTGGACTATTACAGAGTGGGACCCCTGGGGCTATTACAGAGTGAGGGGAGTCCTGTTACTATTACAGTGAGGGGAGTCCTAGGGCTATTACAGAGTGAGGGAACTCCTGAGGCTATTACAGAGTGTAGGGACTCCTGAGGCTATTACAGAGTGAGGGAACTCCTGGTGTTATTACAGAGTAAGGGGACTCCTCTTTCAGCTACATAGTGAGTGAGGGAAGGACTCCTGACTGAGTAAATGAGAGGACTCTCCAGGTTACTTGATACATCAAAGACATTACCAGCTGCCTGGAATATCACCAGGTACATTACTGTGCGAGTCCCTCATATAGATCTTTAAGAGAAAATTAACGACGGGACCAAATGTCTGATTGTCAGCAAACGTCATATTAATGTCAGATGGAAGCAAATTTATTTAAATAATTTTAGAGTGGAAATGTAGGTAGACAGGTTTATGAAAGCGAGGCGACTGCTGGGTGGTTTACTGAACGACAGAATTAAAAGTGTTGTTATAATGAGTCAAAGAGAGGAGTTAGCCATGGTTTACTGGTGTATAAATATTGCAGTAAAATAATCTTCTGGAGGCAGGTGAAGTTGTCTTGTTTGAAAGCATTGTGAGAGGTACAGTTTTTATGTAAAAACTGGGAGTGCAGAAATTAGAAAACGGTGTGAGGTTACCTCAGAAAGATGAAGAGAAATTGTATAGATGACTTCGTCATTAAATAGAGCAGGACAAGGATGACAAAGCTGGCATATAATTTTTTTTGATGGGGCGGGAAGCTTAGAGGAACAGGAACAGGCCAGCGTCAACACGCTACTTTTCCTCTGAGGAAGCTTTCCCTTCAATCCAACTGTTGCTGCCCTTGTAACTCTGCATAGCTCCTGATGACGCATGGAGAAGTGTGAAAGATCTTAAGCTTTCCTGGAATTTCAACTGGCTCCCTCGCATGAAATATTATAGATTGTAAGACTCCCAATGGTAGATATATATATATATATATATATATATATATATATATATATATATATATATATGTCGTGCCGAATAGGCAGAACTTGCGATCTTGGCTTAAATAGCAACGCTCATCTTGCCATATAGGACAAGTGGAAATTTGTGTATCCAATAATTTCTCCAAAATCATTCTGAACCTAACGAAAAAAATATATTTCACTGTGTTTGTTTAGTATTAAATTATTGTAAACAAATCTAAAATATATTTAGTTGGGTTAGGCTAAAATAAATTGTTCTTGTTATAATAAGGTTAGGTAAGTTTTCTAAGTTCCTTTTGGTGCAAAATTATAAATTTTTACATCAACATTAATGAAAAAAATATATCTTTAAACGTATAAGAGTATATTTTAGAAAGGACTTAATTTTAAATGAGTTCTTGCTAATTGACCAGTTTTACATATTCGGCACGACATATATATATATATATATATATATATATATATATATATATATATATATATATATATATATATATATATATATATATATATATATATATTATTGCAACCACGAACGAGTGGTAATCAAGAACAACACTGCGACTAGCCGAGGACTCGAACCCATATCGTTTTGGTCCACCTCATGGTAAGGAAAAATCACATGATGTTCTAACCCACAGGACCACTCAATCCTACAAGAATCAAGCACCCAGCAGAGCTAGAGTTTTACCTTGATCCGAGGACATATGGTGGTGTGGGTGCCTCTTAGCTTATTTCATTCTACTCCCCGTTTGGTGTACTAGTTACAGTAACATATATACTACTTGTGAAGGCTAGTACACCAAACGGGGAGTGGAATGAAATTAGCTCAGAGGCACCCACACCACCGTATGTCCTCGGAACATGGTAAAACACCTAGCTCTGCTGGGTGCTTGATTCTTGAGGATTTGGTGATTCTGTGGGTTAGAGCGTCATGTGATTTTCGCTCACCTCATGATGAGCAGGGGGGATATAGTGCTAGAGTGTTAGGTATTTTTGTTTAATAAATGTATGAAAGAGGGGAAGGTACCTAGGGATTGGCAGAAAGCATGTATAGTTCCTTAATATAAAAATTATAGAGAAATTAGTTTACTGAGTATACCAGGAGAAGTGTATGGTAGGGTTATTATTGAAAGAATTAGAGGTAAGACAGAGTAGGATTGTGGGTGAGCAAGGTTTTAGAGTGGGTTGGGGATGTGTAGATCAAGTGTTTACATTGAAGCATATATGTGAACAGTATTTAGATAAAGGTAGGGAAGTTTTTATTGCATTTATGGATTTAGAAAAGGCATATGATAGAGTGGATAGAGGAGCAATGTGGCAGATGTTGCAAGTGTATGGAATAGGTGGTAAGTTACTAAATGCTGTATAGAGCTGTTATGAGGATAGTGAGGCTCAGGTTAGGGTGTGTAGAAGAGAGGGAGACTACTTCCCGGTAAAAGTAGGCCTTAGACAGGGATGTGTAATGTCACCATGGTTGTTTCATATATTTATAGATGGGGTTGTAAAAGAAGTAAATGCTAGGGTGTTCGGGAGAGGGGTGGGATTAAATTATGGGAAATCAAATCCAAAATGGGAGTTGACACAGTTACATTTTGCTGATGATACTGTGCTTTTGCGAGATTCTAAAGACAAGTTACAATGGTTAGTGGACGAGTTCGGGAGGGTGTGTAAAGGTAGAAAGTTGAAAGTGAACATAAATAAGAGTAAGGTAATGAGGGTATCAAACTATTTTGATAAAGAAAAATTGGATATCAATTTGGAGAGAGGGAGTATGGAAGAAGTGAATGTTTTCAGATATTTGGGAGTTGATGTGTCAGCAGATGGGTTTATGAAGGATGAGGTTAACCATAGAACTGATGAAGGAAAAACGTTGAGTGGTGCAATGAGGTATCTGTGGAGACAAATCACATTATCCATGGAGGCAAAGAAGGGAATGTACGAAAGTATAGTGGCACGAACACTCTTATATGGGTGTGAAGCTTGGGTTGTAAATGCTGCAGCGAGGAGGCGGCTGGAGGCAGTGGAGATGTCCTGTCTAAGGGCAATGTGTGGTGTAAATATTATGCAGAAAATTTGGAGTGTGAAAATTAGGAGAAGGTGTGGAGTTAATATAAGTATTAATCAGAGGGCTAAAGAGGGGTTGATTAGGTGGTTTGGTCATTTAGAGAGAATGGAACAAAGTAGAATGACTTGGAGAGTGTATAAATCTGTAGGGAAAGATAGGCGGGGTAGAGGTCGTCCTCGGTAAGGTTGAAGGGAGCGGGTAAAAGAGGTTTTGTGGGCGAAGGCTTGGACTTCCAGCAAGCATGCGTGAGTGTGTTACAAAGGAGTGAATTGAGACGAATGGCTTTTGGGACCTGACGAGCTGTTGGAGTGTGAGCAGGGTAATATTTAGTGAAGGGATTCAGAGAAACCAGTTAGCCGGACTTGAGTCCTGGAAATGGGAAGTATGATGCCTGAATTTTAACGGAGGAGTTTGGGATATTGGCAGTTTGCAGGGACTTCTAAACTGTCGTAACTGAGCGCCTCTGCAAAGACAGTGATTATGTATGAGTGATGGTGAAAGTGTTGAATGATGATGAAAGTATTTTTCTTTCTTTTTGGGTCACCGATGTGTTGATATATATATATATATATATATATATATATATATATATATATATATATATATATATATATATATATTTGTGGTTGCAGGGGTCGAGTCATAGCTCCTGGCCTCGCCTCTTCATTGATCGCTACTAGGTCCACTCGCTCCTCCTGCTGCATGAGCTTTATCAAACCTCGTCTTAAAACTATGTATGGTTCCTGCCTCCTCCACTACGTCACTTGCCAGACTATTTCAATTCCTGACTACTCTATGACTAAAGAAGTACTTCCTAAGATCTCTTTGACTCATCTGAGTCTTCAACTCCCAATTGTGAACCCTTGTTTCTGTGTCCCATCTCTGGAACATCCTTTATCTGTCAACCTTGTCAATTTCTCGCAGTATTTTGTATGTCGTTTTCATGTCTTCCCTAACCCTCCCGTCCTCAAGTGTCGTCAGGCCAATTTCTCTTAAGCTTTCGTCGTAGGACATTCCCCATATTTCTGGAACTAATCTTGATGCAAACCTTAGCACTCTCTCTAATTTCTTGACGTACTTGACCAGGTGTGGGTTCCAAACTGGTGCTGCATACTCCAGTATGGGCCTGACGTAAAGGATGTACAGAGTCTTGAACGATTCCTTAATGAGGTATCGGAAATCTATTCTCAGGTTTACCAGGCGCTATATGCTGCAGAATATGGGCAGCTTTATCAGTACAGATTCTAGGACATTATTAGAAGACAGTAAACCTATATACAAAAGATGAGATAATCAGTCCCTCAGCCTTGGAGTTAGTGTTGACAGCACCGTGTGTGTGTTTGTGTACTCACCTAGTTGAGGTTGCAGGGGTCGAGTCCAAGTTCCTGGCCCCGCCTCTTCACTGGTCGCTACTAAGTCACTCTCCCTGAACCGTGAGCTTTATCATACCTCTGCTTAAAGCTATGTATGGATCCTGCCTCCACTACATCGCTTCCCAAACTATTCCACTTCCTGACTACTCTGTGGCTGAAGAAATACTTCCTAACATCTCTCTGATTCATCTGTGTCTTCAACTTCCAACTGTGTCCCATTGTTGCTGTGTTCCATCTCTGGAACATCATGTCTTTGTCCACCTTGTCAATTCCTCTCAGTATTTTGTATGTCGTTATCATGTTTTCCCTATCTCTCCTGTCCTCCAGTGTCGTCAGGTTGATTTCCCTTAACCTCTCCTCGTAGGACATACCTCTTAGCTCTGGGACTAGTCTTGTTGCAAACCTTTGTGCTTTCTCTAGTTTCTTTACGTGTTTGGCTAGGTGTGGGTTCCAAACTGGTGCCGCATACTCCAATGTGGGCCTAACGTACACGGTGTACAGGGTACTGAACGATTCCTTATTAAGATGTCGGAATGCTGTTCTGAGGTTTGCTAGGCACCCATATGCTGCAGCAGTTATTTGGTTGATGTGCGCTTCAGGAGATGTGCCTGGTGTTATACTCACCCCAAGATCTTTTTTCTTGAGTGAGGTTTGTAGTCTCTGGCCCCCTAGACTGTACTCCGTCTGCGGTCTTCTTTGCCCTTCCCCAAACTTCATGACTTTGCACTTGGTGGGGTTGAACTCCAGGAGCCAATTGCTGGACCAGATCTGCAGCCTGTCCAGACCCCTTTGTAGTTCTGTCTGGTCTTCGATCGAATGAATTCTTTTCATCAACTTCACGTCATCTGCAAACAGGGACACTTCGGAGTCTATTTCTTCCGTCACGTCGTTCAAAAATATCAGAAACAGCACTGGTCCTAGGACTGACCCAGGTGGGACCCCGCTTGTCACTGGCGCCCACTCTGACACCTCGCCACGTACCATGACTCGCTGCTGTCTTTCTGACAAGTATTCTCTGATCCATTGTAGTGCCTTCCCTGTTATCCCTACTTGGTCCTCCAGTTTTTGCACTAATCTCTTTTGTGGAACTGTGTCAAACGCCTTCTTGCAGTCCAAGAAAATGCAATCCACTCACCCCTCTCTCTCTTGTCTTACTGCTGTCACCATGTCATAGACCTCCAGTAGGTTTGTGATACAGGATTTCCCATCCCTGAAACCATGTTGGCTGCTGTTGATGAGATCATTCCTTTCTAGGTGTTCCACCACTCTTCTCCTGATAATCTTCTCCATGACTTTGCATACTATACATGTCAGTGACACTGGTCTGTAATTTAGTGTTTCATGTCTGTCTCCTTTTTTAAAGATTTGGACTACATTTGCCGTCCCTGTTTCGATAGATGTATTGAATATTGTTGTTAGAGGTACACACAGCGCCTCTGAGCCCTCTCTCAGGACCCATGGAGAGATGTTATCTGGCCCCATTGCATTTGAGGTATCTAGCTCAGAAGCCTCTTCACTTCTTCCTTGGTTGAGTGTACTGTGTCCAGCACTTGGTGGTGTACCCCCACCTCTCCGTCTTTCTGGAGTCTTTTTCTGTCTCCTCTGTGAACACTTCTTTGAATCTCTTGTTGAGTTCCTCACATACTTCACGGTCATTTCTTGTTGTCTCTCCTCCTTACTTCCTTAGCCTGATTACCTGTTCCTTGACTGTTGTTTTCCTCCTGATGTGGCTGTATAACAGTTTCGGGTCAGATTTGGCTTTGGCTGCTATGTCGTTTTCATATTGTCGTTGGGCCTCCCTTCTTATCTGTGCATATTCGCTTCTGGCTTTTTGGCTCTACGACTGCTCTCCTTATTCTCCTGGGTCCTTTGCCTTCTATACTTCTTCCATTCCCTAGCACACTTGGTTTTTGCCTCCCTGCACCTTTGGGTGAACCATGGGCTCATCCTGGCTTTTTCGTTATTCCTGCTACCCTTGTGTGTGTATGTGTGTTGTGTGTGTGTGTGTGTATATACTCACCTCATTGTACTCACCTAATTGTAGTTGCAGGGGTCGAGACTCAGCTCCTGGCCCCCGCCTCTTCACTGAGTGCTACTAGGTCCTCTCTATCCTTGCTGCATGAGCTTTATCATACCTCCTCTTAAAGCTTTGTATGGTTCCTGCCTCCACTACCTCACTTGCTAGGCTATTCCACTTCCTGACTACTCTATGACTAAAGAAATACTTCCTAACATTCCTTTGACTCATCTGAGTCATCAACTTTCAATTGTGAACCCTTGTTTCTGTGTCCCATCTATTCCACGCAGTATTTTGTATGTCATTATCATGTCTCCCCCAACCCTCCTGTTCTCCAATGTCGTCAGGCCGATTTCCTTTAACCTTTCTTCGTAGAACATTCCCCTTAGCTCTGGAACTAACCTTGTCGCAAACCTTTGCACTTTCTCTAATTTCTTGACCTGCTTGACCAGGTGTGGGTTCCAAACAGGTGCTGCATACTCCAGTATGGGCCTGACGTACAGGGTGTACAGTGTCTTGAACGATTCCTTACTGAGGTATCGGAACGCTATTCTCAGGTTTGCCAGGAGTCCATATGCTGCAGCAGTTATCTGGTTGATGTGTGCCTCCGGAGACGTGCTCGGTGTTATGGTTACCCCAAGATCTTTCTCCTTGAGCGAGATTTGCAATCTTTGGCCAACTAACCTATACTCCGTCTGCGGTCTTATTTGCCCTTCTCCGATCTTCATGCATTTGGCGGGGCTAAATTCGAGATGCCAGTTGCTGGACCAGGTGTCCAGCCTGTCCAGGTCTCTTTGAAGTCCTGCCTGTGTGTGTGTGTATGTGTGTGCGTGTGTGTGTGTGTGTGTGTGTGTGTGTATGTGTATGCGTGTGTGTGTGTGTGTGTGTGTGTGTGTGTGTGTGTGTGTGTGTGTGTGTGTGTGTGTGTGTGTGTGTGTGTGCGTGTGTGTGTGTATGTGTGTGTGTGTGTGTGTGTGTACATATCCCTTTATTTTCAAAATGTTTATATTCCTTTTGTAAATCTTATAATCTAAATTATTTCTTGCGAGGGAGCCAATTGAAATTCCAGGATAGCTTAGGTGGTACACTGACTTGCTCTATGTAAAGACTGGGGAAAAAAAGGCAAGATGAGAGCGAGAGAGAGAGAGAGAGAGAGAGAGAGAGAGAGAGAGAGAGAGAGAGAGAGAGAGAGAGAGAGAGAGAGAGAGAGAGAGAGAGAGAGAGAGAGAGCAAGGCCAATATTGTCAAAATACCACACTTGGATCCACTTCGAGGACAGCGTGAAACAAGCTTTTATGCCACAAGACGGGCAGAAAGCAACTTCACTCTGGCTGTACCCTTCTCCAGAACATCACTCCATCTGAGATCATACATACCCAGGATGACTCGAGTATGGAACACATTCGTACAGCATAATGATGTCAACGAGATAAAGTCAGTTGATCAAATGAAAATGCTGGCCCACAGATGGCTCCAACTTCATCCTGTCCCGTACTTGTATGTCTCATAACAATAAAAATGCTTTCAAATGAGCTGATGTAGGTAACAGCTCTTAGCTTGCCAATAAAGTTAGGAATCCTTAACCTGTAAATAGCTTGTCAATAAAGCTAGGGATCCTTAACCTTGACAAACCCTGTGTAAAAAAAAAACAAAAAAAAAAAAAACAAAGGAAGAGAGAGAGAGAGAGAGAGAGAGAGAGAGAGAGAGACCCTGTGACAAAACTCTTTAGTTACAGAACAGTATCATATATATTTCATTAAAGACAGCAACTGTAGGAATAACTGGAAACATCGACATATAACAAAAGACTGGCACACCCAGTGTATACATGTATCATACAAGATGCGAAACAACCACAGAAGGAAGTGGAATGATAGCTCTAGGCCTCTCGTGTCACAATCAAGACATCTTCAGCAGCTTGTTATAGTGCAGAACTAAGTAGGAAGTCCAGGTGGATTCGTTCAGAGGAACTACTCTAACTAGAGCCATTCTCCTGAAAGAATTTACCTGGACATCCTACTCATTTCAGCAACATTGCAAGCTCCTGAAGACATGCTGAGCGAACACGAAAGGCCTAGAGCTATCATTCAACTCCCCCTCATAGTTGGTTTGCATCTTGCATCGCTTGTTCGCGATTATTGCATAAGATACACCCAATATTAATGACACATAATACTGACACACCAAGAAGAAACATAGTTTACTCACATACTAAGAAGACACATAATGTACTGACAAATAAAGAGGATGTATAATATGCTGACACACACTGACACACAGAGAGGACACTTTCTGACACTTCTATACGACACATTATATAATGACACATCAGAGCATGTAATATACTGACACACTAAGAGGACACGTTCTTACACTCCAACACATAAAGCACTGACACTACAAGTGGACACATAATATTCTGACACATCAACTGGATATATAATAAATTGACACTAAGACGAACCATGGACGAGGTTTTCCATAGGTGTGTGGCACCCTGGGTGAGTCGTTCCATAGGTGTGTGGCACCCTGGGTGAGTCGTTCGATAGGTGTGTGGCCTCCTGGGTGAATTGTTCCATGGGTGTGTGGCACCCTGGGTGAGTCGTTCCATAGGTGTGTGGGACCCTGGGTGAGTAGTTCCATGGGTGTGTGGCACCCTGGGTGAGTCGTTCCATGGGTGTGTGGCACCCTGGGTGAGTCGTTCCATGGGTGTGTGGCACACTGGGTGAGTCGTTCCATAGGTGTGTGGGACCCTGGGTGAGTCGTTCCATGGGTGTGTGGCACCCTGGGTGAGTCGTTCCATGGGTTAATGGGACCCTGGGTGAATTGTTCCATGGGTGTGTGGCACCCTGGGTGAGTCGTTCCATAGGTGTGTGGGACCCTGGGTGAGTAGTTCCATGGGTGTGTGGCACCCTGGGTGAGTCGTTCCATGGGTGTGTGGCACCCTGGGTGAGTCGTTCCATGGGTGTGTGGCACACTGGGTGAGTCGTTCCATAGGTGTGTGGGACCCTGGGTGAGTCGTTCCATTGGTGTGTGGCACCCTGGGTGAGTCGTTCCATGGGTTAATGGGACCCTGGATGAGTCGTTCCATAGGTGTGTGGCACCCTGGGTAAGTCGTTCCATAGGTGTGTGGGACCCTGGGTGAGTCGTTCCATAGGTGTGTGGCACCCTGGGTGAGTCGTTCCATAGGTGTGTGGCACCCTGGGTGAGTAGTTCCATGGGTGTGTGGCACCCTGGGTGAGTCGTTCCATGGGTGTGTGGCACCCTGGGTGAGTCGTTCCATGGGTGTGTGGCACACTGGGTGAGTCGTTCCATGGGTTAGTGGGACCCTGGGTGAGTCGTTCCATGGGTGTGTGGCACACTGGGTGAGTCGTTCCATGGGTTAGTGGGACTCTGGGTGAGTCGTTCCATAAGTGTGTGTCACCCTGAGTAAGTCGTTCCATAGGTGTGTGGCACCCTGGGTGAGTCGTTCCATGGGTGTGTGGCACCCTGGATGAATAGTACCCTGGGTGATTGTACCATAGGTTAGTTGAACCTTGGGTAAGTGGTAGTGATCCATGATTGACCTTACTACTTGGCGGACGGCCCATTCATACCATAGGTCAGATGTGTGCGGATCCACCTCAGTACGCTAGTTCAAAGATGAATTCAACTTTCCAGACAGCTGCTCTGAGCACCTCTCTCACCTCTGAAGCTCCTGAATAGCCTCGCTATTCAGGCCTGTAGCCTGAATGCAGAATCATTTACCTAATACAAGCATCTAACTGAGGGTTCCTTATTCGTTCCCTTTCACGTTATGATCCGAATGGTCTGCCTGGGCCCAGGTCAGGCCTCATAATATTTTTTTTTTTTTTGGCCTCTTCACTACCACGGTGGGGTAGCGATCTTCTCGAGAAAGGTGGTACCTGAATGACACTTTCTAAATTTAATGTAACAATCAAATCCAGTCCAGCCAGTCTACGCTTCAAATAAGCAAATGAACTGTCAATGCCCGACCTAGCTTTGGGAAAAATATAATATTAACAGGTTTACACTTATAAACGTGTAGACTGATGTGCACAACCCACCCAACCACACCTGCTCTCCCTTTCCCCATGTTAAACCTGTCATCTGTCAGTTGACCTATTTATACCCAGGGTCAACTCCGTAGGACCTACCTCCGTCTCTTTCACAGGTTAGCCCTAGGATAGGTCGGCAGCTGCTCTCACTCTCTCACTGCACCTACCCTTCAGGCTGGCCTTGTCCCCCATGCCTACAAGATTAATGCTGTGTGGAACCATTCGCCTAAATACAAGCAAGTACCTCACATTGCGTTTCCCTGATGCTGCTATTTGTTATGGTGCTCGTCCAGATAATACAAACCGTGTTCCTGTTACTTGGATCCCTGAATTACGCTAAAGCATCAAGGAACTCACACGTATCTACGTATAATCTCTCGCCGTGCAACACCAGTTTCACTCTGTTCTCGCTAATTAGTTGCAAATAGGGTGGACCCATTCTGTACGACGGTTGTATCATGGGCGGGTGGTACTTTGAATGGGTAATACCGCTAATGAGTTATGCCATAGGTGAGTGATACCATGAGGTGAGTGGTACAATCGATGCAACATATGATATGTGAGCGGTACCGTGGTTTGGTGATATCGTGGATGAATGTTACCGTAAACTAGTGGTACCGTGGGTGTTACCTTGAATGAGTGGTAATTTGTGGGAGTAGTACCATGGGCAAATGATATCATTGGTAAGTGGCACCATGTGCCATGGGTGGGTGGTACCTCGGATGAGGAGTGTCATAGATGAGTGGAACCATAGATAGGTAAGTGTTACCATGGATGACTGAAATTATGAGTGAGTTTTATCCTGATTGAGTTCTTCCAATAGTGAACGTCGCTATGACTGTGAAAAGTAGAACCAACTTACCGTTTCAAACGTAAGGGAAAACATCCGATAAGAGAGGATGAAGGAGAAGTGAATACTTGTCACCAGGAGGACCACTCCTCAATCTTAAAGAAAGGCGACAACAGTTTTCATAGTGATTCTGCCTCTTACCACTAGCGTATGTATAGCAATAATAATAATAATAATAATAATAATATTTCTACATGTACGTGTACAAGGTATACAGACCTAGCTGACATCAATGACATACTACTATATAAAAAACCGCTTGTTATGCAGAGCATTTCGGGCAAATTGGGTCAATTTTGTCCCAGGATGCGACCCATACCAGTCGACTAACTCCCAGGTACCAATTATTACTGATGGGCGAACACAGACAACCGGTGTTAGGAAAACACTTAATGTTTCTACTCTCTTCGGGAATCGTACCCGGACCCTTACCGTGTGAAGCGAGAGCTTTTGCGACCAGGCCACGGGCCACCGTGAATGATAATTAACACTTGTTAGCATTTATTAAGAGTAAGCTGCACTACAAAGCTATATATAATTAAGTTAGTTCTTAGATTATGTTAGTTAATAATTATTAATATTAAATAAGATACGTCACATTGAGGGCATAAATTGTTTACTGTTTATCGCCGACAGCAGCCCAGTGCCCTTAAATGCCCCAGACGGGAGACAGGACATTCCATGACAACACTAAAGGTTCAGTTCATGTGATAATCTAGAGGCAAGCTGATGTGTGCTTCCCACAACGTTACCTAGAGGTTAGTAGCAGGGATAAGTCAAGTGATACTTAGCTAGTGTGTGATCTGTAGAGCTGACTTTCTCTAGCCCTGGTCCAGGAAAATCGCACACCATATTAGGAAGTGTTAGAGAGTTTTCAGAAAGTAGACGCTTGTGCAGGCCGGCAAGAGGTCATCGAATAATTAAAAGATTTCGTGGAAGGTACAGAAGTCTGGCGTAGCAGCGGATACACTGCTAGAGTCAATAATATTTACAACAATAGTGAGAGAGAACACTTAAGTAAACTGGAGCGCAATTTAACAATCTCGTTTTCAATAAATAAGCAAAGATGACAACTTATTCCTAGTCACCACAAGGATAACAAAAGAGGTGGCCAACCTTTTTTTGCCCAAGACAATCACTCACATCCCGGGTGCACACTCAGTACACCTCGTCAGGTGAAGTCCTGTATTTCAATACTTACTCTAATAGGGGCGGGAGGTGTAAGTGGAGAGGCTGAAATCACAAATAATCAGTCCTGGCCAGATAGACATGCCCAACTTCGTAGGTATTAAAAGCGTCCTTCAAGTAGGAGTACCTTGCGTATCCACGGTCCCGACACTGACCACTGTCGCTCCACTCGTAACTGGTCTCAATTCCGATTTCTCCCCATTAAAGCAATCTCTGTTGCACATCGGTCAGCCATACGTCGATCCGGGAGATAATTTCTCCTCCTATTCCACGTGCCGCTACTTCCTTCTTCAGGGTCCTGTATGGAACTCTATCAAAGGTCTTACTGAAGTCCTTATACACAATAATGAATTATTTACCTTGGTCTACACCATCGAATACTCTAATGAAAAAAGTTAGTAAATTCGTAAGACAAGAATGCCGCTTTGCAAGTTCGTGCTGAAGTTTGCTGGTCAAATTAAATCTTTTAAGATGATTTCAAACTTCTTCAACAATTACTGATTCCGTCAATTTTCCCATAATTGAAGAAGCTGATTGGCCTATAATTGAAGAAGCTGATTGGTCTATAACTGGAAACTAAGGATATGTCTTCCCGCTTTGTAAGTAACATATTTGCCATTTCCATTTATATGATACCTGTTTGTAATTATCTACGACTATTGAAAAGACTTAATGAGCTAAATTCCTCCTTAAGGGCCGTTGACATGTTTTATTTAATTTTATTTGGTTGTTTGAGAACCATGTTACCAGTGACTTTGATGTTTGTAGATGAATGGTTCAGAGAACCGACATGTTGATAAATTAGACACATGTGGAACTCTTGGGTATCTTTATTGAGGAAACGTTTCGCCACACAGTGGCTTCATCAGTCCATACAAAGGAGAATCTTGAAGAACAGGAGGAGAATGAGGTAATCAGTCCCTCAACCTTGAGTCGATGTGGTCAGTCCATCAATCTTTATTCAAGATTGATGGACTGAACACATCGACTCAAGGTTGAGGGACTGATTACCTCATTCTCCTCTTGTTCTTCAAGATTCTCCTTTGTATGGACTGATGAAGCCACTGTGTGGCGAAACGTTTCCTCAATAAAGATACCCAAGAGTTCCACATGTGTCTAATTTATCGACTTTGATGTTACATAACTTATTGTCGTCCTGACCAGTAAAATTATTGATTTTTGGAATTTCGAATGTTTATCCACTAGGATAAAAAAACAGATAGGAAATAAGCGTTAAATACAGTACACAATATTTTGTAACTAACAATAATCTGAATTGAGTTACATTGAAATAAATTTTAATACAGAGAAACCCTTAGGATTGGTCTTTGATTCCCTTGGAACGTTAATTTTATAATCTCTTTTAGTTATTTCTCACTTATATAGAGTATATTGTTCAATAAGGTGAACCTCATTCCTTTTTGATTCGCCTGTAAATGCCTCTCTTTTCATCCATTTATCACTGCACAAGCTTGACCAGCTTGTGCAGTGCTTTGGAAAATGTCAGTTTGGCAACCTTCACCACTTTCTTGCGCCCTCCGGTGATTAATAATAGCTCTAATTGGTTATTTATGGTCTTTTGATAACTAATCAGTATGTCACAGGCGACTCAAGAGAAGACGGAGGCTTCCAATAATATTGAGTTTACTGTAGTAAGCGCAAGAAAATCCTCTCCCTTCAGTAACAGTTATTGAATCAAGTGGGTGATTTACCCTCTCAGAGTATACACAGATGACCACCACGTGGTCCTAGCTACAGGTACACAAACACTGCTGACCACCACGTGGTCCTAACTATATGTACACAAACACTGCTGACCACCACGTGGTCCTAGCTACATGTACACAGACACAGCTGACCACCACGTGGTCCTAGCTATATGTACACAAACACTGCTGACCACCACGTGGTCCTAGCTATATGTACACAAACACTGCTGACCACCACGTGGTCCTAACTACATGTACACAAACACTGCTGACCACCACGTGGTCCTAACTACATGTACACAAACACTGCTGACCACCACGTGGTCCTAGCTACAGGTACACAAACAGCTGACCACCACGTGGTCCTAACTACATGTACACAAACACTGCTGACCACCACGTGGTCCTAGCTATATGTACACAAACACTGCTGACCACCACGTGGTCCTAACTACATGTACACAAACACAGCTGACCACCACGTGGTCCTAGCTACAGGTACACAAACACTGCTGAGCACCACGTGGTCCTAGCTACATGTACACAAACACTGCTGACCACCACGTGGTCCTAACTACATGTACACAAACACAGCTGACCACCACGTGGTCCTAACTACATGTACACAAACACAGCTGACCACCACGTGGTCCTAACTACATGTACACAAACACAGCTGACCACCACGTGGTCCTAACTACATGTACACAAACACAGCTGACTGGCCATTTGACGTATCACTAGTGTTATTGATTCAACAGCGTCATAATTAGTCTAATTGGTACAAACACTCAATGATTCGATAACCATTAACCCCAGATAATATGCTGTTTTAATAGGCAATCTGATTTAACTGTTAACTGCTTGCAACATTTATTGTCTCTGTTTACTAATTAATGTTAATTTATCTACTCAAATGGTGTTACAATAATTCATAATGATTTTGTCTAATAATTAGTGATCAAGTTACATTAATCATCAAAAAAGAAAAATTATATAAATAATTTTTGCTACTTTATTTGTAATTAATTAAATTAATTTGGTGTTGATAGTGATTATAAAAATTTCTGTTTAATAAAAGTGCTCGTAGGCAGCTTATCCATTACAGTCATTCAATCAAATAAGAGAGGTCATGCTACATAAACCATACCACAGGTGGGGATTGAACCCGCGATCAGAGAGTCTCAAAACTCCAGACCGTCGCGTTAGCCACTGGACCATGGGCCGTGGTATGGTTTGTTTGCAATCGCGTCATTACGATTTCATGAGCCATGCTACATGTCTGCAGCTGTTCTTGGGGAGTTAATGTAGGCTGTAGTGTTCCCATGGCTTGCTTATGTAGTGTTTTTTAATAGGGGGCCAAGGTTTTAAAGGAGGAGGAGGTTCCGCTTCTCAAGGACTAAAACAAGAAACTGAAAATTCGTTTGGATATGTCAAATAATGAGAGTAAAGTGGTCGGTGGTCGTGAATGGCAGCAGGTTAGCAGCGACAGAGGAAGTGGTTAGCAGCAGACGGAAAAAAACACCAGATTAAGGAAGGCAAAGGAAGAGGCTTGAAGATGGGAAATCGTTTTTCTCTGTACTGTAGGACTAATGGTGGTTAACGGGGTTAACGAGGAGGAGGCTACCTTTATACCTTTACTAATGCAGGTAAGACTATTCTAATTGTGGGGATTCACAGACTAGATATGTGAAACAAACGTTCTGTAACAAGAATAGGAGCGTGAGTGTGCTTTTATCCTGGTGTTGGTGGCATAGCCAGCTAGATTATATCATGTCAAATCAAGGAAGCAACCACATTATCTATCTCAGTGCGGGTGGAAACGATACTTGGTAATGCAGTAGACAGGAATGATTTTCTCAAGTACAGGACAGCTATAAATAGGGGTGGGATCCCGATCAGTTGATACAATTTGCCTAGAAGAGTCGTGGGAAATGAATAGATGTCTAGGACAATTGATGTAAATTATTAACTAGACAGGTATAACAAGAATCTTGAAATTCCATTCATAGTCAACCGGGATAAATTCAATATCAGACACGAAATGCCTGCTGAATACCACATAGAGGAGTATAAATTTTTCCAAGCCGATAGAGGCAACAGGGAATGGAGGCCGAGTTGTTAGAGGAAAATTTCTGCTATAGCATCGCAAAGGGAAACGGAATCTATATAGCTGCAGTTTCTTGAAGGGCGTGAAAAACTAATTTAAGCGTGATCTACAAACCTCCAGATCTAGAAATGTCGTTCTAATGGGAGATTTCAACTTATACCAAATTGGATAGAAGAATCAGGCAAGACACCTTGAGTCTAGCGACTTTCTCTAAAAAATCCAGGATTGTTTTCTTTAAATAACAATTTGTGACAATGTTAACTAGGGGAAACAATTTGCTGTACGTGGTTCTGGCAAACAAGAAATCTCTGATAAACAATCTTGGGGTTTATAAAGATATATCATGGAATTGCATAAACAACGGTAATAAAGTTAAGGTTCCTGATTTTCATGCCACAGGTTTGGTTTCCATGAGGGATTACCAGAGCAGTGTCCCCTGGGGACACACCTCTGAGATTATCACCACAGAGACTTAACACATGGGGAAGGTGATTGCGAATTTATTTTCCAGAGCATCGTACAAGCAGTTCAGTGCACGTATACTCCTAATAGAGAAAATAGATCAAACAAGAATGAATCTAAGTGGATGAATAATATCTCTTGGATAAAAAGCCATTTACAGGAGAATCAAAAGAGAGGGTCTTTTTCTGGTCCAGCACACTCATTTTAAGAGAGAAGTCAAAAAATAAAGAATAAGAAAGACTAATAGAGATTATGAATGTAAGGTTGAGAGAATCAAAGACCAAGTGGAAGGGTTTCTTTCAGATATATAGGAATAATATTATCTGGAAAAATAGTCCACTTAGATGTAACTCAGATCATTTTATAGTTAATGACTAAAATTCCTTTTCGTGTTTTTAGCTAGAAGACACAAATAAAATACCAGAAACCAATAATTATAGAGGCAAGGACGAAAAATATGTAAGATGTAAGATCAAAGTCGATAATGACATGATACTCAAACAAATTGATTAAAACCAGGCCTTGACGAACTGTTTAACAAGGTTAGACAGGAATGTAAGGAGGAACTTAGTGTGCCATTATCAAGGCCACTTCAACAACTCCCTGCAAACTGGTATAATACCAGATAAGTGGAAAGTGGTAAACATGATACCTTTTCACAAATCGGGAGACTGGTCAATAGACTGAGGCTAATGACCTATCAGCATAATTAATAAGCAAATGATTTAGAAAACCGACAAGATGATGAATGAGATACTTGTGAAATAGAGAATATACTGTAGAATCATGAGCTTCACAAGGGTCTTGTTCACCATTTAGTTTAACTTCAATGGCGATACAGCTGATGGAGTCAAAAACTGCGGATGAAATTCGAAGTCACCTCGAAAAATATAATATAATCAATGAATCACAGCACTGTTTTACGAAGTGGTGTTCCCGTCTTAAGAGTTGGATGCGTTACGAATCGTAGGTCACCCCAGTTCGCATACCGAGGGTCCGTGATTTGAATTCCAGCACCGGTGGAAACGTTGAGCATGTATCCTTATACCTGCTGCTTCTGTTTACCTAGCAGTAAGTAGGTACCTGGGTGTTAGCTGATTGTTGTGGGTCGCATCCTAGGGGTGGTACTGTACCTAAGATAATGAGGTAGGAAACCAGCGCTTAATCTGTGAAATTCATGACTGTAAAAAGAAAGGATATTTTACTCGGTAGTTCAAGATAAAGAATACAATATCTTATATGGATTTCAATAAGGTCTCTAATAGGGTACCACACAGGAGATTATTAAAGAAAGTAGCAGCACATGGAAAAGCTGGAGGAATTATCTCCTGTATTGAGGTATAATGACTGATAAACAAGAGAGAGTTTGCATGGAACTTAAAAATGGAGGAAAGTTGCGGCAAGCCTACTAGCTCATACTAGGCATGTTATTTTCAAACCCAAATCCTCTAGCAAAATATTTTTCTAGCTCATTCTTAAGGCTACCGAAGGAGCAAGCTTTGATAATCCTTTCAACTCATGTGGAAGTCCCACTTAAAACCAGTCCCTCCCACACATAAGAACATAAGCATGGGAGAAATCAGAGTGGTGGCTCGTTATCAGTGGTGTTCCACAGGGGTCAAAACTGGAGCCCTTAATGTTCGCAATATACATATAAATACGGTGCTGAAAATATTTTATTAAGACAGGACAATGGACTCAAGCCGGAAAAATTTAGGTATAGATTTATTATTGGTAAGCACCGGTTTTGAAACAGAGTTGTAGATGTGTAGAACAAACTTAGGCTAGAAAAGTACGTGAGTGTGAGTTGAACCTGCTTAGCATGAGCCAATAGACCTGCAATGTTCCTTCTTTCTCGTGTTCTCGTGTGCAGATTTGCGAGCAATTGAAATAGCAGTAATTAACAGATAAATAATTTATCTCTCAGTATAAATTGAAAATTATCATAAACCTGTAAGAACACCCGAGGTAACAATTTACCACAAGTAAATAACCTAACTGAAGCCTACTCACTGTAGTATCGGGTGATTTGCTGTTATTAAGCAGCATCAGTCACGCATAAACAAATGAAAAAAAAAATAATAAAAACTGCAGGCACATTCGTGAACTATTAACTCCGGTTAATTAAGCCTTATAGCCGAGTTGTGAACTACAAGAAACCGCAGGTATTAATGATATTTGTAGACGACATATTATTAGTGAGACATGAATGAGTCTGCGCTGTCATTACCTAGATAATCATATCAGTTATAATTAAGAGACATGTGCAACACCTGGGTATGTTTACTGTTGAAATTTTTCTACCACACAGTAGGATTCTTCAGTCAAATACAGAGGCAGAATGTGTAGTAGTGAAATGAAGAGTATGTAATCAGTCTATTAACCTCGGAGAAATAGCATTTGAGGTGGTCAGTCCCTCAGCCTGGAGGATAGTTTAACTCCATGGTCTGGAACGATATCTCGAGGCTAAGGGACTGACCACCTCAAATACTATACCTGCTGCCTCTGTATTTAACTGAAGAAGCCTACTGTGTGTCTTAATCATCAACTTCTCGATATATTATACCACTTTTAACATAAGATATCAGTTATGTCATTAGAAGTGATAGCTACAATTAATTATCTCATGAATAACTGGGAGTTATTAATAATCGCTAAACCTGTCAGCTGTCTGTCTGTCATCTTTAATAATAAATAATCGCCAACCCGTACTTAATATTCATCAACGGTGGTTATTAATGACTAATTTATGGCATCCGAATGTGTTAATTAGCAATCCAATTAATTTAACCAGGATATTTAAGGTCAGGTGTAAATATTAAAATGGAATACCATACTGACGGGTTGGTAAGTAAGACACGTAGGCAACAGTTCGGTATCTTTATTCCGAAACGTATCGCCTACACAGTAGGCCTCTTCAGTTGAGTACAGAAAAGTTGGCAGAAGCAGTAAAGATGTGAAGACGATGTAATCAGTCCATCACCTTCCAAGTTGTAGTTTTAAGGTGGTCAGTCCCTCAGCCTGGAGAAGAATTTTGTCCCGTAGTTTGGAACAATGTCAGCCACTAACTCATCACAGGTGAGTAAAGAAAAGTGTCAGCTTAGATTCAACTGTTCTGCTCAAATGTGTCAGATCAACTTGACTGTAACGGATATTAGCAATACAAATCAGTCAACTCATTATTTGCAATGAGTAAATTTCTTCACATCTTTAAAACATACAGATTAAACACGAAATATTTCGTGTGTGACACTGATCATCAAAGTTCAGTAATTATTTGTCCCATAAATAATAATTCGTGTTTTATATGTACTTGCCTACAAGGGGTTCCATGAATTGAGTTACAGCTCTTGGTACTTCCTCTCAGCTTGCCAATACTAGATTCACTCCCTCTTAGCCCCCTGGAACCTATCACCACTTTTTTCGTCTGAGTTAATTCACTTTCTGACCACTCTGAGACTCAAGAAATACTTCCTGACATTCCTGAGACTCACCTGACTCAGCTGAGTCCCCAAGTACCTCCCCCCCCCCCACACTGCCTCATAAACGGCCTATCTCTCCCTATCGTATCAATTCCCTGAGTATTTTGTATGTTGTTATTATGACTCCCTTAAGTCTTCTCAATTTAACCTCGTTAAGTTCAACGTCAACAAAGGTTATTCTCTAATGTATCTTGCTATTAATATTGTCTGCGGTTACCCTAAGCCATGACTCGGGAAAGCTCACCTTTCAGCGAACCTATGTTCAGTAAAGCTTTCCTCTCTCATAAGTTTCTAGCTGCTACCC
This sequence comes from Cherax quadricarinatus, assembly GCF_038502225.1. NCBI lineage: Eukaryota > Metazoa > Arthropoda > Malacostraca > Decapoda > Parastacidae > Cherax > Cherax quadricarinatus. Next base: position 3,704,208 of record NC_091320.1, read on the forward strand.
AAGTATGAGAAAGCTTTCCATAAATTTCTTCGTTCTGCCATACTTGTCTAGAATAACTTTCCATGATAAAAATTTCTTGTTTGGCAAAGCTTTCTCCCCGTTTTAACTTTCTTCACACTCATCAGAATTTTCTCTTCCAGCTATGGCAAGGAAACACTACAAGAGTAAGAACAACCGTGAAGATCACAGCGCGGTAGAGATGAACCTAGACGCATCAAAAGCAATAAACAAGAAACGAGGAAATAAACAGAATCTTAAATATTAACGAGATATCTAAACCCAATGAATTACTATGTATATATATATATATATATATATATATATATATATATATATATATATATATATATATATATATATATATATATATATATATATGTACAAGAATGGTATACAATACCGACAAGATGAAATTGAGACACATGTACAACATCTGGGTATCTTTATTGTAGACGTTTCGCCATCCAGTGGCTTCTGAGGACATGTACATAACCTTCACGACTACGACCACTACTACTACAACTAACCCATCTCTTTGGGTAGGACCTACTTCCACTGGGGAATCCCGCCTACCAGTGACTATGCCTTCGTCTGATACCCGTCCCATTTCCACCTGACGTTACTAAATAAGCGTCAGGCGCCTTGCTTCTGCTTCAGAATCTCCACGACTATGGTGCTCTTCGCATCTACTGCTATGTTGAGGGACTGATTACCTCATCTTCTGTACATAGTTCTCCTGTCTTCAAGTTATGCCCTGGAATTTGTATTGAAAAAGCCACTGGATGGCGAAACGTCTACAATAAAGATACCCAGATGTTGCACATATGTCTCAATTTCATATATATAAATAAATATATATATATATATATATATATATATATATATATATATATATATATATATATATATATATATATATATATATATGTATATATTCTTCTTTCTTTCAACAAACCGGCCGTATCCCACCGAGGCAGGGTGGCCCAAAAAGAAAAACAAAAGTTTCTCTTTTCAAATTTAGTAATTTATACAGGAGAAGGGGTTACTAGCCCCTTGCTCCCGGCATTTTAGTCGCCTCTTAAAACACGCATGGCTTACGGAGGAAGAATTCTGTTCCACTTTCCCATGGAGATAAGAGAAAATAAACAAGAACAAGAACTAGAAAGAAAATAGCAGAAAACCCAGAGGGGTGTGTATATATAGATGCTTGTACACGTATGTGTAGTGTGACCTAAGTGTAAGTAGAAGTAGCAAGACGTACCTGTAATCTTCCATATTTATGAGACAGACAAAAGACACCAGCAATCCTACCATCACGTAAATCAATTACAGGCTTTCGTTATATATATATATATATATATATATATATATATATATATATATATATATATATATATATATATATATATATATATAAACACTGATCTCTGGCTGAAGGAGACTCGAACCTACGAACCTTGGAACAAGGTACGCAGTGCTATACCATTCTCACCACAATGGACCAATACATTGGCGTCCAGCTTGCGCTAGACGTTGATCCAAGGCAGCCAGCTTTCAGGGAGAAGGCTTACAGCTTTTCATCTCATCCCCTGCATGCATCAGCCTTACTAGAGATTTTAACAATGCAAGGAATTCGCAAGAGCAGGCGAAATATACATAAACACTGATCTCTGGCTGAAGGAGACTCAAACCTACGAACCTTGGAACAAGGTACGCAGTGCTCTTGCGAATTCCTTGCATTGTTAAAATCTCTAGTAAGGCTGATGCATGCAGGGGATGAGATGAAAAGCTGTAAGCCTTCTCCCTGAAAGCTGGCTGCCTTGGATCAACGTCTAGCGCAAGCTGGGCGCCAAGGTATTGGTCCAGTGTGGTGAGAATGGTAATGCACTGCGTACCTTGTTCCAAGGTTCGTGCCGAATATGTAAAACTGGTCAATTAGCAAGAACTCATTTAAAATTAAGTCCTTTCTAAAATTTTCTCTTATACGTTTAAAGATATGTTTTTCTCATTAATGTTCATGTAAAAATTTATAATTTTGCACCAAAAGAATCTTAGAAAACTTACCTAACCTTATTATAACAAGCGCAATTTATTTTAGCCTAACCCAACTAAATATATTTTAGATTTGTTTACAATAATTTAATACTAAACAAACACAGTGAAATACATTTTTTTCGTTAGGTTCAGAATAATTTTGGCGAAATTATTGCATACACAAATTTTCACCTGTCTTATATGGCAAGATGAGCGTTGCTATTTAAGCCAAGATCGCAAGTTCAGCCTATTCGGCACGACATATATATATATATATATATATATATATATATATATATATATATATATATATATATATATGTGTGTGTGTGTGTGTGTGTGTGTGTGTGTGTGAATATTAGTAATAAACCATCGTAAGAACATTACTGATAAATCAGTGTACGAATGTTAATTATTAACCACCGTATGAACATTACTGTTAAACCAATGTATGAATATTAGTAATAAACCACCGTATGAACATTACTGATAAACCAGTGTATGAATGTTAATCATAAACCACCGTATGAACATAACTGATAAACCAATGTATGAATGTTAGTCATAATCCACCGTATGAACATAACTGATAAACCACTGTATGAATGTCAGTCATCCACTGTGTAAATGTCGTTCATAAACCATTGTTTAACTGACAGTCATATAGCAGTGCATGTACGTAACGTTGAGAAAACAACGTTCATAAAGCAGTGCATGTACGTAACGTTGAGAAAACAACGTTCGTAAAGCAGTACATGTACGTAACGTTGAGAAAACAACGTTCGTAAAGCAGTGCATGTACGTAACGTTGAGAAAGCAACGTTCATAAAGCAGTGCATGTACGTAACGTTGAGAAAGCAACGTTCATAAAGCAGTGCATGTACGTAACGTTGAGAAAACAACGTTCATAAAGCAGTGCATGTACGTAACGTTGAGAAAACAACGTTCATAAAGCAGTGCATGTACGTAACGTTGAGAAAACAACGTTCATAAAGCAGTGCATGTACGTAACGTTGAGAAAACAACGTTCGTAAAGCAGTGCATGTACGTAACGTTGAGAAAAACAACGTTCGTAAAGCAGTGCATGTACGTAACGTTGAGAAAACAACGTTCACAATGGACTGCATAAGTGCTGCCGGGTTCACAATACAAAAATAGGGATAACGGGCAATGAGTAACGTTTTGTAGCAAGTGGATGCAAGCTTGACGAGAAGTTTCTTTTGTTAGTGCTTCTCAAAGGCTTTGACACGCAACGCTACGACAACGGGAACCCCGCCAGACCTCTCCGTGGCTGAGGCAACACAACCAGTAACACAACCAGCAATGCAATCAGCAACACAACCAGTAACACAACCAGCAACACAACCAGTAAGACGACCAGTAACACAACCAGTAACACAACCAGCAACACAACCAGTAAGACGACCAGTAACACAACCAGTAACACAACCAGCAACACAACCAGTAACACAACCAGCAACACAACCAGTAAGAGGACCAGTAACACAACCAGTAACACAACCAGCAATGCAATCAGCAACACAACCAATAACACAACCAGTAACACAACCAGCAACACAACCAGTAAGACGACCAGTAACACAACCAGTAACACAACCAGCAACACAACCAGTAAGACGACCAGTAACACAACCAGTAACACAACCAGCAACACAACCAGTAACACAACCAGTAACACAACCAGTAACACAACCAGCAACACAACCAGTAAGACGACCAGTAACACAACCAGTAAAACAACCAGCAACACAACCGGTAACACAACCAGTAACACAACCAGTAACACAACCAGTAACACAACCAGTAACACAACCAGTAACACGACCAGTAACACAACCAGCAACACGGCCAGCAACACAACCAACAACACAATCAGCAACACAACCAGTAACACAACCAGTAACACAACCAGTAACACAGCCAGTAACACAACCAGTAACACAACCCGTAACACAACCAGTAACACGACCAGTAACACAACCAGCAACACGGCCAGCAACACAACCAACAACACAATCAGCAACACAACCAGTAACACAACCAGTAACACAACCAGTAACACAACCAGCAACACAACCAGCATCACGGCCAGCAACACAACCAGCAACACAACCAGTAACACAACCAACAACACAACCAGTAACACAACCAGCAACACAACCAGCAACACGGCCAGCAACACAACCGGCAACGCAATCAGCAACACAACCAGCAACACAACCAGCAACACAACCAATAACACAACCAGCAACACAACCAGTAACACAACCAGCAGCACAACCAGCAACACGGCCAGCAACACAAACAGTAACACAACCAGGAACACAACCAGCAACACAACCATCAAAACGGCCAGCAACACAGCCAATAATACAA